>NC_143055.1:85564318-85867348 GCF_052426305.1 Pelodiscus sinensis
TGCCCCTCTCCTACGGAACCAGCTGCCGCCCCGCGCTTCTGTCTCTGTATTAGTGCAGTGGGATGCCGGAGCAGCCTCTGTCCGTGGTGGGCATGGGCTTGCCACAGACAGAGGCTACTCTGTGGGATGTCGGGCCCTCTGCAGACCGGGGTTGTTGCCATGCCACGCTGCTGTCTCTCTATCAGAGGCAGCAGCGCGAGGTGGCAGGTGAGCCAGTCTGCACAGGGAGCCAGTTTTTAAACCACTTCCCTTGTGGACCGGCTCTGCCTGCCATCCTGTGCCGCTGCCTCTGATACAGAGGCAGCAGCGTGGGGTGGCATGGGGCTCCCAAAGACTGGAACCGGGAGCATACTGGCTACTGGCCCAGCCCCTGTGGAGGAGCAATATAGCAATTGTGTAACCGCTAAAAATTGTTGAAGCTACCCAATTACTAAAATAACTAATATCTAACATCCCAATTGTGCACCAGTATGAAAAGGTCAGAGATGGGTCAGCAGGGGAGTTAAGGGTGATAGGTATGCATCTTAGATTTTTTTTTCCCCACTGTTTGCTCAGTTCTCTCTTTACTTGCATCATAGGAAATATTTCCACTGTAAGAAAATAGACTATTCAATATTGGCATTGTTAATATTTCTTTAAATTACTGGTAGAGTTTGTGGCTTGCGAGGAGGTGTAGATTGGGTCAGAGGTGTATTTCATCTTTGAGTAGGCTTGGTTAGAGCTCATGCATGCTTCTTCGGAAAAACGTTTTTCACATGTTTTTGGGGGATTTGAATCTAAATTTTCAAATGACCCTTCTTTACAATGTCAACCTATAATCGAGTACATAATTAACTGATAAGCCTAGGCTTATCGGTTAATCTTATTGACTACACCCACTCCCCCTCTTCCTGCAGCGGGGAGGGAGTGGGAGCTGCTGCAGTGGAAAGCCAGCTTTGAAGCCAGCTCTCCACGAGTACTGGATCTGCGGAGCTGTCTGTCCCATCCCCACCCCAGAGCTGCTGCCTCTGATAGAGAGCCAGCAGTGCAAAGGGCGAGGGGGGCAGGCGGGAGCTGGTAGATGCGGGCAGCCAGCTTTCAAGCCAGATCCCTGCACATATTGGCTCATGTGAGCGGCTTCCCCCCTGCACTGGTGCCTCTCTATCAGAGGCGGGGGGGAGGAGGGGGTGGACAGGTGGGAGCCCATGCGCATGGGGAACTGGCTTTTAAGCTGGCTTTCCTCCTGTGCTGGCTTCATGAAGCCGCCTCCCCTCCCCCAGCTGTGTTGCTGCCCCACTCAGAGGCGGGAGGGGGGGGGCGGGGCGGTGGGCCCAGGCTCACTGCAGAGAGAGGTTGCTCCATGGGATGCTGGTGCAGCCTCTCTACACAAGGAGCTTGGATCCTCCATGGACTACTGCCACAAAGTTGCCTCTGTCTGTGGCTGGCCCAGGCTAGCTGTGAACAGAGGCTGTTCCATGGGATGCCAGGGCAGTCTCTGTCTGCAGGGAGCTTGGACCCCTTGCAAACAGGGACTGCTGTATCAGAGGCAGTAGATCAGGGTGGCAGTTGGGAGCCATTCTGCACAGGGAGCTGATTTTTAAAACCAGCTCCCCTCATGGACTGGCTCCCCCCAGCCATCCTGTGCTGCTTTCACTGATACAGAGGCAGCAGTGCCGGGTGGTAGGTGGGTTCTTGGGAATGGGCCCGGGAGTGCACTGGCTGCCACCCCTGTGGACTATTGAATAGTCATGTAACCAATAATATTTTGTTTGGTTACACAGCTGTTCAGTTAATTGGTATCTAACATTCCTATATCAAGCCCTGGATCTGAAATGTTTACACTTAATTCAGATCTATATCCAAACTTTGTGGCTGGTGCCTGACTTATGTATTTTGATCTTAATATGTGTATCTGTCTATTAAATGCATAAAGTTCTAGCTTATTCTAAAACTACTGATTTAGAAAGAGTTTAATAATATAATTGTGGGAGATTGTGTAACTGATTATTATTCTTTCACCTCTGAAATTATGTGGGGGAAGATTGTGTAAATTATTATTCTTTTGCCTCTAAATATAAATTGCCCTCTATAAAATAGCATTGGAAAGTCATGAAATGAGCTACTTGGTTACATATTCACTTTTAGTGGCCAGATATATGCAACATAAAACCACTGTGCATCTCAGTGAGCCATATTTACTCAATTTCTGGTATGGTAAGTCCCTTTGGGTTAGATAAATCAGTCTTGTATCCAAGTTTACATGTACTAGTGCTGCAAAAGATGAGCTCCTCCAATACACCTACCATTATTATTATACCAGGTTCCTTGGAGAAGGAAAAGATCATTGGAGCTTTCATTACACATGATCTTTCAATGATGATAAATTAGGAGTTAATTAAAGAAACAAAAATCCCTTACCCATTTTATGCAAGTGTTTTTTGTTTGAGAAGGTTTTTGTATGGTTTTATTGGGATTCACAGCAGCTTTTGGTCAACACTCATTTTTTTCAATGGGAATTGTCCTTACAAAAGTTAAAAGTACTCACAGCAGTTTTACTACAATGAGATAATCATATTTGTCTTTGTGTTGAAGCTGCCATTGGCCCCTACAGCATAGAGCTATTTTCCAGAAAGGTACTTAGGAAATTCTAATTTATATGAGAATCCAACTTTACATTTTTTGCACCAAGCAAGAATCAAAAGCCTTAGGCAGCTTGTTTCTGAATCTGCCCCTGCGGAGTGTACATTGGCATTTTGTTGCTAACGCACCACCCAGTTCTCATTTTCACTACAGTTGATGCATGGCAAATGAAGACTCATTGAATCTGATATACACGCTAGAGTACTTGTCCCTTTAACTCATGGTGAACATGGTTTGCTACATTTGTCATGTTGTTTCCACTTATTAACTTCAATTCTTATAGGCTTTTACATGTCGATGTTCACCAGCTATTGAAAACTTTAGAGAAAATTTAATTTAGAATTATTCCACATCATAAAGCGTTAGACAGTATCCCCTGTGTTCAGAGTGTTGGTGTTAAGATACACATACTTTCACTTCTCAGTGGGTTGTAGGGCAGCGCAGTTTGATAGTTACTGAAAGTTATAACCTAGTAGCTTTTGTATTAAGAATTGGAGGTCTGTCTAACTCCTACAGAACAGGCTTGCCTCAAAGAAACCAGCATAACAATTGGCATTAGGCCAGAGAGGTAATAAAATCATATTCGGGAGGAGGGAACTATTCTCTCATCACAACTATTCTCAGAGAATTGCTGCTCTGTGAATAAATGGAAGATTTCTATCTCTACTGCTCTTAGGCTGGCACCTTCCATGAGGACTAAACTTGATTCAAAAACGTATCAGCCAGTCTATACATTTACAGAGGCAATAATACCGTAATTTGATTTTAAATCTAGAGTCACAGTGGGTGGGGGAAGGTCTAACCCAATGTGAATACTTTTGCTGTAGGTATTTGCCTACTTTAAGACTTCTGAAAACACAAAAATATGCTTTTGCTTCTTGAAATTAATGTGACCACAAGACTGTCATCACACTTCCTTAAATCACATTTTCACCTGCCCATATGATACATATCTAATTACGCATCTTTTGGATGTTTACTGTTTATATTTCAAAGGCTATTTAAATCAATTTATTTTCATTTGTGTGCTGTATATCCTGGAATGCCAGTGGAAACACAACTTCATGGTTGTGTATTATCTTGGGTTAAGTGCTGTCTCATTGCTTTGCAGGCCACCTGCTGTTTCCCGTGGAGATCATGAAACGAGGTCGGCTTCCTAGCAGCAGCGAGGATTCTGACGACAATGGCAGTAAGTGCTCCTCTGTTGTACTTGGAGTGCAGTAGGTTATGTGTGTGTTGAAATCACATTTTAATGTAATATTTTACATAATGGGTTACAGAAAGCTGGGGAACAACGCAAATGTTAGAAAACGGTTCTAAAACAAAATAGTTTCAGAATAGGTGAGCTGTAGATTACAAGAACCCACAAAGCTTGCTGTTGATTATACAGTGTTTGATGATAAAGTTTGACACAAGAAAATAAATTAAAGGTCGTCAGTGGTGCAAGCAATACAGCTTATCATAACAAGATTACAAGAACAGAATTAGCACATTATCAGTTATTAACATTGTTGACTAGCTCAACTTTTAATTGAGGGACAGAGTTTGCTCTAATTTTTTTAATGTTTTCATTCTCTCTTTGTACAATAGGTAGGGTATAATTCTTGTGCTTCAAACTTTTATAAGAACAGTTTTTTGTGCCTATAAAAATCTCTTTTAAAATGAATTATTATTTTAAATTATAATTTATAAACCCTAAGTTTCTCATATTTGTGTTGGTATCAGTCACATTTGAGGACTAACAAATGTTCCCTAACATTTAGGGAAAAAGTATTGATTTGTTCAGTAGCTTGGGTGTCTCTTGACGTAATTCATATGAGCTAATTAAAATATCTTACTTGTTCAAATAATGGGAAATTGGTATTCTTTCATTTTTTAAAAACAATTGATATAAGAGGTGGGGCAGGAATAGTGCTTAGATGCTTATTTGGGCAAGTCATGCAATTTACTTGTATTCTCCAGCTTTGTAACTTATGCAGTTGTCACAGGCATTATCCTGGTTGTAATTCAGTCCATCTGGGTACATGTTATCTGGGATGAAAGGCACTATATAAGTAGAAGGGATTATTGAGCCACATTTTGAGTTCTTCAGTTGAAGCTTAAACCAAAACCCAACGAAGTTATTGGGGAATTTCTGTTGATTTCAGTAGACTTTGACTCAGGCTCATAGGTCCTGATCCTGCAGCAGGACCTACATAGATGGATCCTGCACTGATGAGGAATCTCAGGATGTGTCTACACTGCAGAGCTTAACTTGAAATAAACTATGCAAACTGAACTATGTCAATTGAGTATCTTATTTTGAAATAAAGCACTCTTCCTCCGACTTCCCTTATTCCTCATGATGAGGGTAACAGGAGTCAGGGTAAGAAGTCATCCAGCTTGACGGTATTTTGACACTATTTTGAAATAACTGCTTGCAGTGTAGACAGACGTACCCTTATTGACAACTGTGAGGGTCTGCCCATGCAGACCTGAATATCAGGCCCTACAATGTAACCCTTACATAGGCAAACTATTATTGAAATCAATGAGTGAAAAAAGGAATGGAAAAGGTGGGGAAAAAAAGAAAAAAAACCAACTTTACTAGGAGTTTAACTGAGAAAGGAATAGATAAAAAAAAATTAACGACTTTCAGTATTTGACCTCTTAATAGACCTCAGTATTTGACCTCATGGGGTCCCAGATTTTTGAAAAACCTATTGAGCTATTTTTAGATTTGAAAAAAATCTCATGATTTAGTATTAATTCAAACTTTTCCAAAGAAAATTAGATGAAAAAGAAGCAAACATGTCTTTCTAGCACAAATACAAATTAACCCTCAAAATTCTACATACAATATATTTTTACTAGAATTTTTCTTTTTCTTCTGTCCATCCCCCAACTCTCCCTTTTTTACAATCTCCTTGTATTTAACTTTGATCATTATTTGCTCTATTTTCATGCTACATCTTCTACTCCTGGAGGAATTCAGACCAAAAAATCCAAAATTTTGCATAATTTATTTATCAAAATAATGCAGTATAATCACAGCAGTTTCACTTATTTTGGTAATTTATGTAAACTACCGGGGGGGGGGGGGGGGGAGAGAAAGCGTTCAGCATTTCCTAAACATGTGAAAGTTAATTTTCAAATATCTGGTAACCGAGACTCTGCATTCCAGTTCTAATCCTGGATTTTCATTTAATTTATGTTTCTTTTATTGTGCTCGTTGGTGTTCTGTAGAATTGAATGTCACTTTAAATTGCTTAGACTTTCACACAAGAAAGTCATACTGTTTTGCTAATCGTTGTCCTGCATTTTTTTTAAATGAGTAAGTAGAATAGATCTTGAGCTGTAATCTAATCTCATTGTGCCTTTCTGCTGGGGGGGGACCAAAACCGAGAAAGCACATAGACCTTCTTAGCTGAGGTTTTCCTTATTATCATTTACAATAAGGCTCCTAGAATGGGAGAAATTAACAAACATTAGCACTTGCCTTTTTAGTTGTTAAATTTCTGCTCTGCCTCAGGAACGGAGCCTGTTCACCCAGCCCTGTGCCTCCAAGCCCAGTATTCAGCAACAGGGACAGAGTTAGGTTGTGTCTGCACTTGTGTAGGTTGACCCTCCCAAAACCTGGACTTTCATATCTGGCAAGGTTGTTCCTGGACTAGGGAGTCCTGGCGAGGAGTCCCAGTGGGGTGTGGCTGCCTAGTAGTGGGGCTGGGGACGTGGCAGGCCTGGGAGTGTGGCTGGGGATGCAGCAGACAAGGTAACAGGCCCAGGGCTGTGGCAGTTCAGGCTGCTGGGGCTACAGCCGCACAGTAGCCTGACAGGGGTGGGAGGCAGCCAGGGCCAGCAGCAGGGAGGTGAGGTGAGTGGGGGGATGGTAGCAGGGGACCTCTGTTGGTCCAGCAAATTTCCTCTCTTGTGGTCAGTCATGTCCCGAGGTTGCTGGACCAGAGAGGTCCAACCTGTACTTGCTTTGCACGTGTGAATGCTGCTTTGTCAGCAGTAGTGCACTCCTACAGACAAATTGAAACTCAGTCGTTGGGGGTAAAAGTATTTTGTCTGAAAAAGTGCTGACAAACAGCTTTCATACACACTGACTTTTTTTAGCAACTGGACTGTGTCAACACAGCCTTGTTGCTAAAAGCTGCATAGGGTATGTGATGGGGTTCACTCATAGATCGTCCGTTGATTTATCCCCCTGGTGTGCTAATCGTGCCACTAACACCTGTTTTTCTGTTCTCTGGGGCTTCCCACCATCCTGTCCTGTTGGACCAGACTAGGCACAGAGTTGGGGTTACTGTCCCCCTTGCAGAGCAGCAGACGCTGAACTGGTTCAGTTCCAAGATGGCTCAACTGTAAGAGCTCAGCACCTGGGAAATCATTACCCAAAAGTGATCAAATCCCCAAATAAGTCCATCTTTCTCGGTGTAAAAGTTTTACACAGGAAAAGTTCATAAGGTCAGCCCTCTTTATCAGTGAAAGAGAGCTGCACAGCTGTTGCTTCCCTCTGGTAACAGTTATTTATACTTGGCCTGATAATAGGGTTTTTATTAAGTACAAAAAGTAGGATTTAAGTGGTTGCAAGTAAAAATAGTCAGATCAAAATAAGTTACTAAATTAAAATGAATATACAGATTCTGAAGATTGTAGTATTAAAACTCATAAGTTACATGAGATATTTTGTCTAAAGCATCTGAGTTATGCATATTTATAAGCACATTTTCATAAGGCATGGAGGGGCCCCATGACAGTGTAGCTTGAATCTCTCTCACTCATTCACATGCAGGCAGGTGCCCATCCCCATCCCTTTAATGCAGGGGTCGGTAGTCATTTCAAACCGAAAAGCTAAGCTACATCAAAATTCAGAACCAGTGGTCAACAAAGACCTGTATAAGAATGCCCATTTGCATGACTGAAAAAACATAAAATTTAATATTATTGATAATTGACACAATGATTAATAATAGCATAAATGAAACATTTATGAATCAAATGAAAAAGTACTTACAGACTTTATTTAACGGGACGTCTGCTGTTGCATCTTTTCGCACATTTCTTTGAAGTTTACATCAAAACTGGTCAAATTCAGCTTCATGCTGTCTTCTGTCAGTTTTATAGCATGGGAATGTGGGTGTGCAGGAGTCTGGATTGGAGTGTTCGAGGGGCTCAGCAGGAGATTTGGGTGTATGATGGACTCAGGGTTGATGTGTGTGGGATACAGTAGTGTTGTTATGCTTTTGCCCGATGAGAGCTGGGCCCAACTGGGGACTTGTTGTCCCGGCTTCATTTTTAAATAAAGTAAAATATTATGTCTAACACAAAAGGTTTCCACATTGTTTTTATTTACGGCGTGATTGGGGAACCTTTTTTGGGTTGGGTCCACTGACCCACAGAAAAATCAGTTGGGGACCACACAAGTAAGAAGCAAAAAATCCTCCCCAAACCCCCAACCCTCACTGATGTGGCCTTCGCTCCCCTGGTGCTCCAGCCTGGTGGTGTGTGGGAGTGTAGGGGTAGGGAGGACTGAGGTTCAAGACTCAGGCCAGATTTACTCTTTGGAGTTCCAGGGTTAGTGGATTTTGTGGGCTCCCCTAGGCTCTGAGGTGGGGCCAGAAATGAGTGATTAAGTGTACACGACAGGGCAGCCAGTGGATGGGAAAGGAATGGGGGTGCAGGATCTGGGTGGTAGAAGGGGGTGAGGGTGCGAGGTCTGGGTGGGAGATAGGGTGCAGGAGCAGGCTCGGAGTAGAGTGTCTGGCCAGGGGACCAAGAGTGGCCGGGGGCAGGAGCAGGCTTACGGGCAGGGTGTCTGGCTCGGGGATGAGTGGGTGGGCTGGGATCTGGGCATTGAGGGGTCACTTGTTTTTGCTCTGCATCGCAGGAACCGTGTAACACCTGCTGCTCCCATTCGCTGTAAGGAAACCTTCAGGAAGTTTTGCAGGGGAAACTTCCAGGAAGTGTGTCCCAGGGGAAGGAAAAGGGCAGTGTGCACAGAGCCATTTTTGATTCCTTTTGTTCCCCACATGCCAGGGGGAAGGAAAAAGGCAGTGCATGCTTGTTCCCTGCATGCTGGATCCAGCGGGGAGGTTTGGGGCTTTCTCCTCCCTCCTTCCCCCCCCCCCCCCCCACCTGCAGGAAGCCAGCGCTGATGTTCCAATCTTGCGAGGGACCATAAGGCTGTAGCACCAGCGCTAGCTCCTTGCTGCGGGGAAGGCCGGGGGGAAAGGGAGGCTCCAGAAGATCCATATCGGGCTCCCTAGTGACCCATATTTGGCTCACTAGCCATAGGTTGCCAACCCCTGCCTTAATGTCTCTTCATGGACACATGCATACCCAGTCCACACACAATGATCTGCTTTCTGCTGCTGGCTGTTCCCAGGCAGCAGATGTGTCCAAGTTGCCATGGAAGGGGCATGTGTTCTCCACAGATTTCTTTGCTTCCCTATTTTCTGTGGGTGAGCCAATAAATCTATAGAAAGAATAAATTCTGTGACCGCATAGGGTACAGAATTCCCCCAAGGGTAATCTTCATCTGGTGTTTACTTTTGACCCCTTTCTGCTGGTTCTATCCTGGACAAAGTAAAACCTTAACTAGATAATTTTTGAGTTGAACTTTAAAACTGCAACAGTTGACTGGGTCTCAAATTTAGTAGAACAAGTTGACTTATCTGTTGTTAATTATATCACTGATTTAATATATTGTCATATTCAGGTCTTCAAAAGTGAAGATGTATTTTTCTAATAATCATACTCGTTATTTGTAAAAAGAGTCCAACACATGCTGGTCAGAGGTTTTAGACAACTAGCTTAGCTAGGATTAAAAAAAACCTGTGTTTTTATGTCCACTGTGACTTAAAGGAATAAAATAGTTCTTTGCTATTTATTACGCAGTATATACTAACAAAATGTAATCACCTCTCTGTGAGATGATAAAACATAATTTAGTAATAGATCTTGTAGAAGAGTTCAAAAATACATTTGTTCATTTATTTGATAAATACCTGTCAGAGTATATTAATAGTTTTCCAACTATTCCAAGTATACACCACTTCCTTCTCTCTTGCTTTTATTGCATATTCTGTCCAGGCTTTACTTGGTTTCACTTTTCTTTACGGTAGTCTAAAATTACTCTGTAGTTTTGAGACACAAATCCAGCATGCCCATTATGGTAATCTGTAGACTTCAAATAAAAAATTTCCCATGAGATTGGAGATGTCTGACATAGTGATGAAATCTCTATGACTTGTCCTCATGGATGCTGAAGCCCCCCAGAAGATATCACCTGTGTTTGCAGTTGGTCCCAAACCAGCTTACTGCATCTTCCATTTTTGTGTTCTCTTAGGTAATCTCTTCCTGTAACACACACAGCTCTTCACAGCTGGGCTTTGTTTTCTGATCGACTATAAGAAGCACTGGGACATACCTGCATGTCCTGTAGGCTAAAGTCAGGACCCTCCTTGTTTCCAAGCAAGAAGCAATCATAATGGTACATGTCTGGAAGTTGGCAGAACTGGTCAATTTCCGAAAACATTCTTGCAACTAATTCCATCCACCAGAAATCCAGGGAGTGGCAGAGCTAATGAGTTACTAGAATTGCATACTTAGCATGATTGACATTCTGGAACTAATATACCCATGCCTTACTCATTGCACTCTTAATATAGTAAACATCTCAGACAATAATAAATGTTTGAAGAATCAGTGTCTTAGGTCTTTTTCTCCAAGTTATGAATTTGCTAGTGAGTGGGTTAAGAGATCTTACTTTCTCTGCTTCACCTTCACCTAATGCTTCCTCCTCTTTTGTCAGATTATGAATGTCTATTGTTGTTATCTTAATTTCCAGAGTCAGACACACAATTATATTACCAGTAGTTTATTTGTTCCACTTCTCTGGTAGTACTTGTGACATTTATTCTGCAATTTAGCTAGAGATTCCCTGTGTGATCCAGAATTTTCTGAACTTTTGGCCTCCACTTTTTGTAGAAAGATTTCAAGCTTTTTACAAACCATTTTTCTACTCAAAGACTCCAGAAGCACAAGACAATTAAATTTACCATTCCAAACAGCTGTCTTCTAATTGAAAAATTAAAATTTTAATCAACACTTAGTTGGAATCCTCTTGCCTAACATCTGCTTCTCATCAGAGTAACTAGCGCCTCTTGACCTTCATTGAGCTTAGGGCATTGAATGGTGCAGTACTACAGCTTTAGAATTTGACATTGCTGTCACTGAACTAATTTGCAAAATTCCCATTGGCATTAATGGGTAGGGTCAGCCCCCCCACCTCCCAGCTGTTAGACTATTCATCCTTGCTTGTGGGATTTTCAATGGACAACTCAATGGGAATATGTCGTGAAGCATCTTGGCTTCAGTTTGAGCCTGACTGTGTATAATTTAGGGCTAACTTGTCCATTTTGACCCCTAAGTGGCTTATCCTAACTGGACCCTTAATACCCTCCCTGATAGCTTTTTACTTTAAAGGGAATATAGGTGCTTTATTCTCCTGAGTGCAGAAGCCTCAAAACTCACAGGGCGGTGGTAATAATAATAATAATAATAATAATACATGCTTTTTCATTCATTATTAATTATCATTCATTTAGACTTAAATAAGAAGGTAGAGTTTGTATTTTAATATTTTTCTTATTTTAAAAATCAACATAATGTGGTGTGATTATGTGCATTTGGCTTCATGAGTAGAAGCAAGGCTGTGATTTCAGATACTGCATTCTCAGAGAATAGGAAACATTGTACCAGATAATACAGGACTATGTAGCACTTTAAAGACTAACAAGATGGTTTATTAGATGATGAGCTTTTGTGGGCCAGACCCACTTCCTCAGATCAAATAGTGGAAGAAAATAGTCACAACCATATATACCAACGGATACAATTAAAAAAAAATGAACACATATGAAAAGGACAAATCACATTTCAGAACAGAAGGCGGATGCGGGGGGTGGGGGGAGGAAGGTAAATGTCTGTGAGTTAATGATATTAGAGGTGGGGAAAGGTAGGTGTCTGTGAGCTAATGGTATTAGAGGTGATAATTGGGAAGCTATCTTTATAATGGGTAAGGTAGTTGGGGTCTTTGTTCAGCCCCCCGCGGAGAGTGTCGAATTTTAGCATGAATGACAGTTCAGAGGATTCCCTTTCAAGTGCAGATTTGAAAGTCTTCTGGAGTAGGATGCATGTGATTAGGTCGTTGAGACAATGTCCTTTCTGGTTGAAATGGCAAGAAACTGTTTTTTCTTTGTGATCCTGTCTAATATCTGTTTTGTGGGCATTGATCCTTTGGCGAAGTGTCTGTGACATTTGTCCAGTGTACATAGCAGACGGACTCATAGTCTCCTATAGACAACCACCTAACCTCAAGATGATTCTTACCAACAACCACAGGACATACCACACTAATACCAACCCTGGTACTTTCCCTTGCAACAAACCCCGTTGCCAGCTTTGTCCACATATTCACTCTGCTGATACCATTATTGGGCCTAATCTAGTGAGTTATAAGATCAAGAATACGTATTCCCGCGCATCCAGAAATATAATTTATGCTATCATGTGCCGAAAGTGTCCGTCTGCTATGTACATTGGACAAACGTTTCAGACACTTTGCCAAAGGATCAATACCCACAAAACAGATATTAGACAGATATTTGCCCTATAAATGGCAAATATGGTTTCATGACCGTGGTAACTGTTGTGACATAATTTGTGTTCTTAATTATCATTGAGTTTTCAATACAAGACTTCTGTTCTAGAGATGTTAAGTAGTGTTTAATAAGCTAATCAAGTAGTCAATGGAATTACTTGATTAGTCAGTAGGGGGTTCACTGCAGGTCTGCTTTTTTAAATGTAGCACCGGTTTCTGCTTCCTCCCGCTGCCTCTGATACAGAGGCAGTGGAGGGAGGGGAGGAGGAAGCGACTAGTCAGGTAGTGACCTGACTATCTGATAAGCCTAGGTTTATCGGGTAGTTGACTACTCAACTAGTCTCTTATATCCTATTCCATTCAATTATTGAACTTACCCACCTTTGTTTAGATAAGATCTAACAAGATCACATAATGATATGGATGCAAATACTGACGGTACTCAAATAGACATTCAAAATCTGCAGTTAGAATAACAACAAAACTTCAGAAACACAAGAAAGGTGAGAGAATCTTTCCTTGGATCAATTTCTTTTGGTGGAAGAGATAAGCTTTTGAGCTTTACAGATTTGACAGAGAGCTCTATGAAGCCCAAAAACTTACCACTTCACCAATGGAAGTTTGTTCAATACAATGTCTTACCTCATCTACCATGTCTCCTCATATCCTAGGACCAGCATGTCTACATCCATATTAGAAATAAAATATCAGAAATGACTGCAGTGGAATGATGTCACAATAGGAAAGAACTAAAGTGGACCCTTGAGTGGGAAATATCCCATAGGATCAATTAGTTCCCCACACTTCGAGAGGAGTGCCACATAATGAGGTGTGCATATTCAAAGTGCCACGATCATTGTCAAAGATAATTAAATATTCAGATACATATTGTTGAGAGAGGGGAGAACAGGAGGCTACCTGCATTAACTTACTCTGGATAGTGTAAATTCACCATTTTGTTTTAGTGCCTCATGTAATGTAATTGTATGAAATTGCTGTAAAGTCACCACAGGGATCATACAGTTCAAAAGCAGTAATTGGACAATTACTGATGACATTTTATTTTTGTGCAACATAGACATTGATTAAGAAGTGGAGGTTGTTGCTTTTTATGTTTTGATGATCAGCTTTTTTTGATTGCAAGGATCAACAAATCATAATATACCATAAATTATTAGTATTGTCATGAAGTCCCAATTTCATTAATGGCATACATGAGGCTGATGGATCAGCAAATCCTCTCCAGCAGCAGAAGCACAATGAAAGGGACTCGGATTGTGTTTGCATTCAGACGTTATATATAGGTAGGTCCTTACCATATTCATAATCCATTTTGGTCAATTTCTTCGTCATCTCTCTCTCTCTCTCTCTCGCTCTCTCATTTTTTTTTTCCTTCTTTGAGTGCTTGTTCATGTTGATTCCAATCAGGTGTACATGCACCGCGTGCACGAACGTCAAAAAAAAGGTCTCCCGATTCCATCTGACCCAAGAAATTTTCTTCCCAGTCTTTTATACCAAGCCACATTCTAGTGCTAGACAGAGAGTGCACATGCTGGATGCGAGAAGGGCCTTAGCCTTTTACATAGATTGTACCAGACCATTTCAAAAGTCCACGCAGATGTTTGTGGCATTGGTGGAGTGTCCGACAGCGGACCTGATCTCTATACAGTGAATATCATCCTGGATAGTGTGGTGCATATGCATCTGTTACAATCTAATAGAGGTCCCGCCCCCACCGGTCACAGGCCACTCAAGTACGGCATAAGCCTCATCAACTGCTTTTGTGGTACGTTCCCCTGAAGGAGATCTGCAGGTCTTCACGCCATACGTTCATGGCCTACTCCGCGATTGATACATTTTTCCAGCCAGTTATGCACCCACCTTATAGTATCCCCATCTCGGTTGTATTTCCCTAGTTTATTGATAGGAAGGTCATGTGAGACCGTTCAAATACCTTACTAAAGTCTAAGTATACCACGTCCACTACTTCTTCCTTATCCACAAGACTTGTTATCCTATCAAAGAAAGCTATCAGATTGGCTTGACATGATTTGTTCTTTACAAATCCATGATGGCTATTACCTATCACCATTTTCTTCCAGGTGTTTGCAGATGAATCCCTTAATTACTTGCTCCATTATCTTTCCTGGCACAGAAGTTAAACTGGCAGGTCGGTAGTTTCCTGGGTTGTTCTTATTTCCCTTTTTATAGATGGCCACTAGATTTGTCCTTTTCCAGTCTTCTGGAATCTCTCCCGACTTCCATGCTTTTTCAAAGATGATAGCTAAAGGCTCAGATACATCCTCTATCAGCTCCTTGAGTATTCTAGGGTACATTTCATTAGGCCCTGGTGACATGCAGATATCTAACTTTTCTAAGTCATTTTTTTAACTTGTTCTTTTTTATTTTAACTTCTAAATCTACCTCATTTCCAGAAGCATTCACTATGTTAGGCTTCTTGTCACCATCCATCTTCTTGATGAAAACCAAAACAAAGAAGCCATTAAGCACTGAACACATCTTGAAGAACACCAGTTACGTTACGAGAACAGGTAACTGTCTTTTTCTGCGGGACAACAGAGCAATGTCATTGTGTCATCTGTGTCCTCATGCCACTGCTCTGCCAACATGCACGGTACAGGGCAGCCCACTCAGTGCCAGGACCCCTGTGGGGTCCTGCCTCAGGAGCACCCCCAGCTCGGCAGTGTGCGGAACCCAGCCCAGGAGGGACCCAGCATTCTGCTGCAGGTGGGGTGAGCGCAAACAACGGCTGGAGCCTGGAGCGGGGGTCTACCCTTCTGCCACACAGCGGCCTGTGCCCAGCGACTCACCTGCTTCTAACTGGAGCCGTTCTCGCTGGCGGGCGGCCTGGGGACCATGGTGGTGATAATGAGCACGGAGCTGTAGTGTAGCATCTTTCTTTCTTCCCACCTTCTCTCACTGACCCACGGCTGAGCCATTCTGCTCCAGCCGGAGGCGTCCCAGCTCTGCCTTTGGCCATGTGGCCTGATCTGAAACAGAGGGAGGCCTGCGAGCAGCATGGTCTGCAGTGGCAGGACACGGTGAGCTCCTTGCATGCTCTGCTCGTGGCTTCCTTGCTCCTGCCCTTCCACCCAGCCAGCTCCCTCACTCACCAGCTCCAGCTCAGCTCCCTCCTGGTCCCCCCACAGCACGGAACTTGCACTGGCGCTCTAGCCCCTCACCCCACTGCAAGGTTGAAGCACCAGCTACCTGTGGGGGAAGCCCCGTGGCTCTCCATGCACTGTCACTTCTCTTTCCCCTCCCCTGGCTGGGGAAACAGTAGCACAGGGACGTGCTTCAAAGAGGCTTTTCCTGCTAGTGTGGGTATGGGGTCTCAGCTAGCGGGGGATGAGTCTGAAGTGCCACTGCAGGCTCCCAGCGCGGCCCCAGCCTGCTCACTCACTGCCCTGTTGAGATCCCGCATCCCCAGCTCCCTCACACACTGCCTTGCTGAGACCCGGCACCCCAAGCCCCCTCACACGCACCCTCTGCCAAGTAGCAGGAAAAGCACTCTTGAGGGCGGGGGGCTGGACTCGATGACCTCTCGAGGTCCCTTCCAGTCCTATGATTCTATGATTCTATGAAGCATGTCCCTGCGCTGCTGTTTCTCCCAGTGGCAGAGGGGGAAGGGAAGTGGCAGAATGCAGGGAGCCTCGGGCCTTTCTCCCCGCCCCCTGCAGAAAGCTGGTACTGGTGCTTCAACCTTGGGGCTGGGGGTCTAGAATGCCAATGTGGGCTTCTTCCAGTGGGGAGGAGTAGAGGGAAGCTGAGTTAGGGAGTGAGGGGGCTGGGTGGAAGGACAGGAGTGAGGAGCCATCAGCAGGACCCACTTTGGGCTGGGCCATGTGGCCGAAGGCAGAACCAGGACTCCTCTGGCCAGAGTGCGGAAGCTTGGCCATGGGTCAGTGAGAGGGGAAGGGAGGTGGCTATTTTGCTACAGCTCTGCACTCACGATTACCACCACAGTCCCCAGGCTTCCTGCCGGCGAGAGTGGCTTCGGACAGAAGCGGGTAGTTGTTCGTGCTCACCCTGCCTGCTGCAGGGCACTGGGTCCCTCCTGAGTTGGTTTCTGTGCACTGCTGAGTGGGGGGAAGGGGAGCGCTCCTGCGGTGGCATCCCAGAGGGGTCCTGGCACTGAGTGGGCAGCCCAGCTACGTGCATGTCGGCAGGGCAGTGGCATGAGAATGCAGATGACATGATGTCACTCTATCGTCCTGCAGGAAAAAGACCCCACACCTCCAACTCCCTCACACACTCCCTCCACTAAGACCCTGCATCATTTGCTCCTGCCCCCTCCTGCACCCTCCCCACTGACCAGACACCTGCCCCTAGCTAGGGATGTAAGCAAGTAGTCGACTACCTGATAAGGGAAAGTTTATTGGGTAATCAGCTGGAGTATCGACTTCTCGCTTCCCTCCCCCCCTTGCTGCCTTTATGATATGCAGCAAGAAGTGGGAGGAACAGGAGCTGGTGCTGAGGGAAGCTGGTTTAAAATCCGGTTTCCCGCAGCACTGTCTCCACAGTGCCATCTGCCCCCCTGCTGCCTTTATCAGAGTCAGTAGGGTGGATAGGGGAGGCTGCTCTGGCAGAAGCCTCTGTCCGCTGGGGTCCCAGTGGGAAGCTAGGCTCCCCCCACAGACAGGGGCTGCTGCCACCAAGCAGCTCCTGTTTGCAGTGGCCCAGGCTGGCCGTGCGTAGGGGCTGCTCTGGCAGCAGCCCTGGCTGTGAACAGGGGCTGCTGGCCGCCAGCCCTGTCCACCGTGAACAGAAGCTGCTCTGACAAGAATGGGTTGCTGGACTCCGTGTGAACCAGGATTGAGCAGTCCTGGGTCGTACTGTTCCATGATGCTTCACCTCTGCATTTTAAATGTAGTAAGAGCCCAGTGGCTCTTACTATCCTTAAAATGCAGAGCCTCAGCACAGGTGGCTCTGCATAGCGGTCCTTGTTGACTAGCTGTGCAGTCAATACAAATTGTATCGACTACATGAGTAGTTAGATAACCATAATTTAACATCCTTAGCCCCAGCCTGCTCCTGAAGGCAGCATAGAAGTAAGGGGTGCAATACCATGACCCCCTAAAATAACCTTGTGATCGCCATGTAAATTCCTTTTGGGTGAGGACCCCTAAATTGAGAGATGCAGGTTTCCCTGTGAAATCTGTATAGCATAGAGTGAAAGCTCATGAAAGAACGGATTTCACAGTCAGTGATGTATTTCTTATGGCTGTGAATTTGGTAGGGCCTTACATATAGGAGACAGTATGTAGACTTATGCATGTGCAGCTGAGTCTTTACTAAGTACAATTGGGAAATTAGCCTCAGATACTCAGCTATTATTTTCTTTCTGCCTCTCAGGTTGGATCTTTATCCTGTAGTTTGATTATTGGCTGGTTGAGGTGTGTCTAATATAAGGCTTTATTGTGAAGTGTGGCCGCTCAGGCAGCAGACAGGCAGACTAAGCATTTTCTCTAACTTCTCAGGCCCCAGATTTTTCTGACAGAATGTGGTGTTGGCAGCAATGTCCACTGTACCTCAGAGCAAGTCTGGAAAAAGTATTGGCAGCTGAAAATGCCAGCACTTAGCAAAAACAGCAGTCAGGCAAGCATTCATGTCAGAAATGTTTTACACTGTTGTGCTGCCTGGTATACTGATGTAGCAGAGTTGTATTTATGGTAGGAAAAGTGTGTTCAGATTCCCAGTGTTCTCAAGATCTGAAGTGTTCAGAGGTGGTAGCAGCCTCTAGTTCACTTAAGGTACTGCTAGATGCCTGGCAGCTGGTTTTACCGTAGTGTTATGCATGATATACTGTATAACTGAGTATCTTCTTGCCAATAGGAATGTTAAAATGTGGTTAAATAGGTAACCATGTAACCACTGAAAATCTCAGCGGTTACATGCTGCGGGCACTACAGTATACAGGCAGTCCCCGACTTACGCGGATCCGACTTATGTCGGATCCGCACTTACGAACGGGGCTTTCTCGCCCCGGAGGTCGGGGCGAGAAAGCCCCGTTCGTAAGCTGCTCCGGTGCCCCTGGTCTGCTTGAGACCATCTCCAGCAGACCAGGGGCACCGGGCGGGTTCCCGTGCTTCTGAGGCTTTGCCAGAGCAAAGCCTCAGAGGCGCGGGGAACCGCCGCTGCTGCCGCTTCAGTCTGGGCGCCTGTGGTCTGCTGGGGACGGTCCCCAGCAGACCACAGGCACCCAGACTGAAGCCGCAGCCGTGGCGGGGTCCTGCGCCTCTGAGGCTTTGCCAGAGCAAAGCCTCAGAGGCGCGGCACCCCGCTGCCGCTGCGGCTCTGCTCCCCGTGTCCCTGGTCTGCTGGGGGGGGGGGGGCGCAGCTAGTGTGCTCCCCCCCCCCAGCAGACCAAGCTTTTGTTTTGGACTCTGGGGCAGAGCAGCTGGGGACTACTGGACCAACCCGGCAGCACCCCAGCTGCTCTGCCCCAGGTCCTGATTCAGCCGCTGCTGGTCAGTTTCAGCAGCGGCTGAATCAGGACGCCTGGGGCAGAGCAGATGGGGTGCTGCTGGGTTGGTCCAGTAGCACCGAGCGGCGCTACTGGAGCAACCCAGCAGCGCCCCAGCTGCTCTGCCCCAGGCGTCCCAAGTCAGCTTCTGCTGAAACTGACCAGCGCTGACTACAGGAAGCCCCAGGCAGAGTTGCTCTGCCCCGGGCTTCCTGGAATCAGCTTCTGATCAGTTTCAGCAGCAGCTGACTTGGGGACGCCTGGGGTTCTTAAGTTGATTCTGTATGTAAGTCAGAACTGGCGGTCAGTTTCAGCAGTGTCTGAATCTGGACGCCAGTTCCGACTTACATACAGATTCAACTTAAGAACAAACCTACAGTCCCTATCTTGTACGTAACCCAGGGACTGCCTGTAAAGCTTAAATAAACTTTACACTGCAGAGCCTGTAGTGAAGCCTCCCCTGGAGTTTTTCCCAATGAAACATTGTAGTGGTAATAAAAGGCCTAGATTAATGTGAGAAGCCCTTAGATTTGGAAGAAATGGATGAGGTCTAATCAGAATGATATAACCCACTTTGACACCCACAGAGCATTTTATTAAAAAAATGTTTGATAGGGGTTCTCTGTTCCCAGTAATAGCTTGGTGATTTGTATGCTTAACTCCCAGTAGATGTTTCATGTTAGCTACTTAAATACATACATTGCCTTTTAATAGGTAAATATAGGTACCGTAGGAGTATATATTTGTATCTAATTTTCTGATGATAATTGGATTGTGTATTTTGGGAAGGTTTTGTTAGTTCTGAAGACTTAAAAGTATATCACTATGATTTTATTTGTAGGTTGAATACATTATTTTTATCACTGTCCATAATAAATTGTTATAGTCATCCATTAGTTATAAAGATTTCATGTTAACTTGTAAACCAGGCTTGTGAAGATGTGTTTTAGGGTCAAGCTGCTCACAGAACAATTTGTACTTGGGGAAGGAAAGAGATGTTAGGATGAAGGATTCTGGTTTTGATTACTTCTACACTCAGGTTGATGTGCTGCAATGGCTGTTACTTTCTGTTCTTTGGGATGGTGTATTTCAGATTCATATACAGGCAGTCCCCGACTTACGCGGATCCGACTTACGTCGGATCCGCACTTACGAACGGAGCTTTCTCGCCCCGGAAGTCGGGGCGAGAAAGCCCCGTTCGTAAGCTGCTCCGGTGCCCCTGGTCTGCTGGAGACCGTCTCCAGCAGACCAGGGGCACCGGGCGGGTTCCCGCGCTTCTGAGGCTTTGCCAGAGCAAAGCCTCAGAAGCGCGGGAACCCCCGCTGCTGCCGCATGAGACCCGGTGCCTGTGGTCTGCTGGGGACGGTCCCCAGCAGACCACAGGCACCCTGACTGAAGCCGCAGCCGCGGGGGGTCCCGCGCCTCAGAGGCTTTGCCAGAGCAAAGCCTCAGAGGCGCGGCACCCTGCTGCCGCTGCGGCTCTGCTCCCCGTGTCCCTGGTCTGCTGGGGGGGGGGGAGGGGCAGCTAGTGTGCTCCCCCCCCCCAGCAGACCAGGCTTTTGTTTTGGACTCTGGGGCAGAGCAGCTGGGGCGCTGCCGATTGGTCCTGCAGTGCCCGTGGGCACTACTGGACCAACCCGGCAGCACCCCAGCTGCTCTGCCCCAGGTCCTGATTCAGCCGCTGCTGGTCAGTTTCAGCAGCGGCTGAATCAGGACGTCTGGGGCAGAGCAGATGGGGTGCTGCTGGGTTGGTCCAGTAGCACCCCAGCTGCTCTGCCCCAGGCGTCCTCAAGTCAGCTTCTGCTGAAACTGACCAGCGCTGACTACAGGAAGCCCCAGGCAGAGTTGCTCTGCCCCGGGCTTCCTGGAATCAGCTGCTGATCAGTTTCAGCAGCAGCTCACTTGGGGACGCCTGGGGTTCTTAAGTTGATTCTGTATGTAAGTCAGAACTGGCGGTCAGTTTCAGCAGTGTCTGAATCTGGACGCCAGTTCCGACTTACATACAGATTCAACTTAAGAACAAACCTACAGTCCCTATCTTGTACGTAACCCGGGGACTGCCTGTAGAATGTGAGTCTTGGCATGTACAACAATTCTGGAGTAACCATTTGTCATTAATCTTCTATTTATTATAGAATAAATTTACGTAGTATACAAGCGAGATTTCCTTAAGGTAAATTGCTTAGTTAGGAATGTTTTATTTGTAAAATCCCCAGTGGTGCAGACTTTTGATATCTCTATTTTAACTACTTATTTATTTTTACAAACACAGGAGTTTAACTGTAAAATATTATCTTAATCTTTGATGTCTGTGCCAGTCTCAATCAGTCTCGGGTTTTTCTCTTTCTGAAACTGGAGGAAAGTGTGAATGACCATTGGGAGAAGACTATTTTTTAGAATCACATTGATGACATAGAAGTTGTGAAGCTTTAATGCTGAGGATTTGTTTTGTTTGAAAAATACCAAGAATCTCTCTAAAATGCATAGATTCATGTGTTCCTTAATTCATCAATGGCACATATGTTACAAAAGCACCACATTGTGTCTAGACAAGCTCCACAACTTTTATTTTTACAATGCGAGAGAACCATTTTCCTGTAGTCCAGGAGCGTCTTTCAGTACATGTAACTGGAAATAAAAATCAGGTAATTTATCAGTGAAATACCAGTAATTGTGAAATTTTTCTTTCAGTGATTATTCAGAGATCCCTCTGCTACTCTCTGCAAATTTCTAGTAAAGGGTGGAAATAAAAAGTGATTTGACTTTCATGCGTCCTTCTTTTCCCTCTTGCGTTTTTTAGTTATTTCAGTAATATTGTTTCTGGTTTACTCGAAGGGACAGCTTGAATTAGTCAATTCCCCATTGTTGAAATGCCGTGGCATAATTCTTCTTCCATTGAATATCTTGCCAGTGATTTCATTGGAAGTAAAATCCGATCTTTCCTTTTACAAAATATAGGGAGAAGTTGTATTTAATCCTGTTGTCACTTCTTTTGCTCCTGCAGTTTGTTTGCATTTGTGTTTCTAAATGGTGTTATCTAACTCTATTGAGGTTTACATCTGTTACACTATAAGCTTAATTATTTAGTATGTGTGTGTTTATTCATTGATTGTATGGTTTTTTCCCTACTAAAATGAAATGTGTGCCAATGGTCACTTCTGTTAACTATAATTGCCTATCCTAATGGTCAGTAAAATCTTAATTGAGCCATAAGTTCCCTCATGTTTGTTGCATGATATTAAAAACAGCCTGTTCTATTGGCCAGAAATCCACAGTCCCATTGTAGATGTTATTAAAAGCTAACACTCTATATTCACCAGCTAAAGGGTAGGTTGAGGGAGGAAACAGTCATCCTGGAATTATGTACAGGCAGTCCCCGGGTTACGTACAAGATAGGGACTATAGGTTTGTTCTTAAGTTGAATTTGTATGTAAGTCGGAACTGCTCCAGATTCAGCTGCTGCCACTGAAACTGACCAGCGGCTGACTACAGGAAGCGGGAGGCAGAGTTGCTCTGCCCCCAGCTTCTTGGAATCAGCCTGATCAGTTTCAACAGCTGCTGAATCTGGAGCCTGGGACAGAACAGCTGGGGAGCTGCCCGGTAGGTTCCCACAGGACCAACCCCGCAGCACCCCAGCTGCTCTACCCGAGGCGTCCCGCAACAAAAGCCTGGTCTGCGGGGGGGGGGCGGGCGTACTAGCTGCACCCCCTCCCCCCCAGCAGACCAGGGAGACCCGAGCAAAGTCGCACAGGCGGAGGGACCCCGCTGCCCGTGCGGCTTTGCTCCTGTCTCCCTGGGGTGCTGGGGGAGTGCCCCCCAGCACACCAGGGAGACCCGAGCAAAGCCGCACAGGCGGAGGGACCCCACCGCCTGTGTGGCTTTGCTCCTGTCTCCCTGGTCTGCTGGGGGGGTCCAGCAAAGCCGCTGGACCCCCCCAGCAGACCAGGGACACCCGAGCAAAGCCGCCGCCTGGGCAGCTTTGCTCGTTTGCCCAGGAGCAAAGCCGCCCAGGCAGCGGGACCCCTGCCGCCTGGACGGCTTTGCTCCTGTCCCCCTGGTCTGCTGGGGGGGGGGTCCAGCAAAGCCAGGCGGCGGCTTTGCTTGGGTGTCCCTGGTCTGCTGGGGGGGTTCAGCGGCTTTGCTGGACCCCCCAGCAGACCAGGGAGACCGGGAGAAGCTTTTCTCGCCCCGGAGGACATGGGCGGCGACCCGCTGCCCGTGAGCTCCGGGGCGAGAAAAGCCCCGTTCGTAAGTGCGGATCCGACTTAAGTCGGATCCGTGTAAGTCGGGGACTGCCTGTAATGAACTTAATGTTGTCCTTCATTTTAGGAACTTGCTACAGGTTGGAGTAGGGATGTAATAGTGTACTCGATAAACCAATAAGCAAAAGCTATAGGGTTAAAGCTTATAAGGTTAAAGCTATAGACTACACACATTTCCCTCCCTCCACTTGCCAGTAAATTTTTTTAGCAGGCTGGCCAGCAGCTCAGCTCAGTCCTGCCTTGTGACAGGTCTAGGCCCTACCCCTGCTGCGGCTCTTTATTTAAAGTATTTTAAGAGCTGGGCGGGCAAGCAGCCCGGCACAGTTCCAACTTGTGCTATGTCCAGGAGCTCAAACCCCTCCTTGACAGGGGTGCTGCCACCTTGCACTGCTGCCTCTTTATCAGAGGCAGCAGCACTGAGTGACAGGCAGCCAGTCTGTGAGGAGAGCTGGTTTTTAAACTGGCTCCCCTTGCGAACCAGCTCCTGCCTGGCACCCTGTGCTGCTGTCTCTGATACAGAAGCAGCAGTGTGGAGTGGCAGGGGGCTCCTTGGGAGAGAAGCCAGAGCACCCTGGCTGCCAGCCCCACCCCCAAGGATTATAGAATAGTTGAGTAACCGATTAGAATTCGTGAGATTACTCGACTATTCAATTAACCAATATTTAACATCCCTAAGTTGGATCTCCCTGATCCTGCACTCTTGGGACCTGACCGGTCCTGGATGAGGGATTTAGCTGGATCACGGGAGGTCATATCTGGCTCCCTTGCTACCAGTTCCCCCCAGCCCTGCTAGTTTCCTAACCGGCTCACCCTGGCCACCAGCCTTGCTGCCTACTGGCCCCCCCCTCCCGCATCTCCTTCCCTGCTATGCTGGGCAGTACAGCTCCCTGTGCAACGGGGTGTGCTGAGCTCCTGGCCTCATGGGGCAGGTAGCTCCGCTGCAGAGCCCTGAGCTCCTGGCCGTGCTGGGAAGCCCCACTGTGTTGTGCCTGGCTTCCCAGTTGCGGTGCATTGAGGAGCTCAGCCACCAGCCCCCCACCAGGACTCTCTGGTCCTGGAACACCTGTGGTCCTGCCAGACTGATGGATGTTGCCGGACCAGGGAGTCCCAGATTACAGAGGTTCAACCTGTAGATTCTGTCTGAGAAAATATCAACCACTAATATACTCTGAAGTGGTTTAATTTGAATTATTCCTCCCAGAATGGGTAATCTTGTGTAAAGTTTCTATATTAACATAAGCATATAAAAGCAACTTAGGAAATAGTATTAAGATTTAGGAAATGATAGGATTTAACTCTTCATGCAGCACTAAGAGGTCAGGCCAATGGCCTAGCTGTAATGTTCTGCACTATTAATGTTAACAGAATTACATTTAAGATTTTGCTTTGTTTTGTAGTTGCTGCTAGTAAGAGAGCTGAGAAATGTTTTGAATTAACCAAAGGGGAATTAATAAACAAATGCAGACAGAAGATAAACCAAGGATTATTTCTGCTCCACACCTCCAGTAGCTTTCCCAAGGACACACACACAATCTGAAAAATCTATCCATTAGCAGTTTGTTTAGAAAAAGCCATATGCTTGCTTACTGTCAACCTCCAATTGATGTAAACTTATCACTATAGTTGAATTAAAGCACACAGTTAAACATCCAGAAGTATATCACGTTGCTAATGTAATTTTGCCAGATGTGTGCATCACTTGGGAACAACTGTACCAATCTTCCAGAGTTAGTAGCTGTTATTTGGTAGAAGCTACAGAATATTTCATCTTGTTAGTGGAGTTGGTCATTCTCTCAGTACCCTGAACACCCTTACCCACCCCAAAACCCCCCCAGTATGTAAGTGGAACTAGCAGTCATATCCACATACGGATTAGACATCTCAATTCAGTTAGATTGCTGCTGCAACAACCTAATTAGCGAACTGTTTCAATAGCTGTGATTGTAGTGGATGAGAGATGAATATTTTTGAGGTTGGAAAAATGTCAAGATCTGGACAACTGGGTGCAAATATTTGTGCGGCTGTGTATCTTAAAGAAACATGGCCACTTGGAAAAATACTTCTATCTGAATTATTTTTACTTATATCTTTAACAATAACATCCAAATATTATAACTGAAAGGGACTAAAGAAAAATAGTGTACAGGCAGTCCCCGGGTTACGTACAAGATAGGGACTGTAGGTTTGTTCTTAAGTTGAATCTGTATGTAAGTCGGAACTGGCGTCCAGATTCAGCCGCTGCTGAAACTGACCGCCAGTTCTGACTTACATACAGATTCAACTTAAGAACCCCAAGCTTCCCCAAGTCAGCTGCTGCTGAAACTGATCAGCGCTGATTCCAGGAAGCCTGGGGCAGAGCAACTCTGCCTCGGGCTTCCTGTAGTCAGCGCTGGTCAGTTTCAGCAGCGGCTGACTTGGGGACGCCTGGGGCAGAGCAGCTGGGGTGCTGCTGGGTTGCTCCAGTAGCACCGCTCCTCAGCGCTACTGGACCAACCCAGCAGCACCCCAGCTGCTCTGCCCCAGGCATCCTGATTCAGCCACTGCTGAAACTGACCAGCAGCGGCTGAATCAGGACCTGGTGCAGAGCAGCTGGGGTGTTGCCGGGTTGGTCCAGTAGTGCCCAGAGCGGCGCTGCAGGACCAATTGGCAGCACCCCAGCTGCTCTACTCCAGGGTCCAAAACAAAAGCCTGGTCTGCTGGGGGAGGGGCACACTAGCCGCGCAACCCCCCCCCAGCAGACCAGGGACACGGGGAGCAGAGCCGCAGCGGCAGCGGGGTGCCGCGCCTCTGAGGCTTTGCTCTGGCAAAGCCTCAGAGGTGCGGGACCCCCCCACGGCTGCGGCTCCAATCCCGGTGCCTGTGGTCTGCTGGGGACGGTCCCCAGCAGACCACAGGCACCCGGACTGAAGCGGCAGCAGCGGCGGGTTCCCCTCGCTTCTGAGGCTTTGCTCTGGCAAAGCCTCAGAAGCGCGGGAACCCGCCACTGCTGCAGCTTCAGTCCCGGTGCCCCTGGTCTGCTGGAGACGGTCTCCAGCAGACCAGGGGCACCAGAGCAGCTTACGAACGGGGCTTTCTCGCCCCGGAGCTCGCAGGTAGCAATCCGCCACCTCGACCTCCGGGGCGAGAGAGCCCCGTTTGTAAGTGTGGATCCGACGTAAGTCGGGGACTGCCTGTAGTGTGTTTTTTCCCCATTCATTTGTTTTGTGCATGTGTCAGTTCTTTATGGTTAGTTTAGCTGTTTATCTTAGATAGCCAATTAGGTTGAAATTCCTTTTTGCTGAGGTCCAGCAGAAGACCATTTCATCACTTAAATTTCAGTTCCAGGCTCAAAATAGGTTTTTAAGGTGAGTAAAGTGTTACATAAGCTTTGTATTAACTTTCTGTATGTAAATGAATCATCGTTTGTTACTTTCCTCTGTTTTGTGTGAATCTTTTTCACAAAAGGTATCAGAGGTGTGATTCTAAGACAAAAGACTACAAGAACAGCAAGGAGAACATGGTCAGGGGAAGTACCTGCAACAGCTTCAAATATACATATCTGTGTAGGTGCTCCACTGAGCGCAAGCACTTGTGCTCTCTGGACTGGAGATTATAAATAGCAACATTTGCATTTCCACCTTTTTGCAGAGTAGTGCCTGTGCTCCCAAGAGAGGGCATATAAAGAGGTGCAGGCATAAACATTATTACATTTTACATGGATTGTGTCTCTTTATATCACTATTTTCTGATGGGATTATCATAGAATACTAGAACAGGAAGGGACCTCAAGAGATCATCACTCCAGTCCCCTGTCCTCATGGCAGGACTAAGTACCAATCATAAAGGATAAGATTTCCGTCTAGTTGCTACACATATTGACTCAATTTATGCCACTGTGAACATTCTCTGTACTATCCATTGTTTGCCCATCTGTAACAGAGCATTATTTTAACCAGATTTACAATTGTGTTACTGGCTGAAGAAAGGGGAAGGCCAAATGCAGTAAAAGAATAACTAAGTGAATACTTCTGTCCAGCAGTTCTCTCTTTTGAGTGACAGTCTTGTGAAGAAATTTTACATTGAAAATAATATTGTATGTGCCCAGTAGAAGGATTACAGACCTGTTCTTATTCAGTGTTCATTGCCACACTACTTGTAAATCACTTTATGTTTCTGTTGAGTGATGTGAGCAATACATGGGCGGCAGCTGAATGCTATACATTGCTCCCAGCACTTGCTGGCCCAGACAGCAGTGAAGCGCGCATTAACCCTAAGGCTATCATCCCAACCCTGCTTTGTTAATGATTAAGGCTCAGAGCTGTGGAATTGTTGCAGAGCTGCCTCTGTTCATGTGCATGCTTTGATCTCCTCATCACACCCTCTGTGTCAACTACTGTGCTTCATTTTTCCAGTCCTTCCTCCTCCATCATGCTGATCTAGCCTCTTGTCCTTTCACCATTGTCATATACTTTGACTTGGGTAACATTTACATACTTTGTTGTGTCAATAAAGTATCATTAAATTAAATTGATTGGCACAGGCTCACCATAAGAAGGTTTTGGTCACAGGTTGGCACAGCATTTCTAGTAGAACAGAATCTCCTCTCCCTCGCCTCCCCCCCACATCAGTTAGGATAATTTTCCTAAAAGCAGATAAAGGCATCCACTCTGTATTGAAGAATGCTGGGGATGGGAGAAGAAGTTGGTCTTGAGTATAGTGACTGAAGACTTTTACATATAAAAACCTTATGACCGTGCTCAGTAATTTCCTAATGACAGGAGACAGACATCATCATATAGGCTACGTCTAGACTACAAGCCTCTTTCGAAACAGAGCATCTACACTGCAACTACTTCTTTCGAAAAAGCAAGCCGCTTTTTTGAAAGAGAGTACCCAGGCACTCTGGATGCTCTCTTTCAAAAAAGTCTTGTTTGCATTCAAGAATGCCTTTTTTTGAAAGAGCACTTTCAAAACCTCGTAAAATGAGGTTTACCGCGGTCGAAAAAACTGCCGCGTTCTTTCAATTTAATTTCAAAAGAACGCGGCAGCAGTCTAGATGCAGGTGAAGTTTTTTTTTAAAAAAAAAAAGGTTACTTTTTTTTAAAAAATCCTGTAGTCTAGACACACCCATAGAGTTAGGGCTCCTGAGTGTGGAACAGCTTTCTGTTTTACCTTGAAAAGGTCTCCGTCCTAAGAGAAATCATAGGGACAAATTATGTTCTGCATTGATGTGCTGGGATACCAGTACATTATCATTAAAGATTTCATCTCAGGCTATCCTGTCTTCGCAGCTACTTGTTAATCCCAAGGAAGCGATTTGTGTTTGGATTGATATTGCTCAAATAAAGAACTTTTGTGCTGCAGCTTTTCTAAAATGATGCCTATAAAAGTGGTCATTTTTGTGAAGTCAGTGAATGTAGTCGAAAGAATAAAAACAAGACATGGAAGTGATCATAGAATGCTAGAGTGAGCCAGCAGATTTTTGTACAAGCTTGTTCATTATGAAACATTCTTTTTGAAGTGTGTGATAAGACTGTGAATGAATCTTTCTTGACTTACTTGAGAAGTATCGTGAAAGTCAAGTTGGCCCAGTTTTGTGAGCAAAGTCCCTTTCTGCTTGATGAAAGCACTTGCTTCAGTAGATCATTTTTATACCATAGGTTTGTCCACCTGGTCCCAGCATTCCAGATCTCGACACCGGAGGAATTCATGCTCCAGATCTGAAGACCGAAAACCTTCTGAGGTATTTCTGAAATTGTACTTGCATTTTGCTCTGTCCAGTAAAACACACTCATGCCTTGTTAAAGAATAGATTTCTTCCTAATGATATTTTCTTTCCTTTTCTGCTCCATCTCAGCTGGCACCCAGCAACCTTTCCTCTGGCCAGGAGATCAGGGAGTTCAGCTGCTGCCACAGTCACTGCCAGCACCAAGTTAGTTTTTAGCCATGAATATTGGGCTAGTTTGACACCAGCCCAACATAGCTCTGAAACTTTCTTTCTTTCAGTGATTTGGGTTCTTTGTTCTTGATTTATGGTGAACAGTAAAAGTTTATTTTTAGCAGTTTCATGGTCTTTATTTGGCCTTAATTAATAATTTTTATTTGCTAACAGACTTGTCAAACGAGACATCTGTCTCTTTTAAGCTTCATACTCAGCGCTTTCAGGAATTCAGATAAAGGAAGGAATATAAATCAATGTTAACTTCTTGGGTGGGTCAGTTGTAAGCACAAATTGCATGTAACTCATTGCTTCAAAGTTTGCAGATGCCCTTGCCTGAACTGGTCTGAGAAAATCATTAGACCTCGGGCTCCATTGTGGCTGAAAACAAGGTGTTAGATTCAGAAGGTGAAATTTCTTGGATTCAGTCATCTTCTCTGTGTCAGAGTATTTTAAAGCCAGAGTGGCAGATTTCATGATGATAGTGTACTTCTTTTGTCCCAGGGGATAATCCATTTTTCATGGGGGAATTATGTATACTGGGTCAGTGTATTAAAAACACAACTTAGAGAGCCACTTGACCATCAAGTAAATAACCAGAGATAACTTCTCAATCCCTGATCTTGTATGTCTGGGCCTAGTCCCATTTTTGTGGTGTTTCTTTCTCTCCTAATGAACACATACTCACTTGTGGCTCCTTCCAATATTCTGTTGTTTCCTCCTTTTGTCTTTCTTCCCAGTCTGAGAGGTCTTTCTTACACTTCCCCCCAAGCTCCTGTTTGTTATTTCTTGAATTGTTTCTGCCTTCAACAGCATACTATATTAATTCCATTGTGCCAGCAGATAAGAGATACTCACTAAGGGTATGTCTACACTACAAAGTTAGTTCGAACTAACGGATGTTAGTTCAAACTAACTTTAATAGGCGCTACACTAGCGCTCCGCTAGTTCGAACTAGGAAAACCTCATTTTACGAGGATTAAGCCTAGTTCGAACTAGCTAGTTCGAATTAAGGGGTGTGTAGCCCCTTAATTCAAACTAGTGGGAGGCTAGCCCTCCCCAGGTTTCCCTGGTGGCCACTCTGGCCAACAGCAGGGAAACTCGTCTGCCCCCCTCCCGGCCCCGGACTCCTTAAAGGGGCACGGGCTGGCTACGGTGCCCGTGCCAGGTGCAAGCCTGCCAGCACCCAGCCAGCAGACCCTGCACCTGGCACGGATCGAGCCACCCACCCGATGCCCCCCAGCCCTCCCCCTTTTCCCGGGACCAGGCTGGTGGTTCCCGGGAGCTAGCCCGGGACCGCAAGAGGCGGGCACCCGCCTGGGATAGTGTGGACATCGTGGACCTTGTCCACGACCTCCGCACTAGGCACAGGAAAGTGGCCGGCTAGGGCAGGAGAGCTGCCAGCCTGGCCACCCAGGAGCAGATGTGCATGAAAATCAAGGTGGTCCACTGAGACCCCCGACCCTGAGCCCTGAGCTTACAATGGCCGTCCTGGGTCAGACCAAAGGTCCATCTAGCCCAGTAGCCTGTCTGCTGACAGCGGCCAACCCTAGGGACCCTGGAGGGGATGGACCGAAGACAGTGACCAAGCCATTTGTCTCGTGCCATCCCTCTCCAGCCTTCCACAAACCTTGGGCAGGGACACCACTCCTACCCCCTGGCTAATACCACTCCATGGACCCAACCTCCATGACTTGATCTCACGTCCCTTTAAACTCTGTTCTAGTTCTAGCCTTCACAGCCTCCTGCAGCAAGGAGTTCCACAGGTTGACTCTTTGCTTTGTGAAGAACAACTTTCTGTTACTAGTTTGAAGCCTGCTACCCATTCCTTTCCTTTGGTGTCCTCTAGTCCTTCTTTATGGGAACTAATGAAGAACTTTTCTGTATGCACCCTCTCCACCCAACTCCTGCTTTTAGAGACCTCTATCCTGTCCCCCTTCCGTTTCCTCTTTTCTAAGCTGAAAAGTCCCAGTCTCTTTAGCCTCTCTTCATATGGGACCTGTTCCCAACCCCTGATCATTTTAGTTGCCCTCCCCTCTCCCAGCCTCTCTCTTCCCCTCTCCCACCTCCTTTTCCCAGTCTCCCCCAGTTTTGTTCAATAAAGACAGATTCCATTTTTGAACACAATTGTCCTTTATTTTGTACATCAAGAAGAGGGGCTAGGGAAGGGTAAGTGGAAGGAGGTGAGGGAGGAATGGGGTACGCGCCCCCGATGGGGAGGACTGGGCTGGCTCTGCGGGCTTCTGGGGGTGGAAGCTCTCCTGCAGCCCCCCAATTACCCCTCTCTCCCCAGATGGCAGCCTGCGGCAAGTGCAGTCGGTCTGATGGCCGAGTGCTGTGATGTGCCCATTGTGGGTACTCCTGGCAATCCAAGCCAGGACTGCTTTGCAAGCGGGACACCCCTGAGAACTGTCTGTCCGGGGTGGGGGTCGGGACCCTTTAAGCACAGCCCTCGGCTAGCCTGAGACAGCATCTCCACACTCTAAGTCCTCCTCTGATGCCCTGCCGGCACTGCTTCCGGCCAGCCTTAAGCCTGGTTCAGGGTCCACTTAATGTGGACATGCTAGTTCGAATTAGCAAAACGCTAATTCGAACTAGTTTTTAAGTCTAGCTGCGCTAATTCGAATTAGCTTAGTTCGAATTAACTAATACGAACTAAGTTAGTTCGAATTAACGTTGTAGTGTAGACGTACCCTAAATTCCCATGGTGAAATCCTTGCATCATTTGACATCAGTGGCAGAACTCTCATTGACTTCGGCAAGGCCAGGATTTTGCCCCCTATCTCTGAAGTATTGTGTGCCAGTTCTTCAGAGATAATAATTTTGTAAACTTCTTTTGGCTCCAGGCACATTGATCACATCAGAAATTAGCAGAGCAGCAAGGATAAGTGACACAAGGCAGCGAGTCTTAGAATGGATTTTCTTGATGGTCAAGTATTCCTTTACCCACTTCTTATGTTATAGCACAAATAACTAGTCACAAAGTATGAGACTGAAGAACATAATATATTGGTTTTGTACTCAAATCACTGGAGGTCCAAATGTGAATGTTTAACTGGCTAACTGGTAAGGCTGGAGCAGCTCCCCGCCTGCCACGGACTCGCATAGCCTGGCTGGTGCTCCAGCTCAGTGGTGTGCGAAGGGAGAACAGGGACTGGGACAGAGCAGTCTCTGCCCATTCCTCCTTTAATCAATTAAACAATATGCTTAACCGGTTAACCAATTAAACGGCATTTTACATCCCTAGTCCAAAACCCTATGGCTGGTTGTACTAGTTTACTGGGAGAGGAAGTTTATTTGTTTCATTTCTTGATTGCAGTCTCACAGGACTGATAGTTTTGATTAAAAATATTTTATAGCATGAAACTTTTATCACGAGAAACTTGCAAATTAATACTTAGTTGTAGTAGGATTTATTCTTACAGAAATGCAGACTTGTAACTGAAATTCAAAAAAATGTCCTCAGTAGATGTAAACAGTTTTGAAAAATGAAAATAACTCCTACTTGGATGTTCCCCAGTGAGAAATCCAGGGAATAGCAGAAAAATGAGAGAATGGGGGAGGGGAGAAGTGTTTGGACATAACATGTGGCCAGGCTTTTTTTAAGTGGTATTTTATTGTAGAGATTTTTTCCCTAATGAGCAGACTAATGATTTTTTAAAACATGTACAAAATTAATACGTGACTTATTGTAATTTGAAATATTTTAGTGGCATATGAAAGAAGCCACTATCCCTGGGGAAGGCAGCCTTATAATTTGTGTAACCACAGTGGATGGACTTACCTTACAGATTTGTGCTTTGTACACAGCCACGTCCAACGGTTGCCTGATACAAACACAAAGCAGCCAATATGGAAGTTGGATTAGGGATTCAGAACTAGAGTAAAAACTGTGAAGTAAATTTGCATCATTAGCAATGTTTGGAGACTCTAGGAATAGTATCTTGCCTTCCTTAAAATCTGCTTTAATTTTCATAACTATGGAACTGCTTTGCTGACTATACTGGCTATAAACGGATGAGTTTGGCTATGCACTTTTCTCATGGTTTTCCTGGCTGGTGCTGAATGGGCTGATTTTTTGCACTGTTTGGCAAAGGGCTTGGTTTACATTCTTGTTTTCATTGCTTGGTTGCTTAAAAACCCCTTGTTGCGCCTCTGTTCCCTTGCATATGGCATTTGCTGGTTAATGTAGGGAAAGAGCTGTTGAGATGAAAAGGGTAAAATATTAATTATTAGGTAGCACTTTTGGTTAGGGGAGAAGAAGTACAAGGAGCACTGAAAGATGTGTAGGCAAGTGCTATCTTGCTATTCTCAGACCTGTGATATCACCCTTCAGTTTCTGAGAGGCAGTGGCAAACTAGGCAGAAAGGAGCTGCCATAGCAGCATACTCCTCACAAGGGTAAATCCATTTTTATTGCCTCCTAGATTGCTTCCCTGCTTGTTTATGGCTTATTATAACCCCAAACTCACCAGATGTCCTGCCAGTTTTAGAGGCTGATGTATTGAAAAGGCAAAGTGGACTTGTACATGTTACAGTGAACACTACTGCTGAACATGGAGGTGCTTCAAGAGATCTAGTCTCAAGCGCATTTTAGTTGATCTTTAGCATAATTAAAAATAAAAACAATTCAAGACAAGCTGCCTTGTTTATAATTTGCCATTGCAACTAGTTGCTCCACAGTCATACCTTGATTTCTACGACAGAATTTTTAGAATTAATTTGGGTTAGTTCAGAGAAATTATTTGAAAAGCACAGGGCTCAGTCCTGCTCCTATTTAAGTCAGTGGGAGTATTGGTACAGTGCTCACATGGAACAGGATTGGGTCTGCTGTTATTGATAGGTAATGCTACAGTTTTGGTGCCTGATCCTGAGAGGCTTTGAGCACCTGCATTTCTCATTAAAATTTGTGTGTTACAGGTGTGGGTCACCTCTCATGCATATGCTTCTTGCACAGTATGAACATTAGGAGTCATAAAGCTATCAGCCTTACGGCCATTGTATAAATGTCCTCTTTTCTCTGCTCTGTGAAGCTAAATGACTGTCCTGTAATAGGCTGTTTGTTTTGTGTTGGTACAGTGACCTTGTTATGCACTGCTCCATGGTTACGCTGGAGCTGTGAATCATAGAGTGTAAATATCAAATGTCAGTGTCTCTGTTCTTTCTCTTGCTTGGTTTCTTTGCAGGTGTTCAGAACGGACTTGATCACTGCCATGAAGCTACCTGACTCCTACCAACTTAACCCTGATGAATACTATGTGCTGGCAGACCCTTGGAGGCAGGAGTGGGAAAAGGGAGTTCAGGTGCCAGTTAGCCCAGGGGCCATCCCTGAACCAGTAGCCAGGTATAGTTTGGAGAAATATAAACAAACACATATATGCGTAGGCCATCAGTTACACATCTGGATCCATAGGCTCTAAATTCGTATGTAAGCATCTAAAAATGGCCTGATTTTCAGAGGTTGCCTCCTATTGAAATCAATGAGCATTGTGAGGGTTCAGAACTATTGAAGATCTGGCCACTTCTTTTTAGATTGCTGAATATGAATGGTAGGAGGCAAATTTAAATTATGGACCTTGGAAAACACTGCTTGTTTTAATTTTTGTTTTATGAAGTTTTCTGATCTTTTTCTGTATACTTATAACTTAAAATGATTGCTATATAACACTGCAATTAGATTTAAAAACCCTCAAGTGGTCAGAGCCATCAAGCTGGACACACAGCTAAACTACATAAATGTGAGCTCTCATATATGTCACTAAGTACACTCATCTTTTTCTCTTACACTTACATGTTGTATTATGTTTCAAATGAGACACTATGCTCCTTTGAGCAGGGACCTGTTGCAAACATTTTTTATTATGTAAGGTAACTTCATTGTACTCAGTTTATTACAATTCATTAATGAATGTAAATGGTGTGTGTAATTCACACACTCACACTCTCTCTCACACACTCTCTCTCTCTCTCTCTCTCTCTCATATCCTTACCCAGAAGAGCTTTCACCATTCAGTAGCTTACTTGGCTGAAGTCTGTGAGAAGATAGTGTGTGGAAAAGCAAGAACTGTCAAATATTCCCCCCGCCCCCCCCTTCTTTTTAAGGAGAATACATTCTGAGCCCAAAATTTTTGGTCATGGGCTATACATTTATCTATTAGTCAAAGCTGTGTCTTATGGAGTAGGCAGCCATGCAAACTTGTTCACCATTGCCTATTGCAATAGCCCACGTTGGAGTCTGCATTAGCAGTCTGTTTGTCATACCTTGGGTGTGTTGTGAGCCATGAGGCCAAAGACCAGCTTGGCCCAGATGTCTGTAAATATGTAGAAAGTTGCACCAGTAGTTTATTAATGAAGGATTTATTGCAATTAGAGTCTGGCTTTTTAATGTTAAAAAAAAAAGTCCACAACGGTTTGGGGAGGTTTATGTAATATGGCTTTCCACTGAGAAAAATAATGGATAGTAAAAGATCAGAAATTCTTACCCTATTTATATGAATGAAAAGAACATCCCATTACTTTAGCTTGGATAAAAATTTTATAAGAGTCATAAATTCTTATGTTTCATGAGCTAACCACTAACTACCTGAATCAAGAATAAACTTTCCCTCTGGGTAGGGTTAATGCATAATTATCTATACTGGATTTTATACTAACATGCTGGCCACTGTTGGAGACAGGACACTGGGCCATTGAGTTGGTGTGGCAAGTGTCTGTGTTGTTAAGAAATAGTAGGGAAAATGCTTCTTCTGCTATTTTGAGTGAATTTGTTAAATTATTATTTTTGGTCACTGTTTTATGTTAAGGTGCCACTCTCCTGACTCTTTGGGTTTCTTTTCACTTTTCCTAGTCCTCAGGAACTCGGCTTGTGTTTCACTAGCAAGTTCACCTTCTGCTGTAAAAATGAAATAGGGACTAGAAGATAGCTCCCACTTTAGTTTTTATACCAGGAAATAAGACTTGACAGTGGCTAGGAACTGCTACTTAATCCCAGCTGGGCTTCTAGGATAATTCTAATTAATTTTGGGCAGTTTAAAATTTCTGCTGTTTCACTGTGCCAGATTTGCCCTTCTTTCCCTTTCTGTGAGGATGGCAATGTCTTGCTACAGAATTTTATTTCCTTGCTGTGTGAGACTATGCCCCATTTTTTTTCAGATCAAAATATTGTATATCCTCACAAGAGACAGAAAATACTAACACCATGTAAAGATCTCTCTGCCCTTCCCTACCTTTTGTCACCTCCTCCTCTTACATGGAGGAGTGGAGTAATTTGATTCTCTCCAACTCTGCCCATTACAAGGATTGTGGAAGCATCACCCTCTCTCTCCCCTTCTTGCTGCCCTTCACATGTGTAGGGGACAGACTGTAGGGTTGGTTCGGGTTGGTGGAAAGGAGCAAAATGGTCATTATTGCTAACTAATCCACCCCATAGTGGACACCAAAATGCTGTAATGATTTTGTGCATAATTGCAGTAAGAGAGAAACATGACTGTAAAGTGAACTAAGGACATTCACTTGCAGTTGATGTAGAGGAGGAGGAAATACGATACATTTCACAGAGAAATAATTCTTATTACAGTGCCCAGAAGTGAGGGAGGTGGTTTGTAGGAGGAAACATAAAGATAAAGGCACTACCCCAATGCACCCAATCAGGATAAGAAACAGTAGGGGTGGAGGCAAGCAGGGACCAGAGTCCATGAGGTGACTCACTGCTAGCACATGCTCATAATGGTGACTCAATTAAATATTTTTGGGTATATAATAATAATTATTATTTTACTACTTTACATCATGAAGATCTAAAAATGACTTTTGCAGGTCTTAGGAAAATGAGCATTTGAAAGCCAGACTACCTGTTCTAGCCTGTTCACTTCTGGTTCTTGTGCTGTGCCATTATAACAATCAAGCTGGAATAGATAAACGTGTCCAGAATTGCTATAAGGATGATGGATCAAGGTTTCTTTTTAAATGAGAGAACATACACTGTGCGCCAGCTGGGCCACAGTAGAATGAAGGACATCCTACTTCCCCCATGGAGCTTTCTCATGAAGTAGATCATTCTCCACACCATGAGGCAATGGAGCATGACTGCAGTAAACCTCACACTAGCATTAGTGAGGCTTCCATGACCTGAGAACCCAGCTGGAGGTTGGGCACATTGCCTGGGCTTGATCCAGATACAAGTTTCATACAAACTGAATTTCATACAAACAGAATTTCAGAGTGCTTAGACTTAAATAATAAATGAGAGGTTGTGGAACCTCCTTTGCAACCATCCACAGAATGTTGACGTGGATAGGGCATATGGAACCTGCCACTTGAAAGCAAGCCGTTAGCAGTGCAGCCTCTCCATGGCTTCTACTCCAATCTCTCTGAGCTGGAATGACAACTGCTGTCCCTATGCACTGCGTTTTTTTTCTTAGTTGCTGGATCTGTATAGTCACAGTAATCCAGGCCACTAAAAAAGAGCAAGTTACACTGTTTTAAGTGTTTGCTCTATCTCCAAATTCCTTACAATTGACTTTTAACAGTTGTGCTTATGCAATTTAAATGTGGTTGCAACCAAAATATGCTTTAATGAGGTCTGGTTTGACACTGGGTTGGCCCCACCAAAAACCTATTAGGACATAGTACAGCTGCAGCTGAATTTAAAAACAGTAAATGGATTTTGTTCTAAAGTCTGGTTCAGTGCAGCTTTAGTGATTTTTCAGGGGAAATGCAAATCCATGAGAGGCTAGACTTAGATCTGAGCAGGTAAGTGACAGAAGGAATGATTAAGAACAATTTTATGAATTGTCATTATTGTATCCTTGTGGAAAGGCATTTAGAATGTCACAGAAATAGCAGTCTATACAAATTAGTGTAAAAACAATAGAATTTCTGGAAAAACAATAGAGACTGTTAGTCTGTGTATTGAATTTGAGAATTGTATCCAATTGCAATGTTTAGTAAGTTGGTTTATATCAGTGTTTCTCAACCTTTTTTTATGAAGTACCCCCTTTTCAAAAAAAAAAAAAAAGTTCCCCCAGTAACTACAGTTTTCAGACACACAGGTTTTTTTCTACCATTGCAACACATTTGTTTAAATAACTTAATTGTAGCTGGGAGGGCAATTAAATTTTTGGGTGTAAACAGTACAAAATAATAAAGCGCTGTAAATCTTAAAACAAAAATTCAGTTTTCTCCAAATTTCAGTTGTGTTGACATACCTCCCAGACATCTCTCAAGTACCCCGAAGGGTACTCGTACCATGGGTTGAGAAACACTGGTTTATATCTCTTATTATTAATTTAATTCCCATGTACGTAGTACCCATCATCATGTTGACAGTGTGTGGCTTAGTGTGCCATTTAAATGTAGCAAGTACCATGTCTTCCTGCGGGAGATGATTTGTAATCTTCTCTCAAATCCACCTGCAATTCTTTTAGTCAATTGGGATTTTAAAAAATGTGAATTATTTTATGTAGCATTGTAGGTCACTTAATAACTACCTGAATGACTTCTCTTCTGTTTTATGTACCAATCCTTAAGATGTGCAGGATGTTGATACTACAAGATTGCTGGAGATTTTTAGTTCCACGGTATAAGTGCAATCTCGAGGCACTAATCACACAGCAGGATTGAACATTTCCCAGTCTGTGCTAGGAGATTTACAACCTGGTATGAGTAACATGTGTGTTTACTGTTCCTTCAGGATTGTGTCTGAGACAAAAGCAGTTACATTTACAAGACCCAGGAAGTACATCCTTTCCTCAGGTTCTGAGCCTCCTGAGCTGGGATATGTTGACATTCGAACTTTGGCAGATAGCGTGTGTCGCTATGACCTCAATGATGTGGATGCAGCATGGTTAGAGCTGGCCAATGAAGAATTTAAGGACATGGGTGAGAGAAGCCTGTGGACTTTTTAACTCTATAAAATTACACATGATGTTGAAGTAGGCTGGCAGTTGTGTGCAGAATTTGAGTGAGAAAACTGGAAAGGAAGAGAAATGATGTGAATCATATAAATTGGAATGTAGTTTTTTTGTGATTTTATTTTTAAAAACCACTAGCATTTAAACTGTTAGCCTCAAAACCCTTAGGTGAAGGATTGCATTGCCACTATAGGCTAGATGTGGTGTGAATATCAGACCTGTGCATAGCTCAATTAATGTCTGTAGAGTTGCAGTTTCTTATACCGGATCAGAATTTGGCCCTTCTACCCTCCACAAGAATTCCCTCAAAGAGCCTTTTCGCCATTGTTAACTTCTTTGGCGATGACATCAAAATAGACGATTTAAGTCATCTGTCCATCCATCCATCCTTTTTTGCTTGCTTGCCCATGCATCCCTTCTCTATAAAATGAAATGAGAAAACTCTCAGCCCCTTTAAAGCTAGTTATTGTTTCTATTTGGACACAAGCAGTGTTGAAGAGAGGTCTTTGTGAGTTTCAAAAACAAACCAGTGGGACTGTTTGGGGATTGAGACCACAAAGAACTGGTTCAGTGATTCCTTTTGAAACTGTCCCCAACTCTATTACTGTGTCCTTAGTTTCCAGAAGGAAAAGGGATTTCTCTTAGTGGGGCTGAGGGCTCCCCTCAAGAAGGGGTTGTGTGTGGGAGAAGGGAAGAGAACAAGACCACTTCTTTATTATGATGTGTGTTCCAATAGTGGAAGCATCCAGTGAATTTTACTCTGGTTGCACAGGATCTAAGTCAGTGGAAAATTTTGACCATAATTTTACATAACTGAGACTATATTTTGTGCCAAGTGGAAGGGTTCTGGATATTTTGGTGAGCACATATAATACTGTTGAGTTTTATTCTGTGGCAGTTCCCTCATTTGGGTTATGGTTACAGTATTATCATTTACCTGGACACTGTCCGTTGACTAGACAGGTATGGACCTGGCGAGCCAAGGTCAGTTGGTCATAAACTTGAAAAAAAAAAAATCCTGAAGAAAACCCACTTGGAACAAACAAAACAACCAACTCTGACCTGTTCTCCTGTTCACGTTCTCAACGCAAATCTCAGATCAGGCCTATTTACGTACACAAGGTGGATGATGTTAGTCTTAAGTTGCGTTTAAAATATTCAGCTTTATTTAAACAAGCATTAAAAGTGAGCAGAGTCTGAGATACTCATGCACAGGGCTCGACAAATACTTTCGCCTGCGGCGAGTAGATTTTGCCAGCTGGCGATTGCAGGGGTGGACTGGCCCGGTGGGCCATTGTAACGGGCTGGCCGAAGCCCACACTACGGGCGGCGCAGCCCCATCTAATCCGCCAGCCGGTGGAGGAGCAGAGCGCTGCCAGGGAGGGGGAACCGCAGCGATTCTCAGTGCCAGGCTACCTGCTTGCAGCTGCGGTGCAAGGAGGCGGAGCGCCGGCAGATGCCAGGACGCTGGCGTGATGTGGCCCCGCCGATTTTAAAGGGCCACAGCAGCTCAGCTCTGGCTGCATGTCCCAGGCAGCTGGCTGCGGCATGTGGCGGAGCCAGGCCCCGCCCCGCCGGCTCTAGTCTTGCCACGGCCCCAGCCCCTCACCAGCGAGAGAGGGTAGGTGTGTAGAGGGAGGTGTTAGGAGAGGGGATGAGGAGGGGTAGCTCACTTGATCAGAGTGGGGCTACTGGAGGAGTGGGCACAGGGGGGAGAGAAGGGCTGGTGGAGGGGGGTAGGTCTCAGGAAGGCTGAGGGCAATGAGAAAGGCAGGAGTCAGGACAGCAGAGGAGGGTGAGGGGTTGGGAGGCAGCAGGCACCAGGGGAGCTGATGGAGCAAGGGGAGGAGACATGGCAGCAGAGGGAAAAGGTAGAAGTTTATAAGATATTTATTAATAACTTGGGTGATATTTATTAAGAACGTATTAATAATTACTGTTCTTATTCTTTTTAGGAATTTATGCCATTAACAAAAACCACTTTTGGGGGGGGAGGGGTGACAAGTCCCTTTTTTGTCCCTTTTGGCAAGTAGGGTTTTCCATAATTTGTTGAGCCCTGCTCATGCATTCTCTTTAGCTTTCTCTTTCCCCTCGTCACCGGAGGAAAAGGGGAAACAGGAAAGGTTAGCACTACATCAATTACAGCACAAATGTGAAAGTGATGGTAGTGTATCTCTGAAGGGAAGGAAGAAGGAGGCATAGGGTTCATGTTGCAGCTAGCTGCAGATCCAGTGACCATAGAGGCATTCTTTGCAGGCTCATTTCATTGTACAAACTGATCAGAGGGAGAAGAAAGTTCAGTACAGATAAAAGTGAAAATTCCCTCTTGTGGGTGACCATGCTAGGTGACCATTATGGGGAAAAATAATTCCCTGTGTTGGGAGACCTTTGACTCTAGTGATTTGGGGCCCCATTGTTCCTAGCTTCTTCTGATTCCCTTAAAAATTCTGGGACTCCGCTCTTGGTTATACCATTGTAACTTCAGTGAAGTTGATTTATACTGGTGAAACTCGGGGGGAAAAAAAGCTTAAAAAATGAGTAGTCCTATAGCACCTTAGATACAATATATATTTCCTAAAAGAACATTATTATCATCTGAAGAAGTGGCTTGTGCCCACGAAAGCTCATGATACTATCTATATTTTTTGTTTGTCTCTAAGGTGCTACAGGCCCTTTTTTTTTTTTTTTTTAAAGTTACAGACTAACACGGTTATAGCCCATGAGACTCGTGAAACTCAGGTTGGTCTCCTGTGAGCTATAGCAACATAAGTCAAGGGATAGACATGATTTGTCAGCTTAACTATCATCCTTAACATTCTTTTATGGTAGATTTTTGTGGCTGATACGCTAGCACACAGTATTTTGCTATACGCCTTTACAAATGAAGTTACTCAGTAAACGGTGGGGAAAAAAATTCTGTCTTGTCTCCAGTAGGCAGTTCATGCAAAGCCTGAAACAGTGACATTTGAGTTACTTTTATCAAAATTGTTCATAGAAAAATATGTTAATAGTCATTAAAATGAGCAATTACTAGTTAATCTCCAGCTGTGGCTGTGAATTCCAGAGGTTGACCATGATGCATTCTGCAGTGCTCTTGTTGATACTTAAAATGTGTGTTTTTTCCAAAAGACCAGATATAAACATAGACAACTTTTTTATTTCAAAATACCCTCATTATCATTTCTAAATTTATAGCCATTAAATTAAAGTGAAGCCCTACTGTACTAACTCATCACCTTTCAGTCCATCATCACCTGCTATCCAGAACAGCACTTCTCTGCCATTAGGGAGAAACTGCATTTTCTTATATTGGGAAAGTGGTAGGGAAGGGCAGAATTTTGTATGTTCCCTGTGAGGCTTCCCTGCAGCTGTGGGACCCAATGAGTGAGGGCTGGGCTGCAGCAGAGTATTCACTGCTCTATAGAGTCCTGTGCAGCTCCAAAATTGGTACCAACAGCTGCAAAAATGATCCCTGGATATCCATATCCACATCTGCAAATGCTGAGACCAGTGGACATAAAGCAGATTTGCAAGGTTCTAGACACAAAACTTGTATCCACAAAATGAGCTGCAAATATCCAAATCCACACTAGTGGTTGTGGATACCAGAGGTTATAAAGCAGATATCCACAGATATGCAGAGCTGTATGCTCTGCAGATTCTCCAGATCGTTTCCCCAAGATACAGGTGTTACTTTTACGTTGGCAGAGCTGTTAGAATGTTTATTTTCCAGCTCTGTGATTTGTGAGAGCTAGGGATTCCTTCTCCATCTTCCTGAGGAATTCCTCAGAAGCGACTTGAATTATTTGCCCTGTGAGTTAAGGAGAGGATATGCCCTCATAATACACACGTCAAAAGTTTACTATGATGTACTGCAGATAGCAAAGTAATTACTGGGAGCAGGATTAAAACCACAGGATTTTGTTTCTCAAAGCCTGTACCTTATTGCAAATTTCTGTAAGTATCTCAGTTTGAAAGTGCCTGATGTAAGTGGTTTTGAAGGAGGAGAGAGAGCTTGCTTAGGAGTGGTACTACTTTTTAAGATATACAGGTAACTGTGTGAAAGGCTTGTTTAGGGTTTGCTTCAATACCAATTCTGAAGTTCGTGTAGCGCTATTAAAAGTTGAGAAATGGGATACTTTGTCAGGTAGTTGTATCCAGATAGAAAGCTGGATTTCATTTATTTTTCTTGCTGAGTTTACTGCAGGAGTTTTCCGTATCATAATGAACATTTAATATTATAGGTTCAATTTTTTTTATTTTTACAGTGATTTAAGTGATGACATCATTGTCATGTATTTGAATAATTATTTATTTGTTGGTCCTACAGTAGATCCTAGCCAGGATCAGGACCTGATTGCGCTAGTTACTGTGAAAAATGCACTACATCAAATAAATGATAGTCTTATCTGGGTTGCTGATTGTAATGTATGAGACTGTACCCGGTGGATTTTGCATGAGACTATATTATCATTTTGATGGATTGTTTGTTGCTCACTTGGAAGTTCTTTGACTCTGTTGCACTCTAAAGAGTCACCATTCTTAAAATGATTGAGGTCATAAAGTTAAAACAAGCAACCATAGATAGTATTGTATGAGAGGGAGAATGAGATCAACCATGACAACACAGAGGTGGGACTTGATTGTGAAAACTTTCTTGAGGATTTCAAATATTGATTGAAATTAGTAAATTTTCATTGTTCCAACATAGATCTAGGACTTTTTACATATTTGACTTAACTACTCTACATGTCCCCGCTAACATTTGCCCTGGCAACCCTACAGCCATAAATCATCTACACTGGAGAGGTGGGGGGGGAGGGGGGGGTTTGGTGTATGTGTGTCATTTGGAGCTCATTGTTCAGCCAAAGAGGAAAAGCTTAGCCTTTGATGCATTGATAGAAAGAGATGGGGGTCCAGGTATTGTTACCATTAAAATAATCCATATTGTTGGATTAATTTCCCAGGAATGCCTGAGCTGGATGAGTATACAATGGAGAGAGTCATGGAGGAATTTGAACAGCGATGCTATGACAGTATGAACCATGCTATTGAAACTGAAGAAGGGCTTGGGATCGAGTATGATGAGGACGTTGTCTGCGATGTTTGCCAGTCCCCAGATGGGGAGGATGGCAATGAAATGGTGTTCTGTGACAAATGCAATATCTGTGTTCACCAGGTATGGTATCCAGTCCTAGAGGTTAGAATGGCCATTTGGGCAGCTTATGTTCTGTGGTAGTAGCAGGCAATGGGTGGTTACAGAAATATCTAGAATCTATTACTATGACTATAAAGATAGGTTTAAAGATGGACCAGATATCTGTCTAGTATAACTCACTGATTTTATTGAATTACCCAGGAGTTAAATTGGCCAACAGGACAAACTCACAGGTAATGTCAGTGTAGGTTAAACATTAGTAATTGAGTAAGTTACATGCTGAGGGGGGAAAAAGGTGGAAGTGTAGCAAGAAAAGCAACTAATAGGAGGATGTAAGAAGATAGAAGATAAAAATGGGGGTGGTGTTGCTTTATTTAACAGCATCTTATACTCCTGTATGGGTTGCTTTTGCTGCTATAATCATACCCTTTTTTGCTGCTGAATGTGTACATTACATTAGTTTACACTGACACTACAATCTGCATCCCCAATGAATTTGGCTCAGTTGGCTTTGTTCTATAGAGAGGTCTGCAATGTTTTGGTTTGGTCCCTCACTTTCCTTACACAAGCCACATGATGAACTGAAGTCCCTCTTTTGGCACTATATTTTCAGTACCAATAAATTTGAAGAAAAAGAGGAAATCTGAACAGTGATGATCTTCATGCAACAAGAACTGGCAAGGATTTATCAGTAGTTAATTGATGCCATTGAAGGCTCCTTGTTAAAAGCTGGTTTTGTTCTATCCTGGGATGGCTCTGAATGAAACAGACCAGGGATTTGAACTTTCATTTCTCTCATACTAGAGATGTGCCTAAACAACTAGATTATTCTGGGAACAAGAAAAGCACAACATGTCTTTCTGTGGAAATTAAAAAAGCCTTCATTTGCATGGAAGAAGGAACAGATATGTTTGTAACACATCCACTTCCTTGACTGCTCCCTGTTGCAGAAGAGACCTTGCTGTGGGTCTGCTTTCTCTCTGTCCCTTAAAATGTTTGCTTTATCATTAAGCAGTGGGGCAGCTGTAATGTTTGATTAACAAGGATTTTTTTTTCTTGTTTCTAGGGCTAAAGTTACATAAATATATGTGCATGTATGGTAGGGAAATGTGTTTCTTGAGTGTGGCACTGTACAAACACTGCATATCTTGCAAAGTGCTCAGAGTTTAAAATGGGCACATTGATTTGTCTATAGCCATTCTACTTTAAACTGTGATTACATGAAATCTTACAATCTAGAAAGGGTCAGAATTGGCAATAATTCTATTGGAGGTCTCCATAGACATTGCCACTCTAATGCAGGACATGATGTTAATCATTAAGTACATGTCACTTGACACTGTTGGTATGAACTGAACTATACCTTGGGGGCATCTTTCATTTCATCATCTCATTTTTCAGATGAGATTGAAAACCAAGTTTCTATCATTTGTGGTCCTTAAAGATCTCATGGGACTTTATAGTTCCAGTGTCCTGGCCAACATCCAGCTCAGATATCTAACCACTCACATAGCTATCTAAAATGTCTGTTTCTATTTAAGTTGGATAATATATTCTTCACTTCCTGTCCTAAGCTGTTGTGTAATCTTATTTTGCATGGTTGGAGGTGGCTCCCTTTCAGTGGTGGGAAAAGTATGTATGTATGGATATTTTGTATATGGAGTTGCTACATTTGTAAAAGTACCTTATGATCCTAAAAGTGGCTAAATAAGTTAAGCTAATATTTTATAGCATGTAGTCCCATAAAAGGGCTCTGAGGTTAGCAAAAGGCTAAAAGTAAATCAGTTCATATTAACAGGAACATGCTGTTGTTTCCCTTTCTTCCCCTCTTCTCTAAACATGAGTACAGGCATGTTATGGAATCTTAAAGGTGCCAGAAGGCAGTTGGCTATGCCGGACCTGTGCACTTGGTGTTCAGCCAAAGTGTTTATTGTGTCCCAAGAAAGGCGGCGCTATGAAGCCAACTCGTAGTGGGACGAAGTGGGTCCATGTTAGCTGTGCTCTGTGGATTCCAGAGGTAGGTGTCAATCCAGCAGAGGTACCAATATTCAGATTGAGATCAATCATAGAATACTAGTACTGGAAGGGACCTTGAGAGGTCATCAAGTCCAGTCCCCTACCCTCATGGCAGGACCAAATACTGTCTAGACCAGTGGTCCCCAACACGGTGCCCGCGGGAGCCATGGCGCCCGCGGGGGCATTTCAATGCGCCCGCCAGGTGCTCGGGGCTGGCCTGGCCCCGGGCACGTGGCGCATGGGTGCTTGCGGGGGGAGCGCCGGGCGCGCGGCACTCGGCGGGAGGCGGCGGGGGGAGCGCCGGCCCCGGGCGCGCGGCGGGGGGAGCGCCGGCCTCGGGCGCGCGGCACTCGGCGGGGGGGAGGAGCAGGAGCGCCGGCCTTGGGCGCGCGGCACTCGGCGGGGGGGGGGGGGGGAAGGAGCGCCGGCCTCGGGCGCGCGGCCCTTAGAGGGGGCCCTGCCCCCGGGCACGCAGCTATGGGGGGACCCCGCCCCCGGGCGCGCAGTACGTGGGGCCCCGCCCCCGGGCGCGTGGATGGGGGGGCGCCCCCGGTCCCCGCCCCCTGGCGCCCGGCGGGCAAACGGCCACGCCCCCCTGGCGCCCGACAACCTAAAAAGGTTGGGGACCACTGATCTAGACCATCCTTAATAGACATTTATCTAACCTACTCTTAAATATCTCCAGAGATGGAGATTCCACAACCTCCCTAGGCAATTTATTCCAGTGTTTGACTACCCTGACAGTTAGGAACTTTTTCCTAATGTCCAACCTAAACCTCCCTTGCTTCAGTTTAAGCCCATTGCTTCTTGTTCTATCCCCAGAGGCCAAGATGAACAAGTTTTCTCCCTCCTCCTTATGACATCCTTTTAGATATCTGAAAACTGCTATCATGTCCCCCCTCAGTCTTCTCTTTTCTAAACTAAACAAACCTAATTCCTTCAGCCTCATAAGTCAAATGCTCTAGACCGTTAATCATTCTCGTTGCTTTTCTCTGGACCCTCTCCAATTTCTCCACATCTTTCTTGAAATCTTATCAAAGGACAAATTTGCTCATAGTAACATGCAACTTGATGTCTTTTGCCATAATGACTGTAACATCCATGGAGCCTTTGTTGTTAGGAAGAAGAAAGATTTTTAAAATAAAAATAGGGAAATACTCATTTTCAATTAAACATAGAAGACGCAAGTCTGGCAGGATAATACATGATGTTGAAGAAAAAGGTAATTACATTAGCTCAGTATACTACAATATAAATGGCTCATAAGTCTAGAAAAAGGACAACTGCTTGGAAAGCTAATTTAGTGAGTTCACAAAATAAGCACTGTTTGTAGATGAAAATTCAGAACTTGGGTAATCAAGTATTTGGATTAACAGTGTTAATTCTTGAGAGTTCAACATTATTCATCCTTTAAAATTGCTTAAATTTATGGGGTTTGCTTCAACGCTATTTCATTTTTATGTGGAAAGAAGTGGTTTTGAAACTGCATTTTTCTTTCTTTGTAAACTGAAGAACCTGGAACATATTAATTTGGCGTATTTCCAGGCAATGAAACAGAACTTCATGGAGGATTATACTTTTCTTTTTGCTTAGGGTTAGATCTACAAAGGGACTTAAATATTACAATGCTGAGTCTCATAGTACCTAATTTTACGTGACTAGAAAATCCTGGAACAATGCTGTGAATCCACAAAGCCAGTCTTTAGGTTCCTGGTCTCCCTGTGCAATGAATGGGGATCCACAGAAGCCAAGTTGCGAGATGGAGAGACACCTAAGCTAGCTAGTGGGGGATAAGAGTGGTGCATGCTAAACATGCTCCCCAGATAGGCATTCACATGTAGGACCCAATCTTCCCCTGATATGTGGAGCATTCTTAGGCTTCAGTGAGGGATAGGCATCAAGATGCCTAGAGCGAAGCAGCACTGCACTTGCTCAGAGGCAGAAATACAGGTGCCCAGAGAACTCTTACCATGAAAAGCTTGGGTGCTGTGTGAGTTTGTCAGGGATGGGCAATAATTTTTTGGGGGGGTGGGGGCTTCACCAATTTTGGTAGTGGTTCTTGGGCCAACTCTGCTTCTGGAAGGGGCAGGGCTAGGCCTAGGAAGAAAGGGTGGTTCCCTCTAGCCACTACATGAAGAGGGAGAGGAGAGGTTTTGAACTGTTTTGAACAGCTGGCGGTTCCCTCTAGGTGCCACTCACCCCTTGTGAGGGAGAAGAGACTTCACGTGCTCCCCCACCCCTAACTGGTGTGAGCGTGGCAGGGTAGGCCATTGGCCAGATCAGATGGCTTGGCAGGCTGGATTGGCCTGCCAACAGTATCTTGCCCACCCCAGGTTTAAGTGCTACATGGTTCAGTAGGTGTTCTGTGAATTGCAGTGGAGCTAAAGCTGGGGCTTAGATGCGGAAGTCTGATTTTTAGGCACCTAAATATTTTAATGGTTCCCACCTTCTCTGCTTATCTTTCATTATGTGTTTTTTGCTCTGATGTGTAGGTGAGTATTGGCAGCCCAGAAAAGATGGAGCCCATAACCAAGGTCTCTCACATTCCGAGCAGTAGATGGGCATTAGTGTGCAGCCTTTGCAATGAGAAGATTGGGGCATCCATACAGGTAATGAACTAATTACAAGTGTGTTGGTTATAGATACAAATGTGCATTCTATAGAACCTTTCTGATTCCTTTCCAATAGCTGGCACAGAAAAATGTCGGTCTCTTCCTACTGCTCGGCAGAGTTTTAATAATAGATAACACAGGGAGATGAGGGTTAAAGGATTCCTAACTTTTACAAATATACTAAGAAGTGTTTATCAGAATACTGAAATATAAATAATGAAACTTAAATGACCATACTTGTTAAATAACCAAAATACATTTAGTGGTGCATTCTCCTTGCTTTTTAAGATGTAATTGTTCATTTTTTTGCTCATTAATTTGCAAAAGTGAGTAATTCACTGTGGCCAAAATATTTAAACTTGGATGCCAAAAACTGTGTGCTAGAATTCACTTGCATGTATCTTCAAGGTAAGTGTCAAAGGCTCAAAGAAAAGTTAGACACCCAGTTCCTATTAAAAATCATCCTTCTGATGAGCAGCTTGATTTCAAGATTTTGAACATCTACAGCTATCATTGAAGTCCATGAGAATCAGAATGCTCAGCACCCTGCATAATAAAGTTGTCAGTCAGATAACTGGATATGGATTTAGGTGCCTAACTTTAGACACCACCCACCCAACTTTAAACATTTTGGCCTAGGTGTCTACCAGGGACTAATGTAAACTGGTAATGTCAGCTATTGTTGGTAAGGAAGCAGTTATATATTACCACAGGGATTTTTTTTACTTGATAAATGATTAAGTGTTCTCATTTGTTGGTCTTTTTAAATCAGTTATGAGAATCTTTGCCTTTGAGCTTTACAGTAAGTATGAAGGAAACAGTTTGTGTGCTTAGAATCTGCTACAAAATATAAATGAGTCATAAGCCACAAATAAAGGAAATACAAGCCCCTTCTTTAGCTGATCCTGGAAAGCCACAAATTGGGTAGATTTAGGAGATGGCAGGCATTGCAGATATTTTGTGTTCTGTAGAATCAAAGCTTCAGGCCCTGACTTCCCCATTGCCTTTCACCTTACGGAATCATTTACACATCTCTAAGGTAGCTGCCAAACACTAACATTTTGATGTTTACTCTCACTTAGTAGAGGTGTAAATGACTGCACAAGGTGAAAGGCAATGGAGAGAATCAGGCCCACTGTGTTTAAGGAAAGAGCTATCTCCATGCACAGTAAAGAATCTATGGCTTATGTATCCAGCAGAAAAGCAAGAACACCACTATTTTGTTTCCGACCATCAATTTGCACTCTTAACAAAATTCCGATGTGGGCCAAATTTTTTATAATTAATTTCTCTCTGAATCTTCAGTGGGATAGAGATTCTTCACTTACTGTACAATGTGCTGTAGTGTTACAGTATCCTGTTAAACAACAGGATTGATCTTCTTCGGAGTTATGTTCATTTCAGAAGTGGGTGAAAAAGTCCCTTGTGTATAGAATACATCAGCTTGTGACATTTTTAAAGCTCTTTGGGATCCTTCAGAATAAAAGACAGTATATAGATATTATGTTAAGGGATGTTAACCGTGAAAGCATGTAGAGGTCTAAAGTACATTTAAGAGCTGAATCTTAATTCTCTTGCTATCACCTTGAGAAGGGCAATGGATGTGTTTGAACACGTTTTAGAGCATGCAGTGTTTTGCTGGAGAAAGTAAGGCTAGGTGACCTAATTGTAGGCATAATAATGCTTTCTAATAACAATGAAAGTTACATAGCGAAGCACTGTGAAGATGAAAAGTAAAGCTCCCAGTTCTGAATTCAGATCACTGGATCATGCCACTCTCTCCCTTGTTCCTCTTGCTGAGCCATTGATAGTGTATGCTGGGAAAAGTTATTTTGACTCCCAATACTTATGTGAGCTAACTGCAACAATTTCATACTGATTTTTGGTGGGTTCTAGGGATGTAAAATTTTGATTAATCAATGAATCGATTAGTCACTAAGTCGCTATCCCGTTGCATCACTGCCTTTGAAATGTACAAGAGTTACCTATGGCTCTTGGATATTTCAAAAGGAGAGGCGCAGCAGTTGGGACTGGCACAAACAGGGACTGCTTTAGTCCCCACTTGCACCTTTTCCCTGCTGTGCCTCTGCCTCCTCCTTTGTCCCTCATGGAGACAATGCTGGGGGGGGGGCACTGGGTTTTAAGCAGCTGGGCCCTCCCCCCCCAACACCGGCTCTTGCTTACCCTCCTTGCTGCCTCTCTCTCTCTGACTGAGGCAGCGAGAAGGGGCAGGAGGTGACAAGTCAAGTCACTACTCAACTAAGCTTATCGGGTAGTCAACTAGTCGCTTACAGCCCTAGTGGATTCTTTTTCTTTTTTTTTTTTTAAACATTCTTGCTTCAAAAATATCTGTCTTTTGGAGTAAACAATGGGTTGATATGTATGTTGTAAAGCTGCCACTTCAGACAGTTACACATCTAAAAATCATTTGGAGAGACACTCTCAGTTCCAGTTTTCTCTGACATCACCAAAGATTATTAAAAGGGTTTTGTGATATAAGAAACACGAGAGTGTTCTCATGATTTATAAATATTTAAAACGTGTGCTGTGAAACTTTTAGATAGGAAAACACAGAATGTTTGTTTGAAGTGTAGAATAAAAAAGCTAATAATCAATTGATTTGAGGGAGAAGAGGCAGTTTCTCTAGAGAGTGTCACAATAATTCAAAAAGCAAGCTACTTTAATGTATGCACAGGGATGGGCAGAAAGCAGTTTCTGTAAGCCAGGAAAAGGAACACTACATTGTCTTCTCACTTCAGATTTCCTTCAGATGAGACAGATTTTCCTCTTCACTCAACAGAACTTTACTTTTAATACAAGCTAATTATGTAGAGATCATAGTAGCATGGAACGTGCTGCAAAAAGCACTTCTTTTGTATTGTTTAATATCCAACTTTGCTGCTGTTGCCCTATTTGTTCACAGAACATTTATTTGGAGCAGACAAAAGGGCGTAGAGGGTCTCACCATTATCCATATTCCTTTTAAGTATTGATTTTATTATAGAACATTTATCTGAAACCTCTGCAGTTTAAACTCTGAACCTCTGCAGTTTAAACTCTATAGTATTCATTTATATGACATCTGGCTGCTGAGTCAACCTGAGCAGGAAAACCCAGAGGAGACAGATACTTGGCTTTGTTACAAGCACTGTATAAATATCCTGCTGCAGTTTTTCTCTTTAAGGTTAGACCACTTGGGTTAAGAATAGTTTAGTACGGTCATAGTTAATTTCTGTCACAGCCATGTCCACTTTTAATTTATCTTTGTATGTGGGGGAAAAGGGTCTAAGTTAAGAGGGGATTTAAAAAAAAAATTCAATTTATGGATGGTTATGAATATTAAATATATTGCAAAAGAAAGTTAGTTAAAATCAAACACTGTAGCTGTTTAGCTTCATAATGGTTCAGTGGAAAATAAGGAGAGTTTGGGAGATGATGAAAGAAGCAAATTGTAGGTTTTTTTCTCATGTGAAGTAGAACAGCAATAGTGAGCTAAGTACTGAATGTCAGCGATTTAATATATTATATTCTAATTTGATGATAAAAGGAAAAATCTCAACTGGGCCTTGCCATTTGGATTACACAGGTCCAGGTGCTGTGAGATTTGAAGTATAAGGCTGGCTGGGAATCAGAGCTTTCTGGAGTGCTAGCACAGCCAAGGGGGATCATTTAGCCTGGCATAGTATTGCTTACATGACTCGCTACAGTGACCATGAGAAACCCCTTTTTGTGGAGTGACTCATATTGAATAGTAGGATAAGTCCAGGGAGAAGTTTAATCGGGCAGTAAATGCTCGATTGCTACATTGTTGCTTCAACTGATAGCATTAAATTGCTAACCTAATAATGAGAAAAAGTTTAGAGACAAATCCCAGTACTGTGACGTATTGTACCAGAGTTGCACTGGTGGAGTATTGATCTCAAAGAAGTTGTGGCTGTACAGGTATTTTGTGTGTAGTGTGTGAATGACTTGTTTAAAATAGATTTGTTTTTTAAAATTTTCTACAGTGCTCAGTGAAAAACTGCCGAACAGCTTTTCATGTCACATGCGCATTTGACCGAGGCTTGGAGATGAAGACTATCCTGGCGGAGAACGACGAAGTCAAGTTCAAGTCATACTGCTCCAAGCACAGCTCCACCAAGAAACTGGATGATGATAACCTCAGTGAAAGCACCAGCCAGGAAAATGAGAATGGGACCCAGGACAGTTCCCACATAGAGACCTTCCACAGCCTTGATCAAAACCAGGAAGAGGCCCACAGGGTCAGCGTCCGCAAGCAGAAGCTCCAGCAGCTGGAGGATGAATTCTACACATTTGTCAATGTCTTGGAAGTGGCCAAGGCACTGCGGCTACCTGAAAAGCTGGTGGAATTCCTGTACCAGTACTGGAAGCTCAAGAGGAAAGGCAATTTCAATAAGCCCTTGATTACCCCAAAGAAAGACGAAGAGGACAATCTGGCCAAGCGGGAGCAGGATGTTTTGTTCAGGAGACTGCAGCTCTTCACGCACCTCCGGCAGGATTTGGAGAGGGTAAGGCAATGCAAGCTTATTATGCTTGTGAGGAGAATGGTGCTGTGTTTAGTTAGCTGAGTTTACAACCTAAATCAGCGATAATATAGTTCCTTGGTTATTGCCATATGATGTGAGTAACCACATTTTGTTCCAGCTCAGCACCATGTTGTCCACTTGCCAGAATGCTGAAGATTGCACTGAATTTATATAGAACACAACAGGTTGCAGCTGTATTCTTTAGAGTTAGAGGGTCAGTCCACAGAGGTGACAGGTCCAGACAATCAGTGCCCAGTCTTAACCTGAGCTTTGGATATGTGAGACTAGATGACTTTTGTGAGCCCTTCTAACCCTGTGATTCTATGTCCGCACTATAGCTGGGAGCCCCTCAACACAAGTAAATAGGCTCATGCTAGCATGCTAAAAAATAGCAATGTGGATGGTGTGGTTTGGATAATAGCTCAGACACTCAAGCCCTGCTGAATCTATGGGTTTAAGTTCACTTAGCTAGCCTGAGTTTTCACGGGCACCACAATATGCACACTGCTGGGATGCTTGGTCCCACCTGCTGTGTAGGTGTACCCTTTGTGGACTCCACTTCAGTACTGGTGCCATTGTTGGCTATGGGCTTTACTGCAGCCACTGCTGGGTAGTAGGAATGTTATATGTCATTTAATTTAATAATAGTGTAACTGCACCAAATTGTATCGCTTACACGATTATTCAATGGTCTCCGGGGCCAAGGCTGGCAGCCAGTGTGTGTCCAGCCCCACTCCTGGGGAACTCCCTCCTCCCCCACACTGCTGTCTCTGTATCGGGTATCAGCAGCCACTGTCCGCAGGGGAACCTGAGCTCCCCATGGACAGAGGTTGCTCTGGCATCCCGCCTATTCCCCCCATGCTGCTGCCTCTGATAGAGAGGCATTTAAACCCCCCACCCCCGTGCTGGTGCCTTTCTATCAGGCAGCAGCGCATGGGATCATCGGAAGCTGGCTTTAAGACAGCTCCCCACGGGCACAAGCTCCCACCTCCCCACGCCTCTGGCTGCCTGTGATACAGAGGTAGCAAGGGGGGAGGTGCATATAGTGTTTTGGATTAATCAATAAGCCCATGTTTATTGGTTAAATGATTATATGCCCTACTTTGTAGTATGTTTTCAGTATCACAAGCCATTAGCTTGTGATACTTTCTCCTGGTGGTACCTACTGCTACACATTTTCAATCAAATGAAAATCCAAATCACAGTCTTTCTTTTATGCTTGTGATATCAGAAATCTTGTTTCCCTAGCCATGGATAGGTATTCTTCTCCTTAACCGTCTCTTTGAAGAGCTAAACAAGTCAAGTTCCTTAAATCTGTGTGTTCTCCACATTTCACATGTTATTCTTGTATCACATTCTGCAACCCTCTGAGTTGCTCTGCCTCGGGTTCCTGGAGTCAGCCGCTGATCAGTTTCAGCAGTGGCTGACTTGGGGACAGCTGGGGTGCTGCCGGGTTGGGTCCCGCAGTCCCGAGGAGCAGCGCTACCGGACCTATCCGGCAACACTCCCTGATTCAGCCGCTGGTGAGTTTTAGCAGCGGCTGAATCGGGGAAGCTGGGGGCAGAGCAGCTCCAATGGTCCGGCTGCCCGGAGCACTTCCGGGTTCCTGATGGTGCCGGACCATCAGGAGTCCCGGACTGTCAGACGCCAGACCATCGGAGTTTTACTGTATATACATTTTAAATGGTGATTTATTTTGAAAACTTTTCAAATTAGTTTTACAGCTGTATCAAAAAATAAATAATTGTTTGGTTATTTCATTTACCAAAGGTAATTGAAGCAGATATTTATGAAGACATTGGGAGGTAAACTATCTCCAGTTCAACAGATTAATTATTAATGTTTGGAGGATTTTCTTGTCATGCTGTATTAGGAGAATACCACCACCAGACAGACATTTTTGTATTCTGGATTTTTTTTCTTCAACAGCAAACTTAATATTTTAACAAAAGAAGCAATATGAATTTTTCAATTTAATTAAATATTCACATTTTTAAAAACCAAGTTTGTTTTTGTTAAAATTATTTTTAACTACAATAGTTAAATGATTTTTAAAAAGAAAAATTAAAGTGACCATGTTAGCCAGGTCAACTTGAGAAACTTAAAATATTGGATTCTATTTGTGGAACTTTTTGAAACTGCACTTTTAGAGAGCTGAAAAGGATTGATTTTTTGTACACAAATTTGCAGAGGGGCAATAGGTTTGAAGTCTGTTATTTCTCACTTCTATATTTATGTAAAAGCATTTTTACTTTTAACAACGCATGTTATCCCTGGAAACACAAATCCACAGTTAGAGATCTGCAAAACTAAGCATTTCCGATGGTATCTTCTAAACTGAACACTGAGTCCCATTGGGTAGAATAGAAAGCCTCTGGAATCCCATAAGATTGGGTCCCTAATACATGAACTATTAGAACATATTTATAAAACTTTTCTTAAACAGTACATGAATTAGAATTTATAATCTATATTCCATGATGAGATATCTTTGAGCTATGATATATCTTAATTAAAAGGATCTTTACAGCGTTTTTCCTCAAAACACATTTTATTGAAAATCTGATTTAAATTTAAAAATATTTTACATTTTTTTTAAATCTTTGATTTTTATCCACCCTGATACAGGATATCGAGATGAAATTCCTTTGTTACACACAAGGGCAGACTACGTGATCTAATGGTCTTAAAATCTATTCACATTTTCTTGGAGGTTATTTTAAAGTATTGACTTAGAACTGGGCTGAGACTCTATGCCTGTGGAACTCTAGTAGAAACTACTATTCGTGGATGACTCCCCATTAAGAATTATGTTTTGAAATTAGTTAGCCAGTTGTTAATTTATTTAACATGCCATACTGATTTTTTTGTACAGTGTTAATCTTTTAGTCAGCAATTCCTGCAGTAGTGAGTCATAAGCCGTGGAGAAATCCACATGTATTTCAGCAGCTCTGTTTGAAATGTCAGAAGTTTGAGTTCCACAGAAAGATAACTGTGATTATGGGATGTATAGCCTTGTAACCTGCTGGACTTCATTACAAGTGTTGGGCCCAGGTTGAATGGGATGGGAAAACACCCAGCCCTTGTTGGGCTCAGGTTGTGTTCGTTTGCCTCATATCTACCTTCCTGTGGTATCAACCGGGGGGCAGCGGTATGCCTTCCTCCTCCTGGTTGTAGCTATCTCTCTGGGGTGAGTGCCTCTTATTCTGCAGCCCACACAGAGCAGCAGGGGGTGATGGACAGCAGGCACTGGACATGCTGCTGCTACCATGCTAACCCTATGGCATGACAAAAAGAGCCAATTCCAGACTGGTGGTGGCAATGGCATGGATTCAGGTTTGGGGCCATGCATATGTGATCAAATTTTGTTTTGACTAGCAGTGTCTGTTGGTGTAGTGGACACTAGCTCATGCTCTTGCCACCTCCCTCAGATCCCTTTTACTGTCCATGGCAATGAGATCAAATTTAGCAAGCATCCACCATACTAATTCGTACTTAGCTCAAACTAAATTTCTATAAAATCTTCTATAAATCATCACAACCACATCTGATCTTCCACGTTGACAAACATGAACTTCCACCATCTGTCTGGAATAAGCTTCTCTGGTCAGACCCCTTTGTCCACGATTTCTCTAACGGCAGACTCAAAACCTTGGGGCTTCAAGTCCTAGCCATCTTGTGATAGACATCTCACCTGAAGGATGGATATAGCAGGCATGCCTTCTGGCTGGAGAAATCACAATTTTCTAGCACATGACAATATGTTTGTCCTTCTCTGTAAGGAATCATAAGTCACAAAACGGAAGGCTGAAACGCCACCTTCTACAACAGTCCATGGAATAGCTCATCAAATCCAGGGGAAATAAACTCTAGAATCAAATTAATGGACAAGCCAGCATCATCCACTACCCAATAAAGTAGACCACACAATGATTAAAACCACTATGGGAAAACATGCCAAATAAAAATCTGGCACTGACCTGCTTTAACATGAAAGCTGGTACCTCCATCTCGGGAGTCAGAAGTTGAGCACTGAAAGGGAATGTTCTGAGCATTCAGGCATAAGCTCAAGAAGAAGCTTAGTGTCCTTTGATAATGACAAACAGAGCAAAGCCTCTAAAGAAAGTCCTTAGCATCACGGATGAAGAGAATGAACAGATTGCGATGCAAAAGATTTCATCAGCAATAGCACTGACCCCAAACTTGAGGGAATGAAGCTCAGGCAGAAAGAACCAACACGGCCTCCGGTACATGAAAGCACCTTAAACATTGGTGTTGCCTCTATAAGAAACCTACTCCTCCTCTTCATTACAGGAACATACATTCTTTCCTGTAGTTGAGCAGGGAAACCTTCCCCTCTCAGGTCTGCAATTGATATACCTTCTCAAAACTGCGCTCAACAGTGCAAAAAGCAGCTGCATTCTTTGGATATCTCCAAAACCTTGGTCTCATACCTTAATAGGACAAAACCTCTTAGGCTCTCTGTCTGCTTCATTGTGGCAATGTCTCAAGCCAGGCCATCTCATCAGAGATTCAATAAGTGGATTGCCCGGTGCATTTACATCTGTGTCACAAGATTGGTTAGTGTGTGTCTCTAAAAGTCAGTGAAAATTGCACTAGATCACAGGCTACATTTCTGCCTGCTTCAGTGTAAGATCTGCTAGGCAGCTGTGTAGAATGATCTACTTGCCTTGTGAAACATTGCACTTGACATGCCAAATTCAGGAAAGCAATAGTACAGTCTGTGACTGCTGCTGAAATTCCTTACTCATAACATATTCAGAGGATACTGCTCGCCAGTTAACATGTAATGGGACACACACACACACACACACACGCCCCCGCCAGCTCAAAGAACTGTATTTATTCCACAATAATTGTGGTTCTTCAAGATGCTGTACTGTACATCCTACATTATCCCCTCCATCCTCACTTTTCTGCATCTCCAGCTGTCACAGGTTTTGAATTGTAAGGGAAATGAGGGATGGTCATGGGCTACTCCACTCTATCCTTGCATGGAGAAAACCCAAGAAAGTAATGAGTGCATGCACAGTTCTGATGGATATGTCTAGTGGAAAAAACATCCATTCTCACATACCTGACGTACATATGCTGTTACAGTAGGATCCACACTGACTATAATATCTTGAAGAATTAGTTACTGTAGAGTAAGTACCTATTCTATACAGAGCCTAGTAATTAATATATAATTTGATTTTACTTTCAATTTTTTCAACGATCATGCTATGTCTGTCATACAGTGGCATACATAGAAGCCCTATTGGATGTATTAATAGACCAATACTAGATTAAAACAGAAAGTTCATGAAGGACACTGTTACAACACCCCAACTTTTGGCTCTATAAACTATTAAGCATAATTAAAAAGTTCTCCGTATAAAATATATCCAGTAGTAGAGAGATGTGGGAATGGTCCTCAAAGATGCATCATTATTTCTCCTTTTATTTCCACCTCCAATTTCAAGGACCATGTTGTGGCTCCCTTCCCTCTAGGCAGCCAGGGTTCAGAGATTCCCTAACATGAGCTATAGTAGGGAGGACACTTAGGAGTGATACACTGTCTCTACTGCTTGTTAGTTAAGGAGGAAGACAGAAACTTGGTCCTTGATTCTGACCTGTCAGGCCAGCCTGGTACAGTTTATAGTTTTACTGTCAAGAATCTCAGTGATAATATTATTTGTATTTTCTAGGTTCGGAATCTGACTTACATGGTGACCCGAAGGGAAAAGATTAAGAGATCTGTTTGCAGAGTCCAGGAACAGATATTCAGTCTCTACGCAAAACTTATGGCACAAGGAGGAGTTTCAGGTATGTTTTACAGACCTGATTATTGCATCTAAGCATAGGATAACAAGCAGAGAAACAGAATGGGTTTGGCTAGGGTCTGATGAATCTCACCTTTCCTTATATTCTTGTTTAGTTTACTTTGCATCAAGAAATTGGACGAAAAACCCTTAAGAAGCCAAGAGCTGTTATAGTCTGAATTTTCAGCTACATAAAGAATGGTCACCATGGGAAGCCATGGAATCAGATAAGAAAGTTGGCCTGAATTAACTAGCCACCCCTACAGGACTGAGTGGCTTAAGGGATTGGAAATGGGATGAAGAGCCACATTCTCTAGCTCCTTGCATCAAAAGCTTCCAAAACTGATGTAGGCACATTTTTTCCCACTATTGATAGTTCTGTCATCAGGGACTGTCACCTATTATGTGTTGTTTAGTACCCAGCACAATGGGGCCCAACTTGGTTGTGGTATTTAGGAGCTGTTGTCTTACAAGCATTTGATAGTAATATTTTTGGTGGTCTCAGTCTAGAATACAGTGATGGATATCCACATAGGCACCCCTATCTGAATGGCCTACCACTGAAGGGGCATGAAGAAAAAACTCCCATTGTTCCTAGAAGTGTTCTTTTCAGGTGATGGTTGAAGCCCATGAATGTGTGTGTGGGGGGAGGGTGTAGAACCTTGTATTTTGTTCATGCTGAAATCACACTTTTCAGAAATAAGATACAAGATCACTGTAACTTGATTATGTGTTTTGTCCCCGTTTTTCTTAGTACTTTTAACAATACTTACTGTGGTGTGAGCTTCACTCCCCCTTCCCTGGCACTATTTGTAGATTTAGTATTTTCTCATATTTGAGACAAGTATTTAAACAACAATCAGGATGCCTGGGGCAGAGCAGTTGGGGTTGGTCCAGTAGCGCCCAGAGCGGCACTGCGGGACCAACCAGCAGCGCTCCAGCTGCTCTGCCACATGCATCCAGAGAAAAGCCTGGTCTGCTGGGAGGGGGGAGAGGGCGTACTAGCTGCGCCCTCCCCCCCCAGCAGACCAGGGAGATGCGGGCGGCAGACCGAGACGCACCGCGGTCCCGCCGCCTGGCTTCTCCGCGGCTTTGCTCCCCGTCTCCCTGGTCTGCTGGTGACCAGCAGACCAGGGAGACAGGGAGCAAACCCCGTTCGTAACTGCGGATCCGACTTAAGTCGGATCCGCGTAACTCTGGGACTGACTGTATTGGTATTCATTCCTCAATTTAAATAAAATGCATATATTTAGTAGAAAAATTACGTCCTTGTTCATTTGCCTGTTAGATGTTTCACTTTCTGTTCTTCCTGAACTAAAACCTTTGTAAAACATCATCAGGATAAACTCATCTTTTGGGCCCTTGCTGGAAGCATTGCAAATCTATCGCCATTTCAGCACATTCTGTGTAAACCAAACATATCGTGATCTGCCAAGGAAGGGCAGATATCTATTACTCCAAAAGAGACTTACAGGAATAGTCAGAACCTGAATTGACCAACAGATCTTCTGAATGACTGAAAGTCAGTGGTTTTAAAAGGCATGAATTCTAATGGGAAGCAAACTGCTGTAAAAAAAAAAAAATCATTCCCAACCTATTTACAGCTTACTAAAAAAGGTAGCTTCTTCAGCAGGAAAATGCTACACTGAAAAGATTAAGTAGATTATTCTTAAGGATTTAATCATTGGTCAGATGCACAATGGATGACAACAACATATGTGGTATTTTGTCCATTAAATGAAGAGTCTTTTTCTAGAGAATTTAATCAAGACTGGATGTTTGTCTGTAAAATATATTCTAGTGAAAGCAATTTCAGCACTTGAAGCAGTAATTAATTCAGGGAAGTCCTTGGGCCTGGTGTTATCCAGGAGATAAAACTAAATAACCACCACAGCCCCTTCTGGCCTTAAAATCTGAGATCTACATTAGCTATAGTACCTATAGTGATATGGAAATTACATCTAAGTATAAGTAGACCTATGATGAGTAGAAGAGTTACTGATTGCTGTCAAATGTTGGATGTTATGAAAGCCACTGAATGCTGGTTATGCTCCAGCATAATTAAAATAAGTTGAAGACAGGAAAGAAACACTCAAAAGAGGATACTTGAGGTAAAAAGCAGAAGTTGTTATATCAGGGAAGGAATTTGCTTTGGCTGCATTGTAAAATAATTTCTGTGTTTGTGTTTTTAGGTGTGCCTTTCTCTTTTTCCTCAGTAGAAAACATGGTGTTGTTCAACAGTCCACCTTTAGGTCCTGATGCTCCTAAGATAGAAGATTTGAAGTGGCATTCTGCTTTCTTCAGGAAGCAAATGGGCACTTCTCTGACACACTCATTGAAAAAATCACACAAGAGAGACAGAGTAAGGAACAGCCCTGGGAGTGTCAGTAAGTCCCTGCTCAAGCAGTCCAGCCGAAGGGAAGGTGTTGTGACTCCAGGTAGCTTTCTACATTTTGAAAAGGCCTTTGCAGAAGCACGAATTGTATCAGCACAACAGAGAAATGGGATAGTTATGCCAGAACACAGGAAAAGAAGAGACAATCATTCCCCTTGCGAAGTAATCAAGGCAGAACTGAAGGAAAAGCTTTCGAAGCACAGCCACAAGCCACTGACATCCACAGAAGCGTCTCAGAGGCAATCAGAAAACAAAAGGGCTGTGAACCATCCAAGTGGTAGGTCAGCACCTGGCACACGGAGGGATATAGTGCCTAAATGCAATGGATCTCTCATCAAAATAAACTATAACCAGACTGCAGTTAAAGTGCCTACTACGCCCACAAGTCCAGTGAAAAACTGGGGCGGATTCCGAATTCCAAAGAAGGGGGAGAGACAACACCAAGGAGAGATCCAGCAGGAGACCTGCCACCAGAATGCTAATTATCCATATTTGGGCCTGGGCAGAGTTTTACCTAAAGACAGGGCAAAAAGCAAACTAAAAACAGACAGTGAGAATGATGGGTACGTCCCTGATGCTGAAATGAGTGATTCAGAAACTGAAGTGGCTGAGAAAAAATGCAGACAGCAAAGGCTTAGTCCAAACAGCACTATCAACAGGAGGACAGACATTATTAGGAGAAGTATCCTTGCTTCCTGACTGGACAGTAAGATAAATCTTCAGCACCATGGTCAATAGAAAGCACTACCTGCAAGCCCACTCTGCATTTTTGGTGTGAGGAGGAGAGGCTAGGGTTTTAGACATGGCTACAGATTGACAAAGAGCTAACCCGTTATCCCTGAGCTGTATAAACATGTTTACTTGCACTTACGACCATGATTTTGTCCCCTGCCTTTGAGTCCTTATAATCTACTTCTGTGAGAAAACGAACCTTTTTTTGATTTGCAACTTTATTGAGGAAACAGAAGATTAGTATTAAAATGCAATTGTTGGTGGAACACTAAAATAGTTAAAATGGGGGGGGGGGCGGGGAGGGCGGGAAAGAAGAGAGGTTGCATCTGTCTCTTGAGCAGAACAGCACTGGCCAGTTTTTTCCCCTCTTTCTGCCCCCCATCCCCAAAAGCACAAGCAGTTAATTTAACTAGTGTATACTATATCCAATAGGGTTATTTAACCATCCAGCATCACTAAACCCATTACAAATGCTTACTTTTCTTGGATTGTGGCAGTTATTTAAATCATATTTGCCTGCAGAATGTTTCTGTTGCATTAGAATTCAGTATACATGGCAGCTTTAAATCTTCCCTAACTCCAGAGAGTTTACATGTAAATACATCACTTTTAACCGTAATTACTGGAAAAAATGAAGGGAACAGGTCAGAACTGCAGCTGCCTAGTGATGCAACAGTCACAGCACGAAAAGACCCAGTCATACTCCTAAGCTCTTCAGTTTTGAGGAAGGAATACATTTTGAAGCCATTTGTCCAGTTTGAGGGACAAATTTATGGTCTACTGTATTCTGTGGAAAAATTCAAAAAGCAGCTTTAGCATTATCCAATCACATGCCCTCCAGGAATACAATGATAAATCAACTGGGTAATAAGTCACTAACTTGAAGGCACTAATCAGCACGATTTCCCAGTGCCAACCACTTATGCACTAATGGTATGTATTAGGAAATCCAGGCATCTGACACTACAGCATTACTTATATAAAAGAAGTCAAATATATATATGACACACACACATACATACATTTTTAAATAGAATAAAAAGGAAAGGCAATAAGTTGGGACAAGCTCTTTGCATTCAAATCGAGATAAAGTGATTTCATTCTGTTGTGGACTAGATTTGATGGGGGTGGGGCGCTCAGTCTGATTACTTAACTAGAATTGATGAGGGGACACTCAGTCTGATTACATAACTATTTTTAATAACTGCAAATGGCAATAACTAGTAAGTTATCAGCAATAACATAATCAGTACATAGGACTGTGCTCTGAATAGAGTGCATATACATAACAATGGATGGTTACAACAGTGTGAAATTTTTGCATCAGTGTAAGGCAAGCATGAAATAGCTGAGTTGAAAAAGTTTAAGCAGTAATGAATTTAGAAATATGGGCATATGGAAGAATCCCCTTTTCTTTCCCCCAGTCTATTGCTATCAGTATTCAATTACATAATACATTTTACCCCTTCTCATTAGGGCAGGGAAAGAAAAAAAAATTGAAATTTTGTGTTAACTTTAAGTCTTCCAGAGGACCCAGTTGACAAAATAGGCTAATTGATGTTCCATCTTGCTATGCAAGTTATCAAATAATTAAAAACTTCAAACAAATGCTTCCCTATTATTTGTTCTTTTTTTAAACCAAATTAGACATAACATTTTGATAATTAGTGGAATAATCTTGGGAAGGGGAAATATGTGTATTGGAAAGATACCTACTTAAACTGTGCTGCTCCCAAGAAACCAGATTCATCTCATGACTTTGTTAGCCAGATTAATTTGTTGCACATATCAAATGAGGAATGGTGGATCTGACTCATACAGAGATTCACTTTTGACATGACCTAAAATATTAAAGTTCTTGTTTAATTAAAAAAGACTTTTTTATTGGATATGGGAGAAGAGGGAAGTACAGTTGATTTCACTTTTATATTCAGCAACATATCTAGATGAGGGCTAAGTTAATTACTATAAAGAGGTTATGCTATAGGGAATTGTTTGTCAAGCCATAGAATGAAAAAAAATTAAATTTGAGTCTAAGCAAACATTTAACCTCACATCAGTTTGAAAGAGGTACCCAATTCATTTGCACTATTATGAATGCTAGCATTGTGCAGATATAATGCCTTATCTGTTTTATTCCCCACATGTTTAGGTTAATAAGCTTTCTAATGTTCCACATTATGCTGAACCAAATAAAAAAGCGCTTTTCCCAATCTCCTAATTACAAAAAAGCTACAAGGCAAGCTAATTGCAGTATGACCAGCTGTAAAAGTTAGTTTTATGCCAGGCTTAGCACTCAGCAAGAAAGGAGTCATAAGTATAGAAGTAACAACTGAAACCCACCCTTTGTGCTTTAGTGGTAGGGAACCATTCATTGATTTTTTTTTTTTAAAGCTTTACCTTTCCCTGTGCAGACTGACCAAGCAATCTCTTTGATTATGATTCGTGTATTATGTCAAAATGTAGGCTAGTTAAACTTCTGTAAAGTTGCCTGGAATGCCATTTGCTAGGGTATAAACACAAATCTAAAATGAAGGGTTTATTCATGTCATGTGTGCAAATCTTAATTATTTTAAAAATTTGAAAAAAAAATTGTCATTACATTTGTAAAATCTTGTACAGAAAAGTTTTCACTATGTGCCTAGCTTTGGTGTCCATTCAGCTAAAATTAAAAAAGGTGCATGAAGAGAAACATAGAATCAGAGATAAAGTATATGTAGAGATGACTATTTTATATTACTTGGCCCAATCCTGTATTTATTTTCCCTCTTTTCTGAAGTATTTATAAAGATCTAGTTGAAGACAGCTGTATTTTTTGTTAAAATATTTAGTAGAATTGTGCCTTTTTGTCTGTATGTGAATAAATGCTGTACATTTTGCAACAGACTGGCAGTGTTAAATTTTAAAATCTTCACTTTTTTCTGATCTGTTCAGGTTTATATACTGCTCTCATTGCCATGATATCTAAGCAAAGGTAAAATAAACATTCTGCAAGTACAGGCATATGCTTAACTTAAAGCATATAGGCTGTTTTCTTACAGTAAGCTTGTGCTAAAATTAAGCACATTTGTGTTTGGGCATTGTGACCAACTGTAAGTCATGTTTGATGCCCAGTCATATGTAGCTTATCAGTGATAAATATTACATGTATCTACAGTGATATGAGTGTAATATTTACTCAGTGCCTGCCATATTTTCTTTCTTTTTCATAGTATTAGTAGTCAAAAGTTTTTGAAACTGGAAGGCGACTGAGGTGCACATGAGACCAAGATATAACTCATTCTTCTATGTATTAGCTCTGGTGTGCTTACAGTAGTAAAACATTATTTTAATCATTAAAAGTCCAGAGTACTCATTGGTGAACAATTTCGTATAAACAAGTAATGTTATTAGAAATCAGTGGAACTACCTATGTTTATTTGTTCAGTAGTGTTATTACTGGCCCACAGTAAGCCCCTAAGACTGAGTATCCACTTACCAGATTCTCTTTTATGGATTCTTTTTTTTAATAGTAATTTTGAAATATTTGCTGTCCAAAACTGTACTTTGAATTTTAAATCATCTTAGTTTGTCCTATGGAACAAGTGCTAGGCAAATAGAAACCTTCATAAAAGTTTGACAGTTCTGGTTAAAATTGTCATCCAAAAAATCTACAGAATGAAGAAATTGTATTATAAATGTATTGAATTGTATTATAAATGTAAAGAAACAGACCTCTTTCCGTTTTTCCAGCATACTACTAAATATGTGGAACATGGCATCCGTGATTTCTTACTAGAACAGTGGCAAGTTTACCAAATCATTTATGTAATGTGACAGTACCATATGTACTGTATGTTCCAACAGGCTTCTAGTTTTCAGGTTTGTTAGAGGCTGTTCATTGCAATCATAATTGCCCAGCATCCAAGGTAGAGACCTGGACTTATGACGCCACAACAGCCTATATCAGAAAAACAAGTACAACAGCTTAAAAGGAATTAAACAGTCTCTAGTGCACACCTCTTCAATGATTATAATAAAGAAATTCCAAAGATGAATGTGCAGGAATAGCCTTATCTCCTAAATACACTGAGGCAATGTTAAATTTGAATGTTAACAGATTTTAAGCTCAGAGACTTCATCTTTGTCTTATACAATGCCAATCACAGTTGAACTCTTCATATTGTGCAACCTTAATTTTAACTGCTTAGGTGTATGCATTATAAAAAATGCTTTCAATTTGGATTGCATTACAGGAATCAAAGATTCACAAAATAGTCTAAGATTCTAGGGGGAAAATGGGAAATTATAAGTGGTCATATAATTAAAGACAGTAGCATAAGACATTTGCTCATGGAACAGGAGAAAATTGCATATTCACCTTTACTTTGCATCCTCAACTGGAATGTTTCACAGTACCACCTTAGTGTTACACAATAACACTTGTTTGCACTCTAATGGAGCTGAGAGCTGGCATATTAGACTAGGACTGCACTTATATATTCATTTAGTTCAGTGTCTGCAAAATGATTTTAAAAGAGTATTATTACACACAACATTATGTTAAAAGCACATTAAGGTTGCAAAATCAAGCATTAAAAGGTTAAGAAACTCCAGAATTAAGGTTGCTTATGCAACTTTAATTAACCTCCCTTGTATAAATGCATTCAGAATCAACCTTCTATCAATCACATACTATTTTTTCCCTAAAATCTGTACCTCATTCAATGCACAGACTGGATCATGTTCACTTTATGAGCAACTAATTCAATATTTTGTTCAAAGTGTAGTCCCATACCTTATTTATTTCACACTCTATTCTTGAAGACAAAATTTATTAATTTTCTCACAGACCTCCTCTGGTGTTCATCACTGATAGTAAATTTGTTTCTCAAACACTGATGATTTTATTATTTTCAAAGCAAGCCTGTGAAATGGAGATATTATCCTCATTTTGTAATGGGAGAACTGAGGCAAAGAGAAAAATTAAGGTAAAAAATATCCACTAATTTTGGGTACCTAATGAGAGAGAGACAGGCCTCTTTTTCAGAGTTCAAAGAAGATGCAACCAAGCCAGGACAGCCATGGGTGTTAAATTACAGTGTAGACATACCCTTTGTAACCACCTGTGAAAAGTGTACAAGACTTTAGTTCCCCAGGGCAGCTTTTATCATAAACATGGGATCATGCTTTCTGTTCCTGCAATCAGTGCTGGACCGAGCCATCGTTGTGCCCTGGGCAGCGGGCGCATGGCACCCCTTAACACTTCAATGAGGCGCCTCCCCATAGGTTAGCGGCTCGGGAAGCTGCCCGGCTAGCTCCCCCCCCCCCCCCAATCCGGCCCTGCCTGCAATCCATTGCTGCATTCACTATATATACACACCTTCTGACTATTCTACAGCCAATTGCCTCCTCTAGAACACAACCATTTAATACCTAGAGAAGGTCCATGCAGAGCATACAACTGCTCTCAGCTCCAATGCCTGGACCCCATATAGACCAGGGTATCTAGAAACTGCAATTGCAGGGAAAATCATGCTTAGGGAAGAAGGAATTTTCTGAAAATTAAACTGTTTTGGCAAGTATCTGAGCCTGGCTTATACTTTAGTCAAATTTCAAGGGAAAGGCAGAAGGCACATGCCTGACACAAAGGCTATTATCTACTAAAATTCAAATTCCTGCATGGTGTGCTAGAGCTTCTCAAAGGCAAGGTTGTGAGGATGTGGTAACAAATTTCTTCAATAATAAAACATCTGTAATCAACATGCCATTTTGAACTGAAAGCTGGAGATTCTTGCAGTTTGAACAGCAGTATCTACCCAGACATTTTTGGTTTGTATTAGTTGCCTCTAGTCTATCTTCATACCTCATAAATGTAAGTTATTTTACACATTCCAAGATATCACCAGTACAAAGCCTCAAGGCAAAATGTGCATAGAAGTGGCAATAATTTTACCTCTTGATTCATGATGTACACAGGCTGTAATTTGAGCATGAGAAATCACCCCTTCTTGAGTCATGCTGGCCTCAGCACCAATGAGAAATGGCTGAACTAGTGTTGAGTCATTCTCTAGTCTGGATTTATTGGTCATCATCTGTGGAAACTAAACATTTTATTAAATCATCTTTAATTTACTAGAACCAAATAGAAAGTGCTTGTTCCTGGATAAATAAGTTATTCCTTTGATTTTAGATATTACTTTCAATTATAGTTATCTATTCGTGATTGTGCTAATAATATCAGAGTGATACAAGAAAACAGGAGGCTTTTCTCTTGTATGAAGATGGGCTTTTAGGAACTCAAGATATGAAATGTAGCAGTGTGACATGACAAGGGCAGAAGCTTTAGAAGATTAAAAAAGCAGATACTGTAAATCTGCATATTTAGTAAAGGCTAACTATCTGAGGAGATCAGCTGTGATGCTCAGGCTCCTTCGTTTAAATGCGAAGAAACAGCAAGTGAGGTACTCTCCATGAGGAGCCAGGAGATTTCAAAAGCACATTCTGCTTGGCTTAGTGTTTTGCTTTCAGTTATCTTTGTGGCATGCTGCAAGCCTTGCTTATTTTTTGGGAACAAAGATTAACTGCAGTTATATGGCAGCGAATAGGGTACAAGGAGAAGCAGGGATGTGGATCCAAGCTTATCTGAGTAATAGAATCACAGAGCCAGTGCTCCTCTGGCAGAGTATTCTGGTATAAACTGGGTTCAGCATTAGGATACACTAAACTGAGGAAGTGATTGTTTAAAAAGTATGCTGTGCAGGAGGAGACAAAAACAGTTATCCTTTAAGAGTTTTTTTTTCTTAGATTATTAAATGAAGAGAATTATCCTTGGCTATGGAAGTTGTCTTAACTGACTGATTCTTCAGGGGGCAAGAGACACTCCTACCTGCCAGTGGCTGATTCTGCCTCCAAAGGTGTAAGCAGGGTGAAGACCCACTGTAAGACTTCTGTGTTATTCAAAGAAAGGACATTTTCAGGTAACCATGAGTGAATTATCAGTCCAGATAAATGTAATATAAGTTGTGTTTTTCTTCATATTGTAAATATCTTGTGGGGAGGGAGAGGAAATACACAGCATTGTGAAAATATTCAGAAGAAATTAGAATCACTTACTTCAGACAACGATGGACTTTCAAGATCTGTCAAAATGAATTTTCCAATGTTATATATACTTAAAGAAAAAACAGTTAAGAGTCTAATATACTAATTTCTTTCAAAAGCCTTTTTCAGAATAACGGCACAGAATTAGCATTTGGAGTAAGAATATAGCTGGGATGAGCCTAGGTGTACCAGAGACCAGATCAGTATTTGCGTTTTACTATTTTCCATGGATGTCACACAGGAAACAAACTGAAAAACAAAATAAATGTTGTACTGCAACAGGGAGATTCAGGACAGATGTGTGCAAAATTACCATACATACCCACTATTTAAGAATTAAGACCTAACCAGTTTCTCAGTTTCATTCACAAAAGAGGAAGTAGCCCATTCCCTCCTATGCACACAATCTGTTTAGAAAGTTCATAGTTTATTGTATTGCACGTGTACATTAACAAAATATTATACAAAATGTATTTAAACAAATCAGTTGTACATATAGAGTAAAGGTGTTTATAACTGCCAGCAGATTGGTATCTATGTCATGATTGCCAGTAAATCACAACCCCCCATAGTATATACAGTAGTTTATATAATTTTACCCTGACGAAGGTGGGCTTCATTCTACATTTGAGCTCATTACATTATTTTGCAGACTCTCATTCCTGTATTTATTGTGAATTAACCACAATTCTGCTCCCCCCCCCCCCCCGTGCTAACAGAAAGGAAAATGATTATGCAAATTACACAAGTCTAGCGGTGTGCTATAGGTTTAACACTCCAATACTGTTTTTCTCTGACAGATTTTCCAGTTCTTAAGTGGTGTGAATAGGCAACGCATATTTTTTTAAATATGTTCTAGATTCACCATGGAGGCAGCTTTTTTCCTCTGCACAGTAATCACATTGAGCTGTAATTAAAAACAAACAGGCAATAGTTTCACTATTCCACTGAAATCTTAACAAATGACCGTATTTCACATAAAAAGGAGTTTTGAATGACTAATGATGGGGCAATAGAAGTGGTGCTGTCCTAAAATAAAATGCATGAACCATGTAGAATATTGTAATGTCTCTCTAAAGGATTGCATTTCAGTAATGATTTTTCAGTGTTGCACCCCCTACTTTATGCCAATTAGACTATTAAAAAAAACCAATCATTGGCTATATAATAGAAATATTACATTTTATGGATGGTGTGTTTCATCCCAAATTGCTACACCTGCTACTTTATTTATTTATATATATATATACACACACACACACACACACACACACACACACACACTGCATTATTAAAATGCCAATCTTTGAGGTTTGAGGCAACAGCTAAGGGAACAAGCTATACAAACTTTTTTTATTTTCTTTTGTAGAGGAAGACTGACAGGTAAGAGGGTATATGATAAAACTGAGCAGACATAAAAATTAAAATTTTCCCTTTCTTCAGATATTCCAAATCTTTTTACACTATGAAGCTAAAACATCTGTCATCTAGTTGGGCCCTAGAAACTACTGACTCACAACTGTCTCTGTCTTAAATTAGGTTCAACTGCCTAAAAAAGCCCAGATAGCATTCTATGGCTATGAAATGAAAACATTTTTGTCTTCTGAATAAGAATAAGATTATACAGGTACCAATCTGTGGAAGCTAGCATAGCATTTGCATTTTATTACTATGGAGCCATAAGTTTTAATTAATACAACCTTATTAGTCAATTTGCAAGTGGGCTGGATCAGCTATGCTATGTAATCAGTGGTACAGGTGCTGAAACAGGTATTCCCTCATTCTGATCTTGATTCACTTTTGTACAGATTTAAGTAAGCTCCTTCTTGTATTGCAAAGGATTATTAAAAACTCACATGCTTTCATTAATATGAAGAGAACATACATTAGATGTGAATTCTGTTTATTTCCACAAACATACTACATGAAAACATTAGATTTGCAGTAACATGCTGCAGTAACATGCTCCAGTAAGGAATTCCACTAACTCCGAACTGTCAGAACAGGGTTTGGAGTTTGGTTAAATATATTTTAGCTCTGAAGTGACACATTTTGCCAAATAAGAACTGTGTAATTGTTTGAATCAGCTACTTTACTATTTAATAATAAAACAATTACATCTACTCTAGGGAGATTCCAAAATAACATTTTTCTTGTGACATGCAAGACCTCTTGTTTTGCAGTTGTAATAAGATTGTTGTCCGATTACAGTTTTGTACCTGTTGAGATGCTGTAGCTGCTCTCTGTTCTGCCTGTGTTAGTCGCCTTTGAAGTCGGTTGACTTTTTCTTGATGCTCCATCATTAATTTTTCATTCTGTATAAGTGAAAGATGTTATTACAACTATAAGTTTCATGTACGTTGCAGTGAGAAAACTGGGAGCAAAAGGAGATTCGTCAATGACAAATATTGAAACTATTTTACATCTACAAGACAGGAAATTAAAAACACTTGTGATTCTGAATAATTTCCAGCTTGCAAACATTATATAAAAGCAAAAATCCTCTTCTACATTTTTCATTGTACACATTTTCTATACAAAGTAGACTTCAAAGCAAGTTACATTAATGTCAATATCTGTCGCTTAGACATCTCATGAAAGTTGGCATTTTTGGAAAATTTGAAAATTTCTTACTTGATAATTTCCTTTCTGCTCATAGGATCTTTCACAATTTTTATGTGTCTGATCTGTTCCATGCCTCTCCCACCCCCATCTGCAATTTCCAGAGAGGTTCATAGCTGCAGCCCAGCCTCTGATATCCGGTACCAATCAGAAGGGCTGATTCACTCCAAAGCTGTGGGGGAAAAATGCTCAGACAATGCTTTGTAACAATGACATTGGTGGCAACTAATTAATTATGTTCAGTAGGCCACCGTGGTAACTACGCAAATAAAATATTGAACCTTAACTGTTAAAGTAACTAGGCTGGATAGACCTGTAGATACTACTCATAGCAGAAAGGAAATTAGTGGATAAGCAATTTTCCATTCTTCAGGTTAGTGTCCATCACAATTCTCATACACATGTAGGATGTAGCTAGCAGTGAATGGACACTAAGCTTAAGAAGGGAAGCATCAGAAAAGTGAACATAAGAAACAGGAAAGGAATTTTTCTGAAATTCTCAAATGGCCAGGCTATATCTGGACTACCATCTGCAGCATCTTTGTGTCGAAAGAGGCATCTGCACAGACTGAATGTCTGCTGTATAGTGTTTGATAAAGGAGTTAGCTGATGATCACATAGCTGCTTTGCAGATCTGTGCAGTGGAAGGGCACACTTTTTTTGCCCATAAGATTGCTATGGATTTTGTAATGAGCCGCCTTGATTCCTTCTGGAACAGGTGTGCTGGATGGCTTGTATGCCTCAGTACTGTATAGTTTGATCCATCTAGTAAGGGAGAGTCTGGACACATTAAATATTTGGCACTTTGTGATTAAAAGAAATGAATAGGAAGCCTGACCTCTTTGTGAGCTGTGCACACTTGATGTATGGTTTCAGTGTTTGTCTGACATCAAAAGTATGCCATTATTTCTCAGTCATGTGCTGTAGCCATGGAGAAAATGGAAGTCGTCACTGGCTCAAAGAGACTGGTGGTCAGAATTTTTAACACCAGTAGTAGGTCTCACTTGTTCTGACAGCTCTGAGCATTCTGGATACCATGTAGATTCTGCCCAGGAGCCTGATGATCCTGTGAACAGTACTCAGGGCAGATATCTGGTGTACTCTAGTGCTATGCTGAAGGCTCTTATATGCATCTTAATGAAAGAAGTCAAGTGGCCAGGATCCCTTGGACCTGTATTGCACTCTTGGCACCATATACTGAAATTGGTCCACATATGAGTAGATTTTCAGTGTTGAAATTCTTCTGTATGACAGTAGAGATGGCTCTGGAAGATAAGCTGAATGCAGTTAACACTATCCTTTCAATAATGGGCTCTCAGTTGAAGACTATATAGATCTAGATGGAAAAAAGATGTCAAGTCTTGTTGGAAACTGCAACACTGGTTGTTAGGTCAGTGAACCAGTATCTCTTTGGCCAGTCTGAAGTCCTCTAACTCTTTCTTCTTCTTGCCTTATCTTTTAGTTCACTTTTCCTAGGAGAGAGAAAATGAGGAGTGCTCAGAACAGGCCTAGAGGCCACATGTGGGCAGAGCATTAGGCCCAAGATACACATCCTAGTTAAAGAGTTTTGGCTATTTTGCACTTTTGCAATTGTCAAAACAAGTTGACTGTGAGGATACCAAATGTCTGTGAGATAAGAGTGAAGATTTCTCGGTACAGGCATCCCCCTGAGTAGCTGACTTTGTGTCTGTTAAGCCAGTCTGCTTTTAGGTTCTGCTCTTCTTTTGTGTGAATTGCCCAGGAAGTGAGTGTCACATCTGCACGTTCCATTGTCTCCACTGCTTATGCATGGAACTGTGGTTGTCTGGCTAGACCAGGACCTGGTTGGTTTCTGGGTAAGTCTGGAAAATCAGTAAAGCTAATTCAGCAGCTATGAGTGCCAAAAGCTTGATGATGCAATTCCTTTCCTATGCCTTTAGATACCCTACATTTTTCTGGGTTCCAGATAGGGATGTAAAATCCTATTTAAAATATTAACAGGTTAAACCCAGGTAGTAGAGGTAGCACTGATATTCGTCACACACAGAAAAGGAGTGAGAACAGGAAACAGTTTTTGAACCCTCGGGATTTTGGGCATAATCTCAAACTTCTTGAGGGGTAAAAAGTTTTCAGGTGAGGAAAAAGGGGACAAACCACTATATAATTACACTATGCTAGATACTATAAAAACTACAAAACTACTACAATTAACTATATGCACAGCAATTATGTAGTATAAAGGAGCAGACAACACCGAAGATTCTGACTCAGACTATGCAACAGAAAGAAGAAATGGATGTCAGCCATACCATCCTTTATGTGGAGAATGAATAGAGCTATGGTGCATGTGCAGACCAATATACACTACTTGTAAAGTAATATTTCAGACTCAGGTGCATGGTACATATGCGTATTCAAATGTGGATTACAGAGGGACCAACCTACAGCCTGAAAAATAGCTTCTCTTATGTAGATTAAGATGTAAATCTATTAACAATGCTCAAAATGAAAGAATGCTGCAAGTGATGATACAAATAAAGACTTCTCAATTGCAAGCTTTTTTTCCCCTCTGTTCTGTGTGCACCAAAAACTAGTGCATAGAAGGTCTCCCTTGACCATCCTTTGCCCAAACAGCAATTGTGGAAATTGTTGATTTTTGGCCTCCTCTTCTAGCAATGTTTTTTTTCCCCTGTAAGTGCTCCTGTACGTAGGGAAAAAACCTTGAAGTGAAATGATTTATTCTAAAGACAATGACAAATATGTGCATGTTCAAAACTGTCAATTGATTATTTAATAAGATACACTCTTCAAACAAACCTTTCTTTACTCTTGCTGTATGATGCAAGGGGGGGGGGGGGGAGTCTTCCTTTATTCATTCCTATAGATACTCTGTAAACTCTACCACTCATATGGTATGGTAAGAATGCTACTATATAACAAATATAATGTGTCCACCTTTAAAAAGCATGTGTAAATTAGATTAAATGATCTTTAAATAACATTTCCTTTATCACCACACAATTTCTATATTAGTAACAATAAAAGAGGATTTCTCCTTTTTCATGTTTTATGATTCAGGAGCAAAGTTAAGAGATTTTAAAATCTTCAGAAGCACTTATAAACTAACTACATAATTCATCTGGATAAGGTTCAGTAAGATTCTATAATATGTGCATCAAGTTGTGTCTGAAAGTAGTACCCATGAGGGTCATTATCTTACCTCAGTGATCTTTTCATTTGCCATTTCCAGCTGAGAAAGCAGCTCTTGTGTATGAAGTTTTTGTCGACACAGCTCACTTCTATCAATCAGACCAAAGAAGCTGATTAATGTACAGTAATGCATCTGTTATCTGAATAACTAACATTTGATCCTTTCTTTAGGAAATTCTCCTGGGGTTTAGTCCATTTTTAATTAGAATACTGCTCAAAACACACTCAATCAGAAAATATTCCAACTCTAGCATAAAAAGAGTGATGGCAAAGATATAGTGTAATTGTTGTTAAAATCAATAGGCCTTAATGTCGTCTTCAACACAAATGCTCACATTTTACAAAACTAGCATTAAGCACACTGAGTTAACAAAAACTTTATTTGCAGTGTTCCCAGCTTACATGCTAATAAACTAGTAAGTCATATGGTTAACCTAAAAAACCAAGCACATTAACCAATTCAGGGAAGTACCTCTCTGAAGTACACAAAGTATATATTCTCAGAGGGATACCATGTTAATCTGTAACTTTAAAAACAATGAGTAGTCCTGTGGCTCATTATTTTTAAAGAATATATTGCTCATTTTAATCTTTAAAAATGTAAACCGATATGGCAATACAACTTTTACAATAGTATGATAAGTACAAATTTTAGGTAAGGCACTATTTAAGAATACAAGCAATTATGTACATTGAAGATGAAAAAAGAAAGACAGCAGCCATTCACTCAAATGGGGAAAAGAGGCAGAAATACAAATTTCCAACAGAAATGAATGATCTAGAAAACAACCTATCCCCCCAATTAGTAATTCCTGCTTTTTTTTCCCGGATTGTTAAACTTCAGAGCATTTTAGAATAGTCTTTTCTGTATGCACTGTGAACTGATAATGCTTGTTTGAGATAGATTTGAGATAGCACCTGTGACATGGGAGAATCAATATGTAGAAATATTCACCCTTCATGTTGAAGGCAGCATTACTAATTGCCCGGATCCAGGCACGGAATGATGGTGGCCAGGGAGACCATATGGAACTTCATTTTCCACATGCAGCGGTTGAGGTTTCTCAGGTCTAGAATAGATCTTAAACCCCCATTTGCTTTTGGGATTAGGAAATAATGGGAGTAGAACCCCAAGCTCCTTACCCTTGGGGAACCTCTTGGCTCACCCCCAACTTGAGGAGAGATTGGATCTCCTGTCTTAGGAGATGCTCATGAGAGGGGTCCCTGAAGAGGACCAGGAAGGGGGGAAGGAAGGCAGGTGGGAGGAGAATTGCAGGGAGTATCCCACTCCAACTGCGTGGAGAACCCAATGGTCTGAAGTAATGCTGGCTCACACAGAGCAGAAGTATGAGAATCTGGCTGAAAACAAAGGGGAAGGATCTGGTGAGACTGGTGCCCAGTCCTTGGGCATACCTTCAAAAGCCCTGTTTTGGGCCTTGAGGGGCTTTTGAGGAGTTATTCCCCTGGTTTAGCTACTGAGTCTGGGTTCTCCTCTTATTGTTTCTATTGTGCCTACATTGTTTCTCTTGGCACTGTCTAGGCGCAAATCTCTTCAGAGGGACTTGGGGTCTAACGGGGTGCTGTGGTTAACAGGGCTGTGCATTCCCAAGGATTTCATAGTTGCCTGTGAATCCTTGAGGGAGTGGAGTTTGGAGTCCATCTGTTCAGAAAACAAACTTCTGCCCTTCAGTGGGAGGTCCTGAAAAGAGTGCTGGACCTCTGGAGGGAGACCCAAGGCTTATAACCACACCGATGTATGCATGGCCACTCACGTAGAAAGTGTTCTCGCCGCTGAGTCCACCAAATCCAGAGCCGCTTGAAAGAAGGTTCTTGCTATGGTGCACCCTTCCTCTATTAAGGCCCCAAACTCGTGTTGAGCTTTTGGAGGCAGTATCTTTATTTTGAGAGCACCTCAAAAAGCAAACCAAATGAGGATTGCCTGCTGATAGAAAATCCTCAACTGCAGGCTCCCTGCCAAATAGACCTTCCTACTGAAAAGGTCAATCTTTTTAGTTTCCTTGGCTTTGGGCTCCAGTGCCTTCTGACCCCACCTCCCTTTCTCATCGTGGACTTCATGTATGGGGAACTGCTTGCGCTGTGCTGGGTCTTGCCAGGGGCATGTTTTGTGGGGCAATCTGTCTCTCCCCTCTTTATGACCATGTGGTGTCGGCGAGGTTGAGCGGTGCCTCAGGGCCTCTGGCCTTCGGTGACAGCAGGCTCCAGCATTGGGAGTTTTTGGTGGCAGCCGCTTTCAGTGTGGTCTTGCGCATGGAGGCTGGGGCGCAGCGCATGAATCTTGAACCTGGTGCTGCTTTCTTGGCCTGGGGAGGTTTTAATGCTGCCTCCATGAGGAGTAGTTGGAATTGATACTCCTGGTCTTTCCTTGTGCTGGGCTTAAAACCTCTGCAGATTTTACACTATTTGGTGCAATGTTCTTCACCTAATCAGTGAAGACAGGCATTGTGCGGGTCGCTGTTGGGCGCAGCACATGGAGCATGACTTAAACCCTGGGGTTTTAAGCATGCCCTGAAGTCCTGGAGGGTTAACCGTACTTAGGCACCTGCCCACCACTTCTGATTCTTTTTCAAGAACGTAGTTAGGAAGGAAAATGAGATAATCACTATCACGTGCTAGAGACTAGGAGCTTGCCTAAGCAAGACATCTAGGAAGTTCCAACATGGTCAAGGATGTTGAAGGAACTGAGGGAGGGGTAGGGTCAGCAGTGGTATATATGCGCTAATTTAGCAGTACCTCTCTCGGGGGTTTCCACAGCTGACCTATGGGAACTGCCAAGGGGAAAAATTTCTGATGCTCATGCACACAGTGCATGTACACCTGATTGGAACTGATGTGAACAAGCACTTGAAGAAGAATCAGACACTTGAATAGCTGAGAGAGAAAATGCTTGGTGCAACTCAGAGCCGTAGCCCCTCTGCGCAATGTCCTGATTCTAGCCATGGAAATGGCTGAGGCTTCAGCTGAACAACATAAAACGCCCTCCCAGAACACATTAGTGGGGTTCAGGAGATCCCTTCCTGACCCCTTGATGGTGAGCGGCTGAAACCCTGAAGGAACCTAAGACATAAATAAGAAGTGAGCCCTAGCGCTGTTAAGCCCTACCTCCCACCATCCCAAACGGATGAGCTCCCAGCTTGTAGCAGAAGCTTGTCATTCAAATTTGTACAGCTCCCTCTTAAAATTGTTTGCTGACCTCCAAACTATAGGGACTCTATTCCAGAATCTCACCATTCTGATGGTTACAAACTTTCTTCTAATTTCCAGCCTAAATTTGTTCATGGTCTGTTTACATAGTCTATTCAATATTGTCTTTGCAAAGTAAGTAGAAAACGAAAGGTGAGCTGTTTAGTATTTTCGCAGATGGATGATGACTGTCAGCTGCAGCAAGTACCTAGTGCAAAATTCTCATATGACAAATATAGTACACGCCAGATGTTTATTTTCTGTTGAATTATACCATCATATGCTTCAGTTACCCTTAGTAATTATGCATTTTGTAGACTGCTAGTACCTGCAGCTGTCTCGCATCCTGTTAATTTTTAAAAATGAATGCCTTAAAATAGGCAGCTATGGCTGCCAAGCATTATAGTAGTATAACCAAAAATGATGTTTTAGAAATGGAGGAAGCCTCCTTCACTCAAAATGTAGTGTAATTCAGTTGATACACTGCATGGTATATGAAAGCATACGATTTTGGCCAACACCTATATTTAGACATGAAAACTGGAGAATAGTTACACAGCAGTACAAGGACAAGTTTGAGGAATTTACATGACTAAACGTCTAATGACATGGGCACCACAACTATGACATGGTGAATGAGAATATTGGAACAAACATACCTTAGGCAGCTGCAGTCAAGTGAGGATAATGTTAAATAGAATCTTTGCCATACAGTTTGTGAACTTATATAATGCAATGTTATAGTTGCAAATGTAATCATGTAACTAAGAATTTCATAGCAACTTTCCCCCATATTATACTTTTTCCATATCGAGTGCGCTAAATGACTAAACATTGTGAATTGTATTGTTGCATGCAATTTTAAAATGTTTTTTAAAAGAAAAAGTCAGCTTGTGCTTAATGACACACATTAAATGGCTCGTTAGATTTGTAGATAAAAATTTCATTCTAAAGAAAAAAAACTTAGCACTAAATATTATTGCCCTTATTCAGGTTAAGTAGTATCTGTAATCTACAAACATCCATGGATTTCAGTGCAATTACTGGCAGACTAAAGTATCAATGCAAGGGACACAAAATTCATCAGAATTTGCAGAAAGATCTTAAAATTGTGTGATCGACTTAAAAAATCAGTTTTCATTTTCTTCTCTATTGAAGGACATTTTGGGATCATTCTACTGTTTTTTTCAGTATGGTATTTGCAATCTTCTTTGTGAATATTATTTTAGTCACTATCCCTTATCAAAGTCCTATTATGAAGAAACATGTAAATAATACATGGCAAGGAAGGATTTGCTAAAATGTTATAGTGTCTAATTATATGCTATACTATTTTTTTTTGCAAGTACATGAAACGCAGGCAGTCTGCCAAACACACAGTGGGGCCATGAGATGATAAAAGTTTTAAAAGAGCACTCCAGAAAAATAAGACAATTGCAGAGGATGGGGGAGAGATACCCACATCAGAATTATTCTTTTTGGGCATATCTGAAGTAATGGAACTGATGTCAGGCTAACTTTCTATTGTTAGCTGGATCACTCCATTTACCCTTTTTGAGCAGGAGTCATGGAATTCAACGAGGAGTGACTTTTAAAAATTGATACAAGATGTGCTCTTTAGTTATAAGACTTCTTCAGAGAGGGATAATTACAAGTGAAGTTTGCATGGTTTCTGAATTATAGGTGATGAGAGAAAAGGGTTTTTTTTTAAATGTGTTTTTTCTCCTTCAATACGCTCCTATCTCAAAAATAGCGGAACAGATTTTAACAACAATTTCAGCTCATCATTGTTTTACTTCAAAATAATTTTAAAAACTCCAACAATAAACATGAAAATAGATTATAATGGAAATCTGATCAGAACTTGAAATAGGCGTTCTACTCTAAAGATAACATGACATGGCTGACACCATCACTTGTCAGCAACAAAATGCAACAGATAAAAATATTAGATCTAGTTTCCTATGACAATGTGTCCTACTTATAGCCCAAAACATTTATTTTAGGATTCAGCAATTCTATGCCAACAGGAGACCATTATCCCATGAAATGGTTCTATTCTGTTGACACCTCTTAATCACTATATACTCTACAATAACAGGCAGAAAGTCTAGAAGCTATTAGCACTAGAATGTGTGAAAATTTCTAATCCATTGACTTGAACAACTGACCCCACAATATTTAATAGAGAGGGAAAAAGGCACTGTAGTCGCAAAGAAGTCAAAAGGTTTATATAAAACTGATACAGGAACATACATTGTCAGTTCTTCACGTGACTCTGCATATTTCCTTCCTAGGAATATCATTATGCCTTGAGATGCCTTATGGTAGACCCTTAGCAATGCTAAAGTTCTTTCTTGTCCCCATCTTTCCTCTAAGCATCACCTACATTTTAAGGTGAAGGCTACAAGCGCCAGAGCTTTCTTACCACCTCAGTTCCTCCAAACCACATTCCTGAATGGATGTGAGCCACTCTGATCTTTTTTGAGTCTGATCCTCTCTCTCCTTTAGATAGTTAGTTTTATAGCAGTTCGTTTCTCTCTCAGTTTTTGGTTACAGCAGAATCTAAGAAGCAGAACAAGCTGGGATTCATGAGGTTGTGCTGGTATTGAAAACCAGGGGTAAAGGGCCACTTCCTAACAACGTGAATCAAATCCAGAGAGTGGGTTATTGATCTTATGTCTCTTAATTTTTCCAGAAGTTCATTTCTCTTTTCACTGAAAAAAATATCTCCTTCAAAGCAGAGATCCTGCAGCATAATCTTAGAATAGGTCTACACTACAGGATAAGGTCAAAGCTGCTGCTGTCAATCTTCCAGGGTTCAAATTAGTAGGTCTAGTGAAGACACACTAATTCAAACTGAGGGGCATTCTGGTCAATGCTGGTAGTCCTACTTCCACAAGGAGTAAGGGAAGTTGAAGGACGAGTGTTTCAACTTCCTGCAGTGTGGACAGCACCAAAAGTCGATTTCAGGTACTTCGACTTCAGCTACGAAATCAACATAGCTAAGTTGTGTATCTTAATTTGACCGTATTCCATGGTACAGACATACCTTTAAGCTACGTCTACACTACGAGTTTTCTCTGCAAAAAATATGCTAATGAAGGACTCATTTCCACGAGTCGCAATTTCATTTGCATATTTTCTGCAGATCCATTTTTGCAGTGGGGTTTTTGCGCAAAAACAAGCAGTGTGGACGTTTTCTTTTTGTGCAAAAAACCCTTTTCCCGCAAGATCCTTATGCCTCAAAAAAGGCTTACCGATCTTGCGGGGAAAGGGACATCCACACTGCTTGTTTTTGCACAATACCCCCAGCGCAAAAATGGTTCTGGAAAAAATATGCAAATGAGATTGACTCATGCAAATGAGTCCCTCAGCATATTTTTGGTCGAGAAAACTCGTTCTTGCAAAGTGCGCATGCCTTGCAGGTAGGGCATGGCTTGAGGCTCAGCTCTCTCCCTTCCTCCGCCCTGTAGTATGGAGCCCACGCTAGTGCTCAAGCCCCGTTTCCCCCCGACACCCACACAAAATTGGAGCACTAGAGACAGCTTCCCTCTATAGAGGGCAGCCCATATCCAGTTTGCAGGGGGCACAAACCCCTATCTCCAGCTCCCTCATGCACCCTCCCTTCCACCCAGTCTCCCAACCCACTCCTGCACCCTCCCTCCTAACCAGTCTCCCACCCACAACCCATTCTTGCACCCTATCTCCTGGCCAGACCCCTCCCATCTGCAGCCTGCTCTTGAACACTGCCTCCCACCCTGAGCTTGATCCTGAACTCTCCCTGCCTCCCACTCAGACCCCCATCTTCAGCCTGCCCCTTTGCACCCTGCTTCCTGCCCAGATTCCCACCCTCTGCCAGCTCTTGCATTCAGTGGGATAAACAGCCACCATGTGCCCTGGAGAAAGGTGGGGGACAGAGTACAGACCCCCAGAAGAAGCCTGCACAAGGATGGTCAGTTCTTAGTGATGCCCAGACCGAGGCATTAGGCCTCTCCCCAGCCTTCAAAGCTGTGCAAAGTGGCACTCCTGCAGCAGTTCAAAGCCACTCCAGACCCCTTCTGAATGGCCAGGCTCTGGTACAATTGCCCTCTTTGCCTCCCTCCCCATCAATAGGCCTGCCTGAACTCTACTTCCCCTCCAGACCGTGCACCACCATACCTTCCACACTCATTTTATCATCATGGGTGGTCCGAGGAAAGGTTTGCAGTGAGCGGAGTGGGCCCGGGACAAAAAGTTTGAGAATCACTGCTCTGGAGTGTTGAGTAATGGCATACTGGGAGGACAATGTGTGTACAGAGGATCAGGCTGCTGCTTCACAAATGTCCCGAATACAGTCCTGTCCTAGAAATGGTATTGAGGATGCTTGTGTCCTTTTAGAATGAAATGTTCATTTAGCTGGTGGCAAAACCTGCCTGATTTTAACAAGTGTGAATACATGAAGTAATCCAGGAGGAAACTGTCTGTAAAAAGATTGGGGAAAATCTTTCATCCTATCCTTTTCAGCTATGAACAGCTGGATGGACTTTTAAGAATGGCTTAATTCTTCTGTGTAGAAAGTTATGGTTTGTCTATTGTTCAATGAGTGAAAGCATTGTTCATTCCTATTTGCATGTGTCTTTGGGTAGAAAGCAGGTAGTTAGATCACCTGATTGGTATGAAGTCAATTTTGATAGGAAATGGATGAGGACATAAATACACCTTATCTTTAAAAAAAAAAAAAAAAACCACACCCAAAACCTGCATCCACCGGCTGTGAAGTGATGGCATGGAGCTATGAAACCCTTCTGGCCATACTGAGGCCCTTAAGAAAACCACTTTCCAGAAGAAGTATAGCATAGAGCATATTGCCAAACAAGAGTCCCATAAGCATTGATAAAAACAAGTTCAGGTCCCAGGGAGCAACACCCGCTCTCTCACTTGAGGGTATAAACTTGGTAGATCTTTGAGGAATTAGACAGATGTCTAAAAAGACCGGATTGGTTATATATCCTAGGTTGGAAAGTTGAGGTTGCTGCCAGGTGAACAGTGATTGCTGTCTTGATGTTTCAGGTGCTATTGATATTCAAGTATTTCTTGGAAGGATGACCAGACAGAGAACCACTTTCACTTTGAGAGGTAAGTACTGGTGGGGGGGCCATCTATTACCTAATAGGACTTGATGAACTTTGAACAAGTCTGCTCTCCGGAGTTAGCCACTGAACTTCCAGGCTGTTAGCTGAAGAGAGCTCAGGTTTGGGTGGAGCTGACAACTATAGTCCTGGGAGATGAAGTAGAATGTGACAGAAGCAGGACTGAAGTAACCACTGAGAGGTCAGGAAAAGTGGAAAACCAATGTTGGAGGGACAATGCAAGGGCCTATCAAACAGCTTGCTCTATACTCTTTGCATGAGCAACATGGGGGAAAGCATAGTAAAGATGTTCAAACAATAACAGAAAGATGTCTGTGACAGAACCTAGACTGTGATCTCCTAGGAAGCACCGCTGATAACATTTTCAGTTGTACCTGGTTGAAAATAGGTCTATCTGCCTTCCTAAAATAGGAGCCAGCTCCAGCCCTGGGGAAGTCTGTGTTGGCTGTGCGGCTCCTCCCAGGGTGGGTGGGGGAAGGGGACAGAACTTGAACCCACCACCCTGTGCTCTCTAGGCAAATGCCATATCCCCTAGTCCACTCAAGAACCCACACTACTAGAAAATGTCCCTCACCATAAACAGGCAAAGAGGCCATTCATGGTGATGGAAGAAAAAAAACCCAGATATACCAGCTTGTTTTGCCCTCCCAGAAAATAAGAGGCCTCAGGGTGGAGCTAATGTCCTATACCAGCCCTTTCTTATACAAATCTCCCATTGTTAAATTCCTTCTTGACAAAGGAAGGAAGAGCAAGCTCCTCCTAGACTTTAGAGATAAATCCTGGCAGCAGCAGAAAAGCCTGACAGGCCAGGTAAACAGCTCTGAGCTCTCTGACATTGATGTGGAGTGGAAAGTTCTTCCAGAAGTCTTGAGCTCTGAGTGACCCCACAGAGTTCCCCATGCTATTGTTTATGCATCAGACACCAGAGTTATACACGGTTGAGTGCATATAAAGGAACACCTGCACAAACAGCAAGTAGATCCAGTGACCAACTGAAGGAGATGGGAGTCCGAGGAGGTGCCATGAGAAGAGAGTCCAAATGATGGCAGTTTCACAAGTACATAGAGGCAAGCCACATCTGGAGGGGTCTCAGGTGTAGCACTGTATATTGTACCATGTGTTGGGACATCTGCCCTGCACTGGCCCTACCAAAAGTTAAATCCAGCCTTGAGAGGGATGGGCAGTGGAATAAGCAGTTACAGCATATAGTAGTCAAATAGGACTCAGTGGGGTTAGTATAAATAAGGGCTCCTGGCTCTCTGATCCAGGAACATCCGTGGTCGTGCCAGACCACAGATGTTGCTGGATCAGAGATTGCTGGTTTTGGGAGGTGTACCCCTGTAGTATTATTTTTAAATAGACTCACTTGGTTTTTCACTTTCAAATTCAAAACAACCATATTTTGTCCATATAGCTTATTTTTTAGGGTAGGAAATGAAATACCCAGAAATAAGAGAATGAAGTTACATTGAGAAAATTCTGTAGTGAACAATGCTAGGATTCAAGGCAAAATAATAGTATAAGAAACTCAACCACCAGCAAATGATCAGTGACTTAGTGAAGATAAATGATGAATAACAGTGAACTCTGGTGAACTGGGTTACAGAAAGGCCACAGAACAAAATATTTTTGTAAAGGAATTTGCAGCATGAGAAACACAAATGTAGTTAGCATTATATGGCACATTAAAAAGAAATAAATTTAGCTTTTCATAAGCAAACTCTATTCGATGCCACTATTAACATTTTTTATGCTCAAATGTATAACTGAGTCCCAAAAGTCAAACACTAATTTCTCAAAGTGAGACAATATAGCTCCGACTATCCTCAAAATAATACATATTTACAAGAATATACTTCTAAATGTAAAGTGTTTTCAGTTCAGTAACTGATCTACAAAAACCCAAATAGATCTGCAGATATCTGCATGGGGAAAATTATGATACTGCTGATCTATCAGAAACTGATATTAAGTTAATAATCAGTTTTAAAAGCTATTTAAAGAAGAACGTTAGGTTTTCTTTGAAGTTACATGAAACTTAACCTTGTACCGGGTGGCATGTAGACCTTAAAATATCTTGAGAGTTAAGTGCAAATCAACCATAAACTTGGATACCAATCCAAAGTCCACTTAAGTCAATACACGTTAATAATCAGTGGGTTTTTGACAGGGTCCTGCACTACTATGTTAAAGATGACATAGAATGAGTTTAATCAAAAAAAGTTCTGCAATGTTACTACAGTATTCTAAGGATGTTGATTTTCCATTATAAGTAGTCTTTTTGGAGCATTCATCACTAAGTTATTTTATTTCTAGATGTATCAAAAGTAATATTTCTTATTTCATTGTAAAGCAAGACATTTTGCCTCTATTTTTAAATAAGTATTGGAATCTGCTAGATTCCAATGCGGACAAGGACCTTGTTTTCAAGAATGAGTACTGAATAAATAGATTGACTGGATTTGAGTGGGAGCTGCTGCTGGAAAACGGAGGAAGCAAGCCACTGTTTCTTAGGAGCATTGAGTGAGTCTGTCTGTTTTTTTTATTTTATTTTGTTTTCAGTTTGTACAAGCTGTTAAGGGGAATACTGAGAGAGAAGCAATGAGGTTTGCCTATTTAGGGACCTAAAAAGGCAGACAAGCAGCCAGCCAGCAGCAAAGAAGCAGAAAACAAAATTGAAAATGGAAATTTTGAGTGGGAGTTTTTAAGGACAATTTTGGAGAGGAATAGCATGGTGTTCTAATTTTTTTTTGGGTGAGAGTGTTTTACTTTTTCCCTAGGACAGATACAGAAGCAGCAGTGTTAGTGACCCAAGGAATGGAAGAGATAACTAAGATGACTAGATGTGGAAACTGTGGGATATATCTTATCCTGGAGAGGGTATCTGAAAAGGGCTTCACTTGTACGAAATGACACCTGATAGAGCTGAAATAAGAGAACATTTGAGGTGCGGAGATGCAGGTGAAAACTATGACTGGGTTTCAAAGATAATTCAGATAGGCGATAAAGAAGAGAGTAGGCTGAAGGAAAGAGTCAAGACTCTCAAATACAAGATGGACTGAAGAACTCTGAGTCTGCTGGGTAAGGAAAGTGGCCAGTGGACACATCTGACTCTGAGAACCAAGCAGAGGAAAAGGCCAGGGAGTGAAGGAGAAGCAGAGCTCAGAAACAAGTTTGCTGAGTTTCAAAATGAAGAAGATAGCAAGTGAAGGGGGGAGGGACAGAAAGAAGGGAAAAATAGCTAGTTCTATAAGAAGAGGGAAAAGTCAATGGAGACATGCAAAATTTGGAATCCCAGGAGGTTACAGAAGATTTTGGAGAAGACTACCAGGGAGAACACAAGATTCTGTGGCCTGAATTGTGCAGGGGGTCAGACTAGATGATCATAATGGTCCCTTCTGACCTTAAAGTCTATGAGTCTATGAGAAGAGGACTTGCACCCAGAAAGAACAAGGGTTAGGCCACAGAATCATCCAACATCAGGTCTATGTGACTGGTGAACAACTAAGATGTTACCACAGGGCTGCTACTACAGCTGATCCGGATATGAAAAGGGTGTGCTGTCTTTGCCAGGAGCAAAGACACAGGATATGGAATTAAGGCTGAAGAAGGCTCTAATGGCAGGGATGGAGAACCTAAAGCCAGGGAACCAGATCTTGCCCCCAGCTAGTCTGGATCTGGCGCCCAAAGCTCGGGACTCCCACCCCCCAAAGCAGGGAGGCCATGCTGATGGTCCAACCATGCACCCCCTTCCCACATGGCTGGAGCACCAGCATTGGCTCTCTGCTGCAGGAGGAGGAGCCCCAAGCCTCGTGGGCTGGAGACAGGCAAGCTGGGGACCAGATCCGACCTATGGGCTCTACCTTGCAGAGGGAAGAAGAGGCTCCATCTGCAGCCACTCTACTTCCCACTCATTCTGGTTGGGGAAAATGGTATGCTTTTCACCCTGCTGCTCTGATTCTCCATAATTGCAACCAATAAACAGAGCAGGGGATGGTGCCTGGAAGTGGCAAGGTATACGGAGCCATGTATACCCTGTGGGGCTGTGCCAGGTAAGTGCCCCACCATTGCCCAGACCTGCATCCCTACCCCACTCCTGTACCCCTCCCCCACAGACCCCCCCAAGTTTAAACCCACTCCTGCATCCTATCTTCCAACCAGTTCTCCCACTCCAGATGGCTCCTGCATCCTACCTCCTGCCCAGAGCTTACATCCCCATTTAGCCCCACCCATCCACACTCCACCTCCCAGCCACACTCCATTCCTGCACTCTACCTCCTGCCCATCCCTCCCCTGCACCGTACCAGCTGCCCAGACTCTCCAAACCCCAACCCACTCCTGCACCCCCTCCCAAACCTGTTCCAGCACCCCCTTGCCCAGACCCCCCACCTGTACCCCACTCATGCACCTTACCTCGTATCCAGCCCTCCCATCCTAGCTTGCATCTGCATCCCACCTTCCATCCAAACCCTGCACCCCAAACCTGCTTCCCAGCAGTCCTCTCCCACATCCTGAACTCCTCATTTCTGGCCCCATTACAGAACCTGGGGGGGGGGGGGGGGAAGGAGGAGAGAGCGCACAAAATCTACTAGCTTGGATGTGTGAGGGGAATGTGGGGAGTGTCTTTCAGCTTCTCAGTTGGGAGCCACATCAGTGAGAAGCTTTTTTTTGTCTTCTCACCTTTGTTTGGCTCCCAACTGATTTTTCTGTGGGTCAGTGGCCCCCAACCCACAAAAAGTTCCCCGTCTCCACTAACTAATAGGAACAGAAGAGAATCCACTGATTGTCCTTCATGTGGGAACAAATGGTACAGCTAGATTCATGCTAGAATGCATTAAAGGAAACTATGGCAATCTGGGAAGATGTTTAAACAAATAGAGGCTCAGGTGGAATCCCAGTGAAGATCACTTGAGCCTTCATTTCTTTAAGGCTCCTCCCCAATGTAGCACAGGATCTAGAACTACTAATGCAAGAAGTGAAACCAGATCCAGGAGGCCTTCAACTTGCGATGTGATTTGTTCTTGGAGAAGTATTGCAAGTTGGGGTGTCATAACTTGAGAACTTGTTTATGATAGGTGCTGTGCGCCATCGTAAATGAGGGCCAACGATGTAAGTCAGGGGTTTTCAACCCCTTCCGCACTTACAAAAATGGTTGTAAGCACGGGGGTTCAGAACTCAGGTGATCACAAGTCAGGGGCCTCCTGTATTACAGGGATAACAGAAACATGGTGGAATAGTCATGAATGGTATAGAGGTATTGAAGGGAATGTGCTGCTCAGCAAAAAAAAAAAAGGGGGGGGGTAAAAGTGGTGGAGTAGCATTGTATATGAATGAAGAAGAAATTAGAAGTAATGGACTGGATAAGACAGACTTTGGATCAAAATCACTAGAGGAAGAATCCTAAGCTCCCACAGAGTAGTGTTTAAGCTATACCACAGAGCTCCACGACCAAAATTAGATATGGACAGAGAACTCTTCAATGCTTTTAATGAAAATAAATACTACTGAGAATTATGTGATTATGGGAGACTTTAATTTCCCAGATACAAATTTGAGGACAAATGCTACTAATAATGATAGGGCCAAGATTTTCCTGGATGTGATAGCTGACAGATTACTTCACCAAATAGCCACTGAACCAACAAGAGAAGATGCCTGTGACGGGCCCGGCAGGGTCCGCACTAGGGGCGGGGGAGGCCCCCCCGCTCCGGCAGAAAGCGGCGGCCAGGGACGGCCAGAAGCCGCTCGGCGCGGCGCCGCCGGCCCCGCAGCGGCTAAAGGCGGGGGCAGGCGCGCGCCAGAGGGGACGGGGGAAACACCGGGGGCCCGGGAGGCGTCCGGCGCGGGCGCCCCGGTTCGCGCCCCGGGCGGAAGCTGCGGGCACGCTCCGGTCGGAGCCGCGCGGGGATCCGCTGGAGGGGGCGGGGCTGACGCCCCTGACGTCACCCGGCTGCGCCCATAACAGGGGCACCGGGACGCCCAAGGAGGGGGAAGCGAGCGGGCAGCCACCCTGGCTTCCCGGCACCTCAAGCACCCGGCTTTCCGGGCGACCAAGGGAGACGACCCCGGCAATTGGAGGCTCGCCCTGGGACGAACCCGGCGTCTACGACGGGGTAAGTGACTTGACTCTGCACCGGCCCAGGGGGCCGGAGCAGCGGGGGTGGAAGGAGTCCGAGGCGGGGCCGTTCTGGCGCCCGTGGGCAGGCGTTTCGGGCGGCTGCCCCGCCTGCCGTGAGGGGAGCGCTTTAAAGCACCCATCTCACTTAGGGCCTCGGGCTGGGACCCGGTGGTGAGGGCGGGCCCGGGTCCCCCACTCCCCCACACCCCGACCTCAGCGTAAGCTCAAAAGGCGGCGACGGTCGAACGCAGCACCCCCCCTTCCCCCGCAGAGAGGGGCAACAAGGCGAGGGGGCAAAGAGTAGAGGGACGGCTCAAGAACCCCGGTCGGGCCCCCGGCCGGGGGCCGCCCGGGAAGATACAGGTCCAGGTCCGCTGAGCCCCCTCGACCCCGCAAGGGGCGAGGGGTGATCGCACCCGGGGCCAGACTCGCCCGTGGACCCCGGAGGGCGGGGCAACTGGGCGTTTGGAAGGCGGTGGGTACGCGGAGCCCCACCCCACCCCGCTGGCTCAGCCCGGGGGATTTCGGGGGTGCGGGGCTCGCACCCTTAAAACCCGCCACAATGCCATTTTAGATTTGCTATTGGTGAGTAGTGAGGACCTCATAGAATAACTGGTTGTAGAGGACAACCTTGGTTTAAGTGAGTGTGAGCTAATTCACTATAAACCAAAGAGAAGGACAAACAAAAATAGATTTGCAAGCAGGGTCCTCGATTTCAAAAAGGCAAACTTTTAAAAGAATTAAGAAAATTAGTTAGGGAAGTAGGATTACACTGAAGAACTAAAGGATCTGAATGTGGAGGAGGCCTGAAGTCCAAATTACAGAAACTAGTGGTAGCCTGCATCCCAAGCACCAGGGAAAAAATTGTAGGGAAGTATTGCAGAGCAAGCTGGATGCGAAAGCATTTCAAATAGGTGATAGATGGGCAGGATCAATGAGGAAAGGAGGTCAGATTGTACAGGGATAAATTGAGAACTGTCAAAAAAATATGCAGAATGGGATCTTGCAAAGGAAATTAAAACCAATAATAAGATTTTATAGACATATTAGAAAATAAAAGACTTCCCTTGGGATGTCCAGGAACATGCTGGCAAGGCCATGCAGGAAAACCACCGGCTTCTCCCTGGGACTGGCCTGGGGAGAGGGGGCGTTGCCTGCTGGCTTCTCGCCAGGGCTGTGGGCTGCCCTGGGGTGGGGAGAGCCCAGGCGGGCCGCCTGCTGGCTTCCCCCCTAAGGCCAGCTTTGGGTTTGTATGAGGCTGGTCCTGGAGACTGTCTGGGCCAGTGAGACCTCCTGCTGGCTTCTTCCTGGAGCTGGCTTGAGGCAGCAAGGCCTGCTTGGTGGCCAGCAGCTGCTCCACAGAGCAAGTCAGAGTGGTGAGGGCTCTGCTGCCAGCCAGCAGCTGCCCCCTGTGGTCATTCGTGAATATAACTGTCCCTCCGATCACATCCCTCCCTTTCTGTTAGAGGCAAAACAATCACATTAAATGGACAACCCACTGTGCTGGCACAACCAAACCCTGGACTTACTTTAGGTTATGATAAGAGGAAGCTGCATACCAAATATGGTGGTCATAGCTCTTACCATTTAGGAGTTTTTGAACAAAGACTCACAGATGGAGGGATGGATGGACAGACAGACAGAGACAAACTCTCTAAAACATATAGCAGATAAATAAAAAGAAAACAAGGAAAGAAAAATTGGAACAACTAAACTCTGAGGATGGTAATCTAGGCATGGACAAACACCCAAAATATTTGCCTCAGTTATTAATAAGGGTAATGAAAATCTTAGGGGTTGTGGCTAATTACTACATCCGAGGTGAAAGTCAAACTCGTACAGCTCTAATGGGACTAAAACTGAGGGACCTGGATAATCTCTACCCAAGAATATTAAAGAAGCTGGCAGCTGAAATTGCAACCCAACAGCAAGGATTTTTTAATTAATTTGTAAATTTGGAGTTGTACTCTATGACTGAAAAATTGCTAATATAATACGTATTTTTAGGGAAGGGAAAAAAGTGATCCAGGAAACTACATGCCGGCTAGTTTGACCATATTTGCATTCAAGACCTTGGAACGAATTCTGACAGAGAAAATAGTTAAGGACACAGAGATAAATGGTAATTTGGATTAAAAACAACATGGGTTTTTAAAAAGATAGACTGTGCTAGTCAAACAATCTCCTCTTTTGAGAAGGAACTTTTTATATAAAGGAAATCCAGTATATCTAATCTATCTGGATTTCCATAAGGCATTTGATATAGTTCCACAAGGGAAGTTATTAGTTAAATTGGAAAAAAAATGGGGATTAATATAAAAACTGAAATGTGGATAAGGTATTGGGTAAAGGGAAGCTTACAGTGGGTCATACTGAAAGGTGAACAGTCGAGGTAGAGAGAGGTTACCAGTGGAGACTCTCAGGGATCAATCTTGGAACCAGTGTTACTTAACATTCTTATTAGTGAGCGTGGAACAAAAAGTGAGAATGTACTAATACAATTTGTGAATGACACAAGGATGGGAGATACTGCCAGTATGGAGGAGAACCAAAATACCATGTAAGAATATCTGGATTATCATTTAAACCAGTGGTCCCCAACCTTTTTAGGTTGTCGGGCGCCAGGGGGCGTGGCCGTTTGCCCGCCGGGCGCCCGGGGGCGGGGGCCCACCTAGCCGCGCGCCCGGGGGCAGGGCCCCCGCCGAGTGCCGAGCGCCCGGAGCCGGCGCTCCCCCTCCCCCCCGCCGAGTGCCGAGCGCCCGGAGCCGGCGCTCCCCCTCCCCCCCCGCTCCCCGCTCCCCCCCCCCTCCCGCCGAGTGCCGCGCGCCCGGGGCCGGCGCTCCCCCCCTCCCGCCGAGTGCCGCGCGCCCGGGGCCGGCGCTCCCCCCGCCAAGCGCGCTCTCCCCGCAAGCGCCCGTGCGCCATGTGCCCGGGGCCAGGCCAGCCCCGAGCACCTGGCGGGCGCATTGAAATGCCCCCGCGGGCGCCATGTTGGGGACCACGGATTTAAACAGTGGTTTAAATGGGAAAAGACCTAAGATAATCAACCACACTAATGGAAGATACTGATTAACACCAGGCAGTGAATATCTTCAATTAAACCTTGCCCACCTCTTAAGCAAACTTTAAATTTTTCAAAAACATTGTGAAGTTTTGAAATATACATCCTAGATCCATAAAGAGACAATGTAATAATAAAGAAACCTCACACTGCTGTCTAAAATGCTTTATCCCCTAATATTAACATCTAATCCATTCTGCAGGAGGGGCAGTGGTCTCCAACCTTTCTACACCCAAGATCACTTTTTAAGGACAGAACAAGCCAAGACCTACCGCCCCGCCCCTTCCTTGAAGCCCCACCCTCTCTATTCTCCTCCTCTCCATCACTTGCTATCCCCAATCCTTATACTGCTGCTTTTTTTCCCCAATTCTTCTGTAGGAAGAAGTTTTTCCAACATTTGGCCTGTCTAGACAGGACCAAATGTCAGAAAAAACTCTTCTTTTGGAAGCCCCTTATTCCTCGTGGAAAAAGAAATATAGGGGTGACTGAAAGATCATGTTTGCTCTTCCACTAAAAGAAGTGGAAGAACACACGCATCCGTGGATGCAGAAGAGTTTTTCTGGGATATCTCTGGAATCCTGAAAAACTCCTGCAGTCTAGCCGTACCCTCGCTGGGTTGAGACAGGATGTGTAGGCTCTGGGGTGAAAATGAGGGATTTGAGTGTGGTAAGGGGTGAGAGGTGCAAGGTCTAGGAGGAAACCTGGATGCAGGAAGAGACTGAGAAGGGGACGCTGGCTCGGGGAGGGAGCTCCAGGCCGGACAGTGTTGGGGTCAGATGTAGTGTTAGGATACTAAGCAAGCCACAGACTTCTGGATGTGAGGGGCTCAGGGTAGGGGGGTTCCAGTGTATGACAGGCTAAAATGTAGGTTCTGGGGGAAAGGGGAGTGAAGGAGTGTTATGATGCTGTGGCCAGATTGGGGCTTGGCCCCAATTGGGGGTTTGTTGGCCAGGCTTCATTTTTAAATAAAATACTATGTCAAACACAAAAAGTTTCCGCGTTGTCTTTATTTCTGAGAAGGGCAGGGAACCTGTTTTGAGTCAGGGGTTACTGACCCACAGAAAAGTCAGTTGGGGCCACACAAGTGAGATGCAAAAAAACCCTCCTCCAACCCCACCCCCCTAAGCTTCACTAATGCGGCCCCAACTGTGTTGGTGGGAACAGGAGACATAGTACTGGGGAAGGGTGCTAGTGGATGCTTTGGCAGGGGACAAGGTGCCAGTAGGGACAGGTTTCTGTGGCTGGGGACAGGGGAAACGGGGGTGGGGAGAGGGAACAGGGGGGGTAAGTGAGGGCAGAGAGTCCCCTCCACCTGTCTCCTCCCAAGATTCCCCCCCCCCCAGAGGGAAGCCGGCAAGTGCCTCCTCTGGGGCCGACCCCCCCTCCTGTGGTGCAGCCAACCCCCCCTCCCGCAGCGCCTGCCCTGGGGCAAAACCGCTGCACGCACCTGCCCTGGGGCAAAACCGCTGCACGCACCTGCCCCAAGGCCAAACCCCCCCTCCTGCAGTGCAGCCAAACCCCCACACGCGCTTGCCCCGGGGCCAACCACCCCACCCCCCGCCGGCGCAGCCAAACCCCCACACTGACCCCGGGGCTGACCTCTGCTTCTGTGGCACAGGGAAACCCCTGTGCTCAACTCACCACTCCTGCAGTACAGGGAAGCTGCCGTGTTCCTCCTCCGGGGCCAATGCCCCCTCCCGCAGCATGCCTAGCATGCCACAGAGCTGTGGGAGGTGAGCAGCCAGTGCTCTTCTGGAACCCCCGGAAGTGGTGTGAAGTTGCAGGCAGGACTTCCGTCCACCCCGCAGGAATCCTGCACTACACTGGAGGTAGGTAGTGGGGCTTCTCGGAGGTGGGGAGGAAAATGAGGGGTGGGAGGCCTGAGCGCCTCACGATCGACTGGTAGAGGCCTCGCGATCAATTGGCTGGTGACCACAGCTGTGGGGTGTAAATAGCTAATTGGGTGTAGCACAGTGGAGAATCAGGCCTAAAATATCCTAAAATGTTTTTTCAGGTTTCTATTGGCTATGATACCACTGGTTATTCGCTATATGGCCAACGCCCTGAAACACAACCAAATACCAATAATTAAGTACATTTCTAGCATGCCTTGTTCCATTCTTTTATTAATTAGAATATTTATTTCTCTTCTTTGGGTTGAAACCAGCTACCAATCCTTTTCCATCCTCTCCCTGCTGCTTCTCAACAATTCTCTTTCCACTGACACATTGTTTTCCCCCTTACTATACAATATTTGGCCATTTAACCCTTTCCCTTCTGCTATCTCTCTTCCTTATCCATGACACTCTGATCCTCACTCACGCTTCCACTGCTTATTAGCTAGTCTTCAAAACTGTCTCTTTCCCAGCTGCTATTTCAGATATAATTCCTGCTAAATATATCAGAAAAAAGCTAACTAGCTAACTTAACTCCTGCAAAACAGAAATAGCTTCAGAACAGAGCTATGCTGCCAAATACTAGGTCAGTGGTAATGTGGGTCATAAATGGTTTTACTGTACTTTACACAAACGAGTTATTTATGTGAAGACAAGTTTGCTTTCTTCTCTAGAAAGAGAAACAAGCAAACAGTATGTATGTTAGCAGCAATGAAAAGTTATTGAAGGACACAAACTTCAGAGGTTATTTTCCCTGTTTCAGTTGGAGATCTGGGCTCAGATACAACTCAGACTAAGAGCATTCTGTTTCTGACAGACGGAAAAGGTCAAGAGATATTTACAAATTAAAGTTCTGCTTCAAAAAGTTCACCAGTTATCTCTTACAAGTAGTACTTCAGGAGCATGATGATTCACTTTAGGACATGTAATCTCTTAAAAATAACGTGTGACAAGTCATTGATTAAATCCAAGGCTTGAAAATACAAAGCTTTAGTTTTCTTTTAACCACCTGTTAAATAAAAACGTTTTAAATTTCACAATACCTGTGAGAGCAAACAGCTTTCCTTTTTAAAATTTACATTTTAATATTTTTACTATCTTCCTGGTAAAGAAACATATTGGCATGGATGTATAGTTGAGTATATTTTGCATTTCAGGAAATGAATACAGCTATAAAAATGGCAATTTGGCTCTTTCATAATTGTGTACATGCATACAAATGAATTATTTTTCTGATGTGAACAATGAATGTGCTTTACTCACATTGAAAACATTACCTAGTGCATTTTAGGACTGTGTTTATAAAACTGACTGCATACACTAATACACAGTAACCAAAGAGCACTATTCAAACATTCTCTACTTGTTTACTTATTTTAAATCTTAAAAAACATGCCATTTATCTCTGGGTTGAAAACATCACAAGCAAAAGAATAAGACCAGCATAAATGGAGACAGTTCAGTAAGTTTGCTGAACTGATCTATTCACTGGTAATTTTTTTCTAAATTAATATATGTAAGCACTTGAGTTCGAGGTGAAGTGCTTATGAGTTCCAGCTGTATCTGGAATTTGAATACCATCCTTTGCAGAAGTTCAGATATTACTTGTAGCCAGCAGGCAGTGCTGGTAAAGATGGAGTTCCAGTTCATTTGAGAAAGACGATTAAATCTCTCCCAGAATCACTGGATCTGCTTAAGGTATTCTATGCTCCAATGGGTCTAGTTTGTTCTGGCAAGGATATGGTAAGTAAGGTTCATGTTCTGATCTCGAGGGGTGCCTATCATAGAGATAGATCCCAGTTGATTAAGGATGTTAAATATTGGTTAATTGACTAGTTGATTAACATAATGAATTCTTATCAATTACTCCACTATTCCATAGCCCCATAGCAGGTGGGGCAGCAGCCAATGCATTCCAGCTCCACTCCATGCTGCTGCCTCTGTATCAGAGAGAGCAGTTCAGGGTGCCAGACGGGAGCTGAGCTGCTGGCCACCCTGCTAAAAATATACTGGCAAGGGAGGGGAGGAAATGCATGTAAGCTGTAGCATTAACTGATAAGCTTTTGCTTATTGGTTAATCAGTTAATTGACTATACTATTACATCCCTACAGTTGATGTCTGTCTTTTGTTTTGCATGTTGAAACCGGTACCAGTACTGACAATATATGCTCCTTACTGCCACTTTTTCATGTTGAGATGGTTTATGAACCTAAATCTTTAGCATCCACACACAAGGACCTTCCTGACTTTGAAGGTGTCAGGGAGAATATCTTTTCTGTGGGACAGCTGTGGAAAAAAGGGGATTTATCTCTATGTTTGTGAGAGTGCTCTTTACTTCTATGAAAACTCTTATCTTGGAAGTCTTAGATTTGATTCCTGAGCTTGTGCTTGGAGGGGCACTATATGGAGACCAACGTACCAGGGAACTCCCAAGCCCAGATGTTATTGGGATCTTTTAGCCTTCCTCCATCAGATATTTTCTAAGTCTTAGCTCTCAACCCCCATAAGTTTTGGTGGAGAAGGAATGACAAATGTTGCACTTAGCCCAAATGCGAGTTTTAGGTAGATAATAAAAGCAGCATTGGTGTTAGTCACTTACTGAAAAGGAAAGGGAGCAGGAAAAACAATGTTTGAATCCTGGGACTCTAGACATAAGCTTATCCTCCCAGGGAAAATAAGTTACACTACTACTTATGACTAAAGAATCATAGAATACTAGGACTGGAAGGGACCTCGAGAGGTCATCAAGTCCAGTCCCCAAATAAAATACTCAAACTATTTACAATAAAATTACAGATAGAAGCAGTCAAAAGAAGCTGTAGAAGCACAATATTCTGGCTCAGGCTCAAGCAGGAGGAGGAACTAGAAATGTGCACCTTCCATTATGCCTCAGTTCTGAGCACAAGCAGAACTATGTATGTGCAGGCGAACGGACACCACTTGCTAAATATTTCTGGATTCAGGTGCCAAATATATACCCACCCTCACATCTGAAATACACTTAAATGCCATCACTCAAAGTGCTATTATATATCTATCTTTATGTTTTAGAAATGTGCCTGTCTGTTCATCTGTAAGTCCATCTGTTCAAGAACGTCTCCTAAACAGTAAAAGATAGGACAACCAAATTCGGTATGCAGCTTCCTCTTCTCCATGCAAAGTAAGGGTTTGGTTGTGCCAGAAAAATGTGATTTGCCTGAAATGGGATTGTTTTCCATAATACAGAAAGGGAGGGGGATGATTAGAGTGACAGTGATACTGCAGAGTGACAACTGGGGGCAGTAAGCATGGGGAAGAGCAATTCTGAAGAGTGACCACTGGAGGAGGTCACAACACCAAGAGAGTGGCCAGCTGGGGCCAAAGCTCACTATTCTTCCGGCCACTGCGCTGCCTCCTTCCCCCCTTGGCCACAGTACCAGATGGAGGAAGAGAAGAGGAGAGCCCTGCATACCAGCAGCCCTGCCACCTCCTGAAGGAGCCAAAACACCCCCCCCCCATCCCTGCACTGTAGCCTGCATCCCCCCAACTTTGCCCTATATACTGGGCCTGGAGAGCACCACCAGAGCCAGCCTACACATTCCCCCTCGTCACTTGGGCTGGGCCTGCCACCCCCCCAACTTCAGCCCCCAGACCAGGTCCAGAGAGCATCAGTCTATGTAGCCCCCCTTTCTTTCTCCCCTAGTTAGGGCTTCTCTCACTCCACTTCAGCTTCTGGGGACAAGCCAGCGGGCAGGGTATGCAACTCCAATGACCAAGGGACAAGCTGGTGGGTGGGGTGCATGGCTCCCTCTGCCCCGGGTTGGTCCTGGGAGAAACTGGAGAGTGGGATACACAGCCGCCCCTCTCCTGGGAACAAGCCACTGGGGCGGGGGAGGGAGGGAGAAGGGAAGTTAGTCCCTTCCATCCAAGGCCAACCCCAAGGGGAAAACAGGCAGCCACCCCTAACTAAGGACCCTCCCCTCTCGAGTTTTCCCTGCACTTCCACCCCAAGCCCGGAGCCCCTCTCCACCCCCTGCACTGACTACTGTATCCCCAGACTAAGACCCTACTTACCTCCAACCCTCACCCTCGAACCCCTCACACACACATTCCCAGAACTCTTCCAAGACTCTCCGCAACACTCCAACCTGACTCCTGCACTTTCCACATCCCTGAGCCCCCCACATCCCCTAGGCCCTGCCCTTACTTCCACACACACAACCCACAGCCAGCCCCCTGCCCTGAAGGACCCAGACAAAGACAAATAAGTCTTCTAGTAGATGCATAAGAAGAAACAGAACAGCAGAGCTGCTATTTGCACAACTTTAGAAAGCACTGTATACGGGACATGTGACATTTTCTTCTCATGCTACATCTGGTTATTAGGTTTAGGAGAACCTTCCTAATAAGGGGTGGCAATCTGTGGACTAAAGGGAGCCCAAGAAGAGGGACCCTGAATGAGAATGAGTGCCCTGGGACATAGAAGTACTCTTGCTTTGAAACGTATGCCACTGTGTCCTTCAACGCAACTTGCATGATGCTACGGCAAAGAAGCACATCTGGAGGAACTGAAACCTAGAGATTCATTCCTAACACCCAGTTCCAAGAGTACTGAACTTAAAGTGCTTTCCCAGGGAAGTGCGCACACAGAGTATGTCTACATTACAATTAATCACCTGTGGCTGACTCATATCAGCTGACTTTGGCTCGTGGGGTTCAGGCTAAGGGCAATTTAGCTGCAGTTTGGGCTCAGGCTGTAGTTCAAGCTCTCCTTGCCAGATCCCAGAGCTCAGTCTCCAGCCTGAGCTCAAATGCCTACCCACAGTTAAGCAGCTCCTTAGCTTGAGTCCTGTGAGCTCGAGTCACCTATCTGAAGGTGTTCAGCTGCAGTGTAAACATGCCCTTAGAGATATGACCATACACTCCTGTGCTGGTATTCAAGATCCAGCATAAGCTAAAGATGGAATAGAGGGGCCCAGAGATTGGCTATGGCCAAAAAGACCCCAGAATCCTGGTCCAGACACAAACAGTTATGCAATATTAGTTGGCATGCTAACACCACAAATTAAGGAAATTCTGGTTAAACATTCCCTTTAACAGCTCTGAATATGGAGAAAGGTCCCTTACACAATCTAGCCAAGAAAGAAAGGAACTGAGACGACTAAGGTTCATACAGCTCTTTTTATAGGTGTTTTCATAAACCAAAGGTAAATTTTCTAAAATGAGTAAAATTTACTTGAAAAATTGTATTATAATGAAGCAGCAAAAAAGTAGTTACAATGTCATTACAAAATGTCAAAAACACAAAAGTAGTATTATCTGTCTGGGAAGGGAAAAAGTCTTCATTTCTGCAATCATCCTGCTAAGTTCAACTGAGAAAGTAAAGCAGAGACTAACAATTCTTTTTGAAAGCATCTTCTTTATTCACTGAAGGTGAATTTAGACTGCAGGGTTTTTTTTTGTTTTTTGAAAAATGGCTGTTTAAAAAAAAACCCTCCACTTACATCCACACTGCTATTGTGTTCTTTCAAAATAAAATCGAAAGAACATAGGGGTTTTTTCGATATTGGTAAACCAAATTCTATGAGGAAGAACGCATATTTCCGAATGTGCTCTTTTGGGAAAAGGCATGTGTGGATGTGTAAGAGGGAATTTTCTGAAAGAAGAGGAAAGAGGAAAAAGCACAGGTGTCCTGGTGGCCATTCCAGCCTTAGTAATCACAGCTTAAATGCAAGATAGCGTCCATTCAATGTGGACACTATCTTTCAAAAAAGCAGATCGCTTTTTCGATGTGCTTTGGCAGTGTGGACGCTCTTTTTTGGAAGAAGTTTTTTTTGGAAAATCTCTCCTGGAAAATCTTCTTCTGAAAGAAGCCTGCAGTCTAGACTTACCCTGAGACTGCAACATCTCTTCTGGCCTAGATTATTTATATACTATTTCCCCCCCTCCCCACCATAAGTACAGATTGGACCTCCCTGGTTCAGCACCCTTGGGACCTGACCAGTCCTAAAAGAGGGAATTTGCCGGACTATGGAAGGTCCCCTGCCACTGGCTTCCCAGCCCTGCCACTGGTTCTGCTTCCAGCCCCAGCTGGTCATCCTACCGAAAGCAAACCAGACTGCCTGAATCTGGCCCTGGCTTGGAGGACTGTCATGCGGCCCCTGTCTCCTGCTGGGGTCCTAGCTGCCAGCCCTCCTGCTACCTGACTCCCAGCCATCAGGAGTTTCTGGCCCAGGAATATCCATAGTCATGGTTTAGAGAGGTGCAATCTGTAGTTTCATGATGATGACCATAATAACTAAAACCTAAGAGCGAAATTAACAAAATGGGTGAAAGACAAAAAACAGATTGCACCTACTTCAGATTACTGATCCTTGTTTCTGTAGTTTCTGTAAGCTTCTTTGTTTCTTCCTTCCACCGGTTTGTTGCTTTTTGCTGGGCCATCAACAGACGTCTTAATTCACCAGTGGAATTTTGATTAGTGACTTCCATCTCTTTCAGTCGAACCTCAAACCCATGTTCCTTCACTAAATGCTCATGTTCCATTGTGCTTATCTACAATAAAAAAAGGCCACCAACAGACAACAAAAGTTTGCAACTTTAGCCCATGAATAATTCCCCCAATCATAGCTTTAACTGTGCATATAGAAATATGCTCATAAGACCAATTTAACACACAGTACAAATGGTAATAAAGGGCAGTGAGGATTGTGATGCCTATTGTTTTATAAATTGAATATATGCTTTATTCTTCTCTCCTGAATTTGACAAATGGCTTGTATTCGTAGAAGATAAGTTCTTTCGGGAAGGGCTTACATCATGTGTGTTGTTACAAAAAGCTGTGAAAAAGTATAGAGGGAAAATTATTCTCCTTAACCTCTGATGATAGGACAAGCAGAAATGGGCTTAAATTGCAGCAAGAGAGGTTTAGTTTGGACATTAGGAAAAAACCTTTCTAACTCAGGATGGTTAAACACTGGAATAAATTGCCAAGGAAAGCTGTGGAATCTTCATCATTGGAGATTTTTAAGAGCAGGTTTGACAAAAACCTATCAGGGATATTCTAGAAGGTGCTTGGTCCTGCCATGGGAGCACAGGATACTGGTCTTGAGGTCCCTTCCAGTTCTATAATTTTTATGATTCTGTGTGTGGTTTTATGATTTTGTGTGTAGTGAGTGCCCTTGAGGGACACCACTATTTATCTCTCTACATTCTGAGAACTAACCATTTATTCCTATACTTTGTTTCCTGTCTTAACTGGTTATCAATCCATAAAAGGATTGATGAAAGGACCTTCCCTCACATTATAAAAGCTAACAAGGACATTTTGAAAGATTCTGTTTAAGAAGTATCATTTAACTTATTAATAAACAAATTAATTATCAGACAGAAAAAAAAAAGCTACTTCACAAGTAAGGATTATTTGCAGGGCATAACTGAAAAGCATGACCTAAAAGTTGCCACACTCAACCCAACTTTTTTTGTATTTTATCTTTAGTAAGGACCCATTTAACCAAATAATTCCACACTGTTTTTGTTTTGCTAATACCTTTAACTTAGCTTTCTGCTGTGCATCTATGGCCAGTTTCCTCAAGTCATCTGCTTCTTTACGCAGCTGTTCATTTTCTTGTTGAAGTTTTAGTCTTTGTTCACTGATAGAGCCAGAGTTTTCTCTTTCAGAATCCAGAATGCTTTGCAGCTTGCGAACCATTTCCTGGCAACGAGATAGCTCTTCCTCAGAGCTGAAAAGGGAAAACAAATCTCACTAGACTACCAATTAAGACGTTATGTCAAGTTCAGTCTCCATTTTCCTAAAATTCCCTATCCTTTTAATTAGAACCTTTAATTGTATAATGAAGGCCAAGTATTTACTTCTAAATAACTATGTCCTCTTCTTAAACACAAGCCATCACGTTAAATTAATTACATTAATTTGGATTTAGCCATGCAGCATCCAGGCTGAGAGATGCAGGAACACCACATTGGGATGAAATAGCCAACCTGACGGCAATTCTGGACAGCTAAGCAGTAACCAGGAATACACCACTGCAAGGTTACTAAGCATGCTGAACCAATGCTGGCGAGGCCATGCAGGGGCACCCGTAATAGTGTATGCTTTATCTTTCTTGATATTTGCCCGTGCCCTGCTGATAAGCAGAATCAGCTGAAATATGTACATCAAGCTCCCTGATCATGAGAGATGGAAGGTCCCAGAGAGCGATCACATGCTCAGACCTTGCCAAGAACAGAACTGATGGCATTTCTTGTTCTGTCTGCTGGTGAACTGGTCGACTTTGAGAGTTCCCCATCTCTGGAAGATTATGCAGGCTTCTTCTGGGTAGAATGACCACCCAGGAGAACTCCTTGCTGAATTGGTCCATTAAGTTGGTATTCTTAGTACCAGGAAGGCAACAAACTTGAGGTAGATTTTGTGGCTGATGCTGAAATCACATAAATGGAGTGCCTCTTGACAGAAAGCTGATGATAGCACTGCCCCTTGCCTGTTGATGTAGAACATCAAGGTCATATTGTCTGTCAGGACTCACGCTATGTTGCCGGAGAGGTGGGGCAGCAAGCCATTGTAGCCAGACAGGAACCCCACTGTAACATCCATCTTTTCTTGCCTGGAGCATGCAGGGCACACAGAGCAGTAAGCCTTGAACAGGAGGCTCAGGATATGCAGGCTGCTGTGACCGTCAATGGCTGTAAATAGAGATATGTCAATTGCTGACCAAGAGGCTGCTGAGGAGTGCCCTTGACTGAATCCCATATTGATACGAACACACAGCCGTTTGCTGGGGGAAGAATCTCTCGCCCAGTAAAAAAAAATGTCTAGTACTCACAATTTAGTTCTCTCTCTTGCAAGTGTAAATTAACTTGAAACTTGCTTGTAAGAACTGGCATCACAAAACAGACCAGTACAATTTGGAATCTTAGATAAGAAAGAGGATACGGGCCCCTATGCGTATAAAGATGGGTCCAGCAGCACATTTACTCTGAGTGTCAATCTACCATCTATCTGCTGGTCGGGTTAGGTGTTTGACCTCCCGAGGTTCCACGGGGACGCCCACCTTGTATTCGTCTTGCCTAGGAATTGAGGGACCGGCCCTGGCTTGACCCACTGGAGTCGAGAGGCACAGAAGGGGGTAAAAATTGTACCTGGATGTGGTCCTTTGTCTTAAGTGTACACACAGACTTAGAGTTCTTTAAAGATTAAGCTGTCACTTGGTACCATTGTTTCTATTTTCTATTTTTATTTTCTTTGTAACCATTTTTTTAAGATCTATATTTGCTATTGAAAATGTCTTGGCCAGCTGTAGTGTCATCCATAGGCATGAGTTCAAGAAGCTCTTCAGTTAAAGTGAAATAACCGTCCGCAACAGCACCAATATCTGTACTTTCATCGAGAGCAATTGAAAATGCTTCAAAAGTTGATGATTTCTCTTTTAATTGCTCACTTAAATCACTTGCCATTTCATTTATCCTCTCTGCAACTGTGTTCCACGACAAAGATATTTTGAACGCTTTCATATTTCCAGGACATACAATTTCAGCATTTTTTACCACGCATGCTTTTATAAATTCACCTTCAGTGAATGGTTTTGACCTTCGCACTATTAATTCTGAAAAAACATAACTAGCTTTAACTGCAGCTTCATTGTCTCTTAATTTTTGTAAACACACTTTGCTACCTATTCAATGCTGTCTTTAATTCCAGTAACTTATCTTGCCGTAATTGCCCTTCTAATTTATCATACTTTTCTCGGTGGATTTTATAATGCCGCTTGATGTTATACTCCTTTGGAACACTGGTAATTTGATAGCATGCTAAGCAGATAATCTTGGCTTTCAGTTGAAAACAAAATAACAGTTCCCATTTGTCCTGGAAAACATGGTGCTCATCTTCAGTCTTCCTTTTTATGGATTTACTACTTTCTGGTTTTGATAGTAACATTGCAAAGGACTTCTTATAGCCTAAAAGGCATAAAAATCCATGATGAACGAAAATCACAAACTGATGGACGTGGCACAGAAAACGGCACAGCGCAGCATTGCGTACTGGTGACGTAGAGTGGGGCACCGAAACTCTATCTGTCCTACTCACACATACAAGTATGGCTTGGAATGAGATCATGTGCTACCGCAGCATTGCCTGTGTGCAACTTAATAGCAGCTTACGTCCTGTGCACACGTGCAACTTGAGTTTTTTCTTGGAAGATCCCGCAACCCTATACCTACTTTATAAACAATGTAACCAGGCGGATCGCACTTAGATACTTTCTAAACATGTAGTCACGGGATGCAAAAAAATTCAATCAGGCCATCTGAGGCCCGTGGGCTGCATGTTTGACATTCTTGCTCTAGAATATCATATAATGCTGCATAATGCTGCATAGCATAGCATATAATGCTGCATATTTTATAGCTTAAAATAAAAAGAATGATTATGACAACCTACTATTTCTACTTATCGATAAGAACGTGGAACAAAATACAAATATTAGACATAAGGCTTTTTAGATCAGATGGAAATATTGAATGAAATTTGATTAGGACATATCAGCTACTTACTTCATCTCCAGTTGTTTAATTTTGTTTTGTGTTGTCTGTAGACACAGCTGAAGGTCATCTTTTGTACGTTCTGCTATCAGACACCTTTGGTGAAGTTCCTCCAGTTTTCTGTAATCACATTCACTTCCTCTACCTTCACGGTAAATCTGAAGGTCAGGTTTACATGTAAATCTCATTTTATCCCACAGATTTCTATCAGTATAGCATCTCTGCCTACATTAAGTTATCCATTTTCTTTTGTTTAAATTTCCATTATTGAATGTACTTACACCCTTTGAACCATTTTAAACAAGTCTTACTCCTACTTGTTTTTTATATCTTCAAAATAGTTATAAGCATTTATATTCACAGTTAGACATACATCCTGAACATAGATAATACAAATATACTGAATATGTGCTGAAAAGCTAGTTAGGACTTTAGAAACATTCTCTAATAGTGGGGGAGGGATAGCTCAGTGGTTTGAGCATTGGCCTGCTAAACCCAGGCTTGTGAGTTTAATCCCCTGAGGGAGCCATTTAGGGATTCAAGGAAAATCTGTCAGGGATGGTACTTGGTCATGCTGTGAGGGCAGGAGACTGCACTTGGTGACCTTACAAGGTCCCTTCCAATTCTATGAGAGAGGCATATCTCCATATATTAAAAGCCATATTTTGCAGTTCAGGTAATGTAACTCCAAAATGTATTACAAATATAAAATATATTTTTCAATTTCCTTCACTGGATTTATAATTAAATCATAGAATCATAGAATAATAGGACTGGAAAGGACCTCGAGAGGTCATAGAGTCCAGCCCCCCGCCCTCAAGGCAGGACCAAGCTCCGTCTACACCATCCCTGACAGATGTCTATCCAACCTGTTCTTAAATATCTCCAGAGAGGGAGATTCCACCACCTCCCTTGGCAATTTATTCCAATATTTGACCACCCTGACAGTTAGGAATTTTTTCCTAATGTCCAATCTAAACCTCCCCTGCTGCACTTTAAGCCCATTACTCCTTGTCCTGTCCTCAGAAACCAAGAGGAACAATTTTGTCCTTCCTCCTTGTGACACCCTTTTAGATATTTGAAAACCGCTATCATGTCCCCCCTTAATCTTCTTTTTTCCAAACTAAACAAGCCCAGTTCATGAAGCCTGGCTTCATAGGTCATGTTCTCTAAACCTTTAATCATTCTTGTCGCTCTTCTCTGTACCCTTTCCAATTTCTCCACATCTTTCTTGAAATGTGGTGCTCAGAACTGGACACAGTACTCCAGCTGAGGCCTAACTAGTGCAGAGTAGAGTGGCAGAATGACTTCACGAGTTTTGCTTACAACACACCTGTTGATACAACCTAGAATCATATTTGCTTTTTTTGCAACAGCATCACACTGTTGACTCATATTCAACTTGTGGTCCACTACGACCCCAAGATCCCTTTCCGCCATGCTCCTTCCTAGACAGTCGCTTCCCATCTTGTATGTATGGAACTGATTGTTCCTTCCTAAGTGGAGCACTTTGCATTTCTCTTTATTAAACCTCATCCTGTTTACCTCTGACCATTTCTCTAACTTGCTAAGGTCATTTTGAATTATGTCCCTATCCTCCAAAGAAGTCGCAACCCCACCCAGTTTGGTATCATCTGCAAACTTAATAAGCGTACTCTCTATCCCAATATCTACATCATTGATGAAGATATTGAACAGTACGGGTCCCAAAACAGACCCTTGAGGAACTCCACTTGTTATCCCTTTCCAGCAGGATTTAGCACCGTTAACAACAACTCTCTGACTACGGTTATCCAGCCAATTATGCACCCACCTTATCGTGGCCCTATCTAAGTTATCTTTGCTAGTTTATCAATAAGAATATCATGTGAGACCGTATCAAATGCCTTACTAAAGTCTAGGTATATGACATCCACCGCTTCTCCCTTATCCACAAGGCTCGTTATCTTATCAAAGAAAGCTATCAGATTAGTTTGGCATGACTTGTTCTTCACAAACCCATGCTGGCTATTCCCTATCACTTTATTACCTTCCAAGTGTTTGCATATGATTTCCTTAATTACCTGCTCCATTATCTTCCCTGGGACAGACGTTAAACTGACTGGTCTGTAGTTTCCTGGGTTGTTCTTATTCCCCTTTTTATAGATGGGCACAATATTTGCCCTTTTCCAGTCTTTTAAAATATAAAAACACAAAACCTATGCCATTTTACTCAATGATACTGGTAAAAATGGTGAAATACAAAATTACGACAATGTTACACAAAATAGGAAAGTTAAAATGTAAAATTGAATATCTGCATTCTTACTTTCTCAAGTTCTTCTTCCACTGCTCTCTTCTCTCTAATGGCCCGTTCAATTTGGCTCTGCTTGTCTCCGCACTCCTACGAGAAGTAGGGATGTTAAAATGTGTTTAAAATTACGTAATTTTGTAACTGCTGAAAATTTCAGAAGAGAGAGAGGGGAGGGCACATCAGCTCCTGCCTGCCCCCCAATGCTGCTGCCTCTGATATAGAGCCAGCAGTGTGGGGGGAGGAGGCAGAAAGCTTTGCAGGAGCAGATACACATGGGGAGCTGGCTTAAAACCCAGCTCCGTGCATTCACTGGCTCTTGCCTGCTCTCCCCCTGCTGCTGCCTCTGATACAGATGATACAAAGGCAGTGGAAGGCGGGGGAAAATCCTGCATCCAACCATGCACGTTAACCAATGAACCCAGGCTCATCAGTTAGCTGTATTAATGGTTACACTTTCACATCCCTAATACAAAGCCAAACCATTTGTTAAGGATGTTAATTACATCAAACCAAAAGAACAAGAATGAATGCTAAAAGAAAGTTAAGGCTGCTAAGAGAAAAACTCCAAAGTTAGGAAATACTAAAGCTAAAAGGTTGCTCATGCAAACTTAGTTCTCTTTATTACTGCATATGCATGGCCAAGCTGCCTGCTGCATGGAAATGGTGGACATCATGGAGCAAGCCCCTGAGTCTGCCGCATCCAAAGCCACCTGCAGTGCCACCATGGCCACAGAGGAACCTTCCTCCAGAAGGGCCTTGAACTCTTTTCGTAGGCCTTCTGGGAGGGAGGTCTCGAACTTTGTCATCGCCTACCATGTGTTCACTTCAATACGGGCAAACAGAGCCTCGGTGTTCACCACCCTAAACTGGAAGCTGGCTGAAGAATAAAGTTTCTGACCAAACAAGTCCAATCATTTGGAGTCTTTATTCTTAGGAGTGGGGGTGGGCTGGCCCTGGCACTCCCTATGTTTTATAAATTCTACCACTAGGGAAGTACTCATGGTCCTTGACAGGGACAAAATACTTCCACTGTGCTATGTGCCCCACTATTGCCTCATCTGCTGAGGAGGAAGAAGAAGCTTTACCGGACAGGCCTTCCTCTGAGGGGTGGGGGGAGGGATGAGAGTTGGTCACCCATCACATCGCCTGTCTGGAAGGAGACTGGTTCCGCTGTTTAGCCTGGTTGCCCATAAGGAGCTGGGGACAACTAGGAAGCTTACAATGCTACAGCCATCGAGTGATTGAGCTGAGGTTGAACCGGAAATCCCCAGGGGGTTGGTGGGCACCACTGAGCCTGCCACTATGACTGAGGCCACATGCCCTGCGACAGCACCTCTGGTACTGAGTGTGGTGGCTCAGAGAGCTGTGCAGAGGTTTGCGCCAGAGGGATGGTGGTTGAGCCTGATGCAATACTGCAGAACTGAATGCTGTCCAACAACCATGATGAGGATTGTGCGGGGCAGCCTCCCCAATACCGTGACTCCACATCCAAGAGACCCTGATGACCAGGAGTGTCATATATCCCTGCAAGGATTGCAGCGCCTGGAGGATCTACTCCTCATGTGCAAGTACCAGCGTTGTGTAAGGGAACTCCAGTGCCGTGAGGAGGATCAAGCACAACGGGATGTGCCATGATGGCTAGAGTAGCTTGGTGCCTGAGAGTATCATCATCGTGGTGAGTGGTGCATACAGAAAATGTCCTAGGTTGACGCAGAGAGTAAGGGGATTGACTTTCCCTGTGGTGCTATTGGTGCCTGGGGGGGGGGGAGGAAGCGGGGGGCATGTGCCTCCATAGGTTTCTGTACTGACTCCAGCAACGCGGGAAAACATGTGTCCTGCTCTGGTCTCTCTCCCTCAGACCTCAGTAGACTATGAGACACTCTCCTCTAAGACAGAGAAGGCAAGCGGGACCAGGTTGTGCTTGGCGACCAAGGGCCTAATGGCAGCTTCCCTCTAGGCTAAGCCTCAGTCAGTGCCAGGGATGGCGGTACAGGTGTGGTCCAGATATCCTGGGTGGCTTGGAAGGCCTCCAGTGTGGAAGGAGACAGACCTCCAGCACTAGGGACAGTGACTGAGAGGGGGAGCTCACTGCCGCCTGGGGCTTCTCTTGTGGCCTACCAACAGACTGGTCACTCTTTTTCCTCTTGTCCTTATGAGGGACTTATCACTGCCCAACTTACTTAGGCCCTTCGCTGGGGCTGGTAGTGATGAATGGTTCTGAGCCACTGATGCTGGAGGAGAGCTGCACACTGCATCAGTGCACAGTGCCGAGTTCAGCTGCTGGTCTTGCGAAGCTAGTGTGGACTCCATCAGTAACATCCAGAGCTGCACTCCCCTTTCTTAAATAGTTCTGGGACAGAACGACCTGCAGATGCAACGCTTCTCCAATATATGTCTTTCCCCCCGACAACGAAGACAATTAGCATGTGGATTGCTAACCAGCACAGGCGTGTGGCACACGGCGCAGCCTTTGAAGTGAGGCTTCCAGGCAAAGTCTTTAAAATGAATCAGAATGCTAATAGAACTATTTACAGACAACTATAGGTACTTAACTAGTGAAGATAACTATGTACAACAGAATACGTAAATGAAACATTAGCTACAGCAAAGGCTGAAAATGCTGTTCCTAGCACCATCACTGGTGGCAAGAAGAAGCTGAGGAGGGAAGGGCTGGGGAGTGCCCTATATAGTGTGGCTTATAAGCATCACTCCAGGGGGCACTGGGACCCCAGCCCCTATGAGTACTGCTTAGGGAAAAACTTCCAGCACAGGTCTATATGGCAGGCACACACACCTATGTTGAATGGACATGACAGCAAGAACTTGAAGATGAATCTACTGTTTTAAACTTATTTCTGCAACAAACAAGATACTTGCTTTGTAGTTTATTTGTGCCAAGCACATATTGCTAAATTTTGTAACTTTAGGTTAAGCATATATACTAACTATTCTAAAACCATGCCTCAGCTAGGTCTCATGCTAATTCTTAACCTTACTACCTACAGAAAGCCTTGTACACTTAATCTTTATTACCTTCTACTTGCATTACTACTTGACAATTAGATGTTAGTCAAAAACACATTAACATATCATTTATAAACTAATCCACAACTGCCTGCCACTAGATTTCAAGCATATTGCAAAGATATTTCCTCATCAAGACATTCTATATTCTCCTACTTGCATAACATTCCTTAAGCCTCTTAGTATTCTTGTCACACATGGATAATAATGGAAAAGCTTCTAAGCAAAGGCCATCAAAATGAGGTTGGGGTCAAAAGTGAAACACACACAAAGGTGCACACACAAATAAGAAAGGGGAAGTCCCCGTGGGTGCTCCACTGTAGGTGCTGGGCTTGTCCTGGCGCCGTAGATCAGAGATTCATCAGCAGTGGTCTGCCGGACCGCGCATGCGCATCAGGCACCTTGTGCCATTTCTTAGAGCATGCGGTCTGGCTCCCACCAGTTCCTCCTAATCACCAAGTATCTGAAAAACATAACACAGAAACTCTGATGCAGGGAAGAGGGCAGGTAGTGGAACACTCATAGGGACACACATCTCAAAGAATGGTCGTTATTGCACCAAGGTGAGTAACTTCCTCTTCTTCTTCAAGTGGTGTCCCTGTGGGTGTTCCACTGTAGGTGACTTCATAGCACTGGCCCGAAATAAGGAAGGTATATTTAGAGTTAAAGTTTCGTCGCTGTGGACAGCATTGATGAGGCAACTGCTGAGTCACTAATTAAATTGTTGGGAATAGCATAATGTTTAGCAAAGGTGTAATTAGAGGCCCACATGGCAGCTCGACAGATGTCACAGAGGAACTCCCTTTAGAAAGGCTGTAGGAGCTGCTACTGCCCTGGTAGAATAGGCTCTTGGTGTCTCTGGCGGCGACCTGTTCTGCAATGAGTAGCAACACACTATGAACAAAATGATGAGTTTGGAGATGCATTTTGCAGAGAGAGACTCGCCTTTAGAACGATCAGCCATCGAAATCAACAGTCGTTGAGCTTTCCAGAAAGCTTGTGCTCTATCGATGTAAAAGGCCAGTGCCATATCTATATCTAATGTTTGAAGCCATGCTTCTCGGCAGGAGGAGTGTGGCTTGGGATAGAAGGTTGGAAGGATGACAGGCTTATTGATGTGAAAATCTGAGTTTATTTTTGGTAGGAAGGCTGGTTGAGGGTGGAGTATAACTGCCTGACTTGTTAATACTGTATAGGAAGGTGTAGCATAGAGAGCAGTGAGTTTGCCTACCCTGAGTGCAGATGTTATTGCTAACAGGAAGGCAACCTTGTTGGTTAATAGCAGCACGGGGCAGATCGCCAAGGGCTCAAAGGGTGGTCGAGCATCCAAGACCAAGAAGGGCATCCAAGAGCAGTTCTAAATTCCATGGTTAAGGCAGCTCTCTATGTGATGGGTAGAGATTTGCCACTCCTTTTATGAACCTCCTAGTCATTGGGTGAGCGAACACCCAATAGCCTTCCCCTGGGTGTTGGAAGGCAGTGATCGCAGCAAGGTGAACCTTGAGAGATGACCGTGCTAGACTGGAATGTTTTAAATGCAGGATGTAGATGGGAGCAGAGGTCAGATCTAGACTACTGTCCGTGCACCAAGAACGAAACCTATGCCATTTGTGCAGGTAAGTAGTCCGAGTGGTGGGTCTTCTATTCAGGATCAGGACATGTTTAACATCCTGGGAACAGATCATTTCCGCATCTTGGAACCAACTAGGAACCTCGCTGTTTTGTCTCCCAGGGATCTTGGTCTAATACCCACTCTGGAGCAGAAGTACTGGCATTTCACATTTTGATGCATGGTGAATAGGTCTATGGTCAGGAAGCTCCAGAGACAGAAGATATCTTGTATCACCCGATAATGTAGTTCCCACTCGTGGTTCGTGACAAAGTACTTGCTGGGTGCATCAGCAGTGGTGTCGTTTTTGCCAGGTAGGTATGACGCTAGAATAGTTATGTCATGGTGGATGCACCAGTTCCATAGACGTATTGCCTCTGCACAGAGGGAACGCAACCAAGCTCCTCCCTGACGGTTTATATAGAAAACCGTGGTCATGTTGTCAGTAAGCACCCTGATGGTGTGGCCTTGGAGAAGAGTGACAAAGTGCTTGCATGCATTGAAAATGGCTCTCAATTCTAGGAGGCTGATACGGTGGGAGGTTTCTTGTATGGACCAGCGACTCTGAATGTGATGGCCGTTGAGATGTGCTCTCCAGTCTAACAAAGATGCATCCGCCATAATTTTCATTGTGGGTTGAGGTCGGTGGAAAGGTATGCCGGCTAACATGTTGGCAGGGATGGTCCACCAACTCAAAAACTTCACCACTTTAGGTGCTACTGCAGTTCTCCTGTGAACATTGTGTTTGCCAGACTTTCCAGTGCTGAAGGCACCGCAGGTGAAGCCTGGCATGCGCTATGACATACGTGGTAGCTGCCATGTGCCCCATGAGTTGAAGACAGGTAAGTATGGAAATTGTGGGGCTTGTAGAGAGGCTTGTTGAATAACCTGAAATCTGTTTAACGGCAAGTAAGCTCAGGTAGTAGGTGAGTTGAGGCGTGCACCAATTAATTCCCAAGATTGTTGTGGTGTCATCATTGATTTTGGAAAATTGATTATAAAGCCAAGAGCTTTGAAGACTGCCCTCGTTGTGTTGGTAGACAGCACTGCGTCATAGAAGGATGGGCCCTTGATCAAATAGTCATTGAGATAAGGGAAGATAATGATCTTCGACTACTCTCTCTACCACTCTGATGGTGAGGATGTGGGCCACTACAACCACGAGTGTCTTTGAAAAGACTCTGGGCACTGAAAACAGATGGAAGGGTAAAACTCTGTATTGGAAGTGTTTGGCTCCATGACGAATCTTAGGAAACACCTGTGAGCCGGATGGATTGTGATGTGAAAGTAGGCGTCCTGCAGGTTGAGGGACACAAACCAATTTCTATTGTTGAGAGCTGGGATTATAGATGCTAAGGTCACCATCTTCAATTTCTGTTTGCGCAGATGTTGGTTGAGATGGCAGAGGTCCAAGATTAGCCTCTAACCACCTGACTTTTTCTGGGTAAGAAAATAATGAGAATAAAATCCATTGCCCCTGAATTCTTTGAGTACTCTCTCTACCTCTCTGATGGTGGGGAGGCGTAGGACCTCTTGCCTCAGAAGGGTCTCGTAAGAAGGGTCCCAGAAGAGGGACAGGGAGGGTGGGGAAGGAGGAGGGAGTGAAGTGAAGGGAATCGAGTAGCCGGATGTTACTAGCTTGAGGACCCACCAATCAGTGGTGATGGAGGCTCATCGTTGTTGGAATAGTCTTAGAAGGTGATGAAACAACCTGGCCTCTTCGCGTTGATAACAGATGAGAGGAATGGTTTGCAGGCCCTTGACAGGCATGTCAAACTTGCAGCCGGTTATTCTGTTGGTTAGACATCCTATTGCTCTGGAGGCGTCGTTTCTGTGGGTGCTGTTTGTTACGATGCTCGTCAAACAGTCTATGATGAGGTGCAGAGTAAGAGAAGGGCCTGTGCCTCTAGTAAGGAATATAACGTTTGCGTTTGTATGGTGACATACATGCCCAGTGTTCTTAATGTAGTTCTTGAGTCCTTGCTGGAGGGGAAAACATTGTTGATTTTCTCTGCGAATAGCTTTTGTCTATTGAAGGGGAGGCCTTCCACCTTTGCTTGTAATTTTTTGGGTATTCCTGCAGCCTGAAGCTATGAGGCCTTAAACATTACCAGTGAAGTTGCAGTGGATTGTGCGACACTGTCGGCGATGTTGAGAGCGATCTGCAGAACTGTATGGGAAGCAGTGTACCGCTCTTGTACTACATATTTAAGAATCAAAGTTCTGATTCGTCAGGAGAGCAACATAGATGGCCATTCTCAAAGTCAGAATAGCCGGAAAATTTCCTGCCAAAAAAGTTGCGGGAAGAAAGTATTTCTTATTGGCCCTCTTGTTGGTCGCAGGGGCAGAAGCCCGTGTTTGCCAAAAGTCATCCACCACTTCTAAAATAGCCTTGTCAAGTGGCAAAGCGACCTTGTATTTCTGAGAAGGCTGCAAATTTTTTAAAAGATGGTGCTGCTTTTCTTGTACTTACATGAGCTGCACCTCCTGACTGCCCGCAACCCGCTTGAAAAGGTCCTGAAATTGTCGGAGGTCATCAGTTGGTGATGAATCTTCGGGAAATACTGCCCCATCAGAAGAAGACAAGAATGGATCCATCAGAGAAACAAACTAAGGTTGTTCTTGGTTGGAGAGATGACCCTCTTCAAGGTCAGAATGTTGGGAGTGCCTGGGATGTGCTTTGGGTAGGAGTGGGGGGGGGGGGGGTCTTGTGTCAGCAGAGGTGGGAGAATTATTATGGCCACGCCTGGGCTCTGATTGGTATAAAAAAGGTGACCAATGGCAGAAATGATGCTGTGAGGAGTGATGTGTAGGATGACAGCGTTCATAATAGGTATAACCATGGTTACAACTATAGTAACATCTGGCAGATAAGGAATGCCTGGAAGAGTATATGCTCCTACTGTCATCATGGTAGTGAATGAACAGAGAGTGAGGGTGATCTAGGTGACCTGGATCGGCGTCTTGCCAGCATAGGAGATAAGGATGTATGCCGGTGCCTATACTAATAATGGGGTGAAAGAGAACTGCATGCCGACGAGTCCCGGTATTCTATTGTAGTTCGATGCCATGGCAGGCCCACAGGTGGAGCCACTGGAGCTGGTAAAGGGGAAAAAGGCTCAGGAGAAAATGTGATATGCTCTGGACTGGGGGAAGGAGTGATGACCCTTCGTGATTTACGGTGGGCCTTTGCCAGTGCCAACAATTGCGCTAATGCTGACTGGTCTATAGGCTACATACAAGGTGTGGTCAATGCAGGTGCCAGTGCTGGCTGCATTGCTGGAGACAGTGCCAGTGCTTACTGTGCTGGCGGTGCCGATCGTGCCAACTACACTGGCGGTGCCATTGCAATTGTAGCTGCAGAATCCGGCCCCAAGGCTGGTAGCAGTGCCACACATGACACCAGTGCCGCTGGTGGTGATTTTCATGGTAGACTTGGCCCTGGTGCCGACGTGCTGTGGCTTGGTTTCACTTTCTCCAAACAGCAAGTACGAGTCATCCCTGAAGTGCCCGGCTTATCTCTGATGCTAACATTGGTTGCTGGCAATGAGCAAGTTGGAGAGGGCCTCTTTTTCACAAAAGTACGAGGCACTGGCAAGATGGCCCGTCGCTTCTCGGCTCGAAGACAGTCCGATCTGGGCAGGGAGGGCTCAGTCTGTGAAAGCTCTAGTGCTTTATTAAATAAAAGCATTTTGAGCCTCATTTCCCTGTCCCTTCTCGCTCATGCTGTTAACTTGGAGCAGTGAGGGCAGTTTTGCAGGATATACCCCTCACCTAGGCATCTAATGCAGCGGGAGTGCCTGTCCGAAGTGGGCATAGGTTCCTGGCAAGTTCCACATTTTTTTAAAACCAAGTGATCCTGGCATTGTTCTTCCTCAAGTGATTTTCTCTTCTTTCTTTTGTTAAACGTACAGTACTGCAAAGTCCGTGTATCCTTTTTTTTTTAGCGGCTTTAAACCTACTGCTAAGATTAACCAAACTAAGACTACTAACACTACAACTAGCTATCAAACTATCAACTAACAACTATTTAACTTCTGACAGGATCTGACGAGAGGGAAGGTTAGGAGGAGCTGGTGGGAGCCAGACCACATGTTCTAAGAAACAACACGAATGGCACAAAAGTGTCTGATATGCGGTCTGGCAAACCACTGCTGACAAATCTCTGATTTGCGGTGCCAGGACAAGCCCGACATATGCAGTGGAGTACCCACAGGGACACCACTCAAAGAAGTTAATGTTACTTGAGGAATTTTAACTTTGACATTTTCTGGCTTCAGTGGTTTCTTTTTCAAATTTAACACTGATTTTAAATGGTGCTTTCTAGGAATCTTTAAATTAGGAAAAACAAAACACAAAATCCCAAAGAAACTCCTCTTTGTGGAACTATTTATTAGGATCCTGAGTCTTGTGCAAAATATGCATTCAATAAGGCAAGAAAAGTAGAGCTGAATTACTTTAATGCTTGTGGAGTACTCTCTCAATGTGTATATTTCTCACAGAAGGAAACAAGTGTGGCTGTACATGTTTTTGTATGCTGAATAAAGCAGTCCTTACCAAAGTTAATAGATTTGTACATAACCACCAAAATGTTAGGGTTTGATCAAGTGTCTACCTGTGTGCAGTATTTCAAGTTTCTAACGAAAATCAAGCACTAGCTAGAGTTGTCCAAGAGGGTTGCAAATAATTTTTTATAATGGTAAAAGAGTATGTCTTTTTCCACTCTGTATTTGAAAATGATCAACTCACACCCAAATGATTGAAACAACAACAAAAAAACACTTCACAAAATTCTTAATGCTCAGGAAGATATCAAATGCCCATGAATTTTTCAGTCCAAAAGATGAAAGGTTATGCAACAGAAAAAGGCCGCTTACAATGTAAACATTTATGCAATATTTACTATAACTGTCTCTATGTCCTTCAGCTAAAATATACAATATGTGACTGTCACCTGTGACTGTGGCACAAGTATCTACCAAAATAAGGTGGGTTTTTTTTGTTAGTTTCAACATGTCTTTCCTCAAAATGAGAATGTTTTCATGAAGTAGGAGAAAAACTAAAAGAAAAAAATGTTACTTGATAATTGAATACAGTGTTAATCCTGTTCATATTCCTAGGCAATGTATTTTAAGAAATGCATTTTTCATTTTTTATTTGATATACATATAAACAGCAGAAATGCTGAGGTTTAAGAATCATGCATTGTATAGTCCTCGAGGTGACATGCCACGTCTGTGAAAGAAGTAGGTGTAAAAGTATTGACTATATAACTTCACTTTATTACTCAACACTCAGAGGGTATGTCTACACTACAAAGTTAATTCGAACTAATGGACGTTAGTTCGAATTAACTTTGATAGGCGCTACACTAGCGCTCCGCTAGTTCGAACTTAATTCGAACTAGCAGAGTGCTTAGTTCGAACTAGGTAAACCTCATTTTACGAGGATTAAGCCTAGTTCGAACTTACTAGTTCGAATTAAGGGGTGTGTAGCCCCTTAATTCGAACTAGTGGGAGGCTAGCCCTCCCCAGGTTTCCCTGGTGGCCACTCTGGCCAACACCAGGGAAACTCTCTTGCCCTCCTCCCGGACCCAGACCCCTTAAAGGGGCACGGGCTGGCTACGGTGCCCGTGCCAGGTGCAAGCCTGCCAGCACCCAGCTAGCAGACCCTGCACCTGGCACGGCTCGACCCAGCCACCCGATGCCCCCCAGCCCTCCCCCTCTTCCTGGGACCCAGCTGGAGGCTCCTGGGAGCTTGCCCGGGACCGCAAGAGGCGGGCACCCGCCTGGTCTAGTGCGGAGATCGTGGACCTCGTCCACGACCTCCGCACTAGGCACAGGAAAGTGGCCATCTAGGGCAGGAGAGCTGCCAGCCTGGCCACCCAGGAGCAGGTGTGCATGAAAATCAAGGTGGTCCACTGAGACCCCCCGACCCTGAGCCCTGAGCTTACAATGGCCGTCCTGGGTCAGACCAAAGGTCCATCTAGCCCAGTAGCCTGTCTGCCAACAGCGGCCAACCCTAGGGACCCTGGAGCGGATGGACCGAAGACAGTGACCAAGCCATTTGTCTCGTGCCATCCCTCTCCAGCCTTCCACAAACTTTGGGCAGGGACACCACTCCATGGACCCAACCTTCATCACTTTATCTCACTTCTCTTTAAACTCTGTTCTAGTTCTAGCCTTCACAGCCTCCTGCAGCAAGGAGTTCCACAGGTTGACACTGCTTTGTGAAGAACAACTTTCTGTTACTAGTCTGAAGCCTGCTACCCATTCCTTTCCTTTGGTGTCCTCTAGTCCTTCTTTATGGGAACTAATGAAGAACTTTTCTGTATGCACCCTCTCCACCCCACTCATGCTTTTATAGATCTCTATTCTATCCCCCCTCAGTCTCCTCTTTTCTAAGCTGAAAAGTCCCAGTCTCTTTAGCCTCTCTTCATATGGGACCTGTTCCAAACCTCTGATCATTTTAGTTGCCCTCCCCTCTCCCACCCTCTCTCTTCCCCTCTCCCACCTCCTTTTCCCAGTCTCCCCGAATTTTGTTCAATAAAGAGAGATTCTATTTTTGACCACACGTTTTCTTTATTTTGTACATCAGGAAGGGGGGCTAGGGAAGGATAAGTGGAAGGAGGTGAGGGAGGAATGGGGTACGAGCCCCCGATGGGGAGGACTGGGCAGGCTCTGTGGGCCTCTGGGGGTGGAAGCTCTCCTGCAGCCCCCCAATTGCCCGCTCTCCCCAGATGGCAGCCTGCGGCAAATGCAGCCGGTCTGATGGCCGAGTGCTGTGATGTGCCCAGTGTGGGCACTCAGGGCACTCCAAGCCAGGACTGCTTTGCAAGCGGGACACCCCTGACAACTGTCTGTCTGGGGTGGGGGTCGGGTCCCTTTAAGCACAGCCCTCGGCTAGCCTGACACAGCAGCTCCGCGCTCTAAGTCCTCATCTGATGCCCTGCCGGCACTGCTTCCGGCCATCCTTAACCCCGGTTCAGGGTCCACTTAATGTGGACATGCTAGTTCGAATTAGCAAAATGCTAATTCGAACTAGTTTTTTAGTCTGGATGCGTTAGTTCGAATTAGCTTAGTTCGAATTAACTAATTCGAACTAAGTTAGTTCGAATTAGCGCTGTAGTGTAGACATACCCAGAATAACTTAAAAGACTGCCTCAAAGGCTGGAAAAATGAATCACTGTACAGATTGGGGATGTTAGCATATAGCCGTTTACATGATTAACCGATAAACCTGGACTCATCCGTTCATCCAATGGTTACACTTACACACACACACACCCCCTTGCTGCCTCTGTATCAGAGGCAGCAAGGGGTGGGAGAGGCAACACAGAGCTGCCTTTCCCCTCAGGCTGCTGCCTTGGATAGAGAAGCAACAGCGTGGGAGGTGGAGGGGACAGGCAGGAGCCGATACACATAGGGAGCCGGGTCCCACAGAGCCACCTGTTCTCCCCCCGCTCCCCACCGCCTTATTGCCTCAGAGAGAAGCAACCATGGGGAGAGTCATGGGGAACAGGCATGAGCACCGGGTCCTGCCTGCCCCCTGGGTTACAGGCAAAAATCCAGTGGTTATACGTTTACACAAATACATGTTTGCTAACATCCCTAGTAGAGATGTTTCTCATGGGAAAAAGTCTGATCATTGCAAAATATTATAGGTTATTAGTCTTTTTCTATGAAGTATCTAACACATGTGTATCCTGTACACACACAGTCTAGTCCTTGCTGTGGATGGCTCCTTTGCCTCTCTTCACCTGAGTTGTGTCTTCTGTATTGCATTCCCTAAGAGGTACAATACAGAATCTGACCCATTATTCATTTCCTTGGCAAGAAATGGAAATTTTATCACTTCTAGTATTTTTTTATATCATTCATGCTGCCCTGAACTTTTTGTCCCAATATGAGACACAGACAAGCAGAAAAATTCAGGGTATATGGGAATACTTCTCATATAAATCTGTTAAATCATTCAACTCCCTCTGTTTGATACATGATCTATGATTCATTTGTACAGTTACCCATGGATCAGTATTACAGTGATCCAAACTCTGTAGAGAAATTATTTGCCAATATCTGTGTCTTCAATGACAGAGCAATTTACTGGCATGTAAATAGTAATACTTAGGGATGATCTATTAGAACTGTGTCCAATTTAAACTCAAACCACATCCTTATGGGATAAGACAGATATAATGAGTACTACTGAAATCTTTCTTGAGTGATACTCTATTCATTATTGTATATACAGCAGATCTACATGAGCACAGAAAGAAAAGTGCACAAATAATGACAATTAATTTATCTTTAAGAATAGATAATTGCAAATAAGGATGTTAGCTATCAGTTAACTGAATAGTCAACTAGCGGCATGAATTCTTAGTGGCTAGTTGATTATTTTATAGTCCCCGGGAATGGGACCAGCAGCCAGTGCAATCGAGCCCCACTCCCGGGGAGCACCCTGCACTGCTGCCTCTGTATCAGAGGCAGCAGCACGGTGTGCCAGGCGGGAGCCGGTCCACTAGGGGAGACTGTTTAAAAACCAGCTCCCCTCATGGACTGGCTGCCTGCGGCCCTGTGCTGCTGCCTGTTACAGAGGCACCAGCGCAGGGTGGCAGCAGCCCCTGTCCACGGGGAGGGTCTGAACTGCCCCCAGACAGAGGCTCCTGCTAGGGGAGGGAGTGGGGGGAGACTGCTGCAAAGCAGCCTCTGTCCACGGTGGGGCTGGTGTATCCCCCCTGCAGACAGGGGCTGTAGCTGGAGCAGCCTTTGTCTGTGGCCAGCACCAGCACTACCACAGAGAGAGGCAGATTCGGGACAGCAGCCCATCCATGGGGAGTCCTAGTCCCCCATGGACAAGGGCTGCTGCTAATAATGAGCCTGAGACGCTAAGGTGGCACTGCAGAGCCAGTTTGGAGGGGGGTAGGGAGGACTGCCTTTTAAGCCAGCTCCTGCTTCCTCCCCAACCCTTGCTGCCAAGGTGGGGGGGGGGGGCAATGTGAGTAGTCAACTAGATAAACCAATAAGCCTAATTTTATTGATTAATTGACTATTTGACTACTTGTTCATATCCCTATTAGAAATACTTCTATTCAGTTAACGTAATGTAGAACACAAAAGTAAAAGAAGCTATAGTCAACCTCTAAAAATTGTAAGTAATTACTTTTGTCCAAAAGTTTTAATTTTGAACAGAGAACTTACTAAAAGAGAATTCCCCATTCGCAAAATTGCTTACGAGAGATAGTGTAAATTTCTGTTAGTCCTACTAAAAGTCTAAAATATTTTTTCTTATAATTCAGTTTACAGTGCACTATTTTTATAAGAATCATATCTAGTCCAAATTATTTGATTTTTGAAAGTGGATGGTTCATAACAGTGGAGTATTTTAGCTCATATGGGAATAATTTTTTCAGTGGTTTTGATCACTGTATGCAGTTGTTTCTTATGTCATTGCTTCTTATAAACAGAATGGACTGTAATAGATAAATACAAATGGACATATGTCAATGTAACAAAAAGGTATTCAAAAATGTTCTGATCAATAATAGTTATTTTGAACATAGTCCAGAACATACCATTTGAAGAGCAGAAAGTTCTTCTGTTAATCGAGATATCTGTATATTGTAATGTTTCCTTGCATTCTCTACCTGCAATTAAAAAGATATTTTACTAAATCTGCACATACTATTTTTCTGTCCTATGATGCATGTTTCTGCGACTGGAACTACTGACAGATATGGACCATTACTGTACACTAACATATGAAATATGGCTTTTATCCATGGAATGCTGATGCTAAATAACCTGTGCCCTGGTATTTCTGAGGAGATGTTTAATAACAAATTGCCTCTAGAGAGGAAACTCTGAGATTCCTCAAGAACACTGTATTAGAGTTAAAAATAAATATACTGACATAACACAAACAAAACGGTATTTTTCAATACTTTGTTCTCTAGATTTTAGAGGAAAGAGAAAAAAGACTGAGAAAGTAGTTAAGGGTAATGAGAACAAGTAGTTAGGTGTATTTGATGACAGGGATGTGGTGGACATGGAGCCGCTATCTGATAATCTTACAAATACTGCATGTAACCTATTTAGGGAGACAGAACTATGAAAAAGTTAGTGCCAAGCTTTTTATATACATTCACTGTTTTACTTCAATGGAGGCAGCTGGAAGAACAAGCAGGAACACCACAGAATAACTGCCCCAGATAAGAACATCATGACATAGCCCTGAAAGACAATGGGGAAAGCTATTACTTGAGGATGCTATATCCTGTGACCAACCCAAAGTTACACAACTGTTTTGCCAGTGCTAAGAACTAACAGATCAAAAGGCTATAAATAGATAAAAAATAATTTGTTCTCCAAGGAAGGTAATGAAAAGGACTCAATAACTTTTTAAAAGGACACTCCCTGAAGCAGGAGAGATAATTGGTTTGTGAATTAAGGGACAAGACTGTGACCCAAACCCCAGCAGTCTCAAAGGATATATAGGAACTAAGGACCTAACAAGATCCACTTGTGGTAGATGACTAGATACCTAGAAAGCTAGAGGGGACATGATAGCAGTTTTAAAGTATCTAAAAGGTTATTATGAAGAGGAGGGAGAAAAAATGTTCTCCTTGGCCTCTGAGGATAGGACAAGAAGTGGTGAAATTAAATTGCAGCAAGGGAGGTTTAGGTTGGACTTCAGGAAAAAACCTCCTGCCAGTCAGGGTGGTTAAACGCTGGAATAAATTGCCTAGGGAGGTTGTAGAATCTCCATCTCTAGAGATATTTAAGAGCAGGTTAGACAGACACTAGTCAGGGATGATCTAGACAGTGCTTGGTCTTGCCATGAAGGCAGGGAATGGACTCTAGAGGACCCATCCAGTTCTAGTATTCTATGATTCCATGATATATAGGATTCTATATACGGGAACTAAGGACCTAGCAGGATCTACTTGTGGGAGATGGCTAGAAACTTAGAAGGCTAGATATGTCTGTTTGTGACAGAGGAAAATGTTACACGTGGGGGAACCCCAAATGATTGACATTAATTAGTCAATCAACTCTCAGGCTGCTAGAAGTGGGATGGACCTGGGATTCATATAAAAGGCAGAGCCAGCTAATTCCAGAAGAATGGTAAAACTCTGGGTGCCTGTGACGGGGTGGCCCCGCCCCGCACTCAAGCCCAGGGAAACCACCCGGTGCTGGGGGCGGAGAGAGCCCCACCCACACAGCCCTACTGGGCATGCTCCAAGGGGAGCGCAGGTACAAAAGGCTTCTGGCCTGCTCAGAAGGAGCAGACTGCAGCCCGAGCTGGAGCTAGTGTCCAACTGCCAGAGAGGGAGTCGCCAGGAGGGCTGAACGTGCCACTGCCGAGCCTGAGCCGGGCTCGGCCGCAGCCGCCGACTGACCCCTTGTGACCCGAGTGCTGGACCGGAACCTGCCAACTCCAACGCTGACCGGGGAAGTACCAGTACAGCCATCTGACCAACGCCGACAGGTGGGACCGCTACGGGCCGGGGGTAGGAAGTGACCCAGGGCAGGGAGCTGTAAAAGCCCCTGAGGGCTCGGGGCGTTGCGGGGAGGAGCCCCTGCCAAGCCAGTGGTGGGAGCCGCCTGCCACTACTAGGGCCCTGGGTCGGGGCCCGGTGGAGAGGGAGGGCCCGGGCCCCCCTACCCCTCCTTCCCTGACCCCCGGCGAGTGGGGGCTGGGATAAAGAACTTTGGACTAGGCCGGGAGGCCGTATTTCACCTAGTGCAGGGGCAGTGAACTTTGGACTAGGCCGGGAGGCCGTATTTCCCCAATCACAGGGGCAGTGAACTTTGGACTAGGCCGGGAGGCCGTATTTCCCCTATTGTGGGGGCAGTGAACTTTGGGGGTTAGGCCGGGAGGTCGTATTCCCCCTAAAAGGGGGAACCACGCTTCGGGCCGAGGCCCAAGCTGTGTGAGTGATGCCCCAGAGGAGGGTGGCAACCCCTGGCAAGGGGGGGGGCCTCCGACAGTGACAAAGAAATTTTTATAAGATAGTTAGTGTCTTCAAAAAGAAGTCCACAGGGAAGTGTCAAAATAGCATATATCTAGAATGACTAAAAACAAAACACTTTGATATGACAATTCACTTTTATACTGTGTTGTTCAATTTAAAGTACTATATGTGTAAGATACAAATATTTTCCATAGAATATCCTTATAAATACTTTTATTCCTCTTGTTCATTTCCCCTTCCATATACTATTCTTATCCTCAGTACATTACTCTTTATCTCTAATTGGCTTAGGAGACAAGTATCATTCCCTACAAAGAAACTGCCAGTATAGATCTTAAATTCAGTAATTGGGTGTAATCAAGTGCCACTGCGTAAAGATGTGTTTATAGTGTTCTCTCTTCTCCACCATGCACATTCTGTGTCTTCCATGGAATGAGCAGCAAGGCTTTAGGTGCCCTATGACGTTTGGAGGGGCTATAAACATTTTTAGCTTTCATAAATAAAACATTAATACATTAGTGTGTAATTATTTGCTACCTATTGGTTACCAGCAAAAAGCTGTTATTATCCAGAAATTGCCAATAAGTGTAAGGCAGGTTTATGGGACTGCAGCCAAGAGAGGAAGCTCTGGGGTATACCTTCTGTGGCTGCAGCCCTGCAAATCTGTGTGTGGCTGGTGCTTGGCATGATCCAGTGCATCATTTCCTTGCCACAGCTCTATAATTCTTCCTTTTCTACCTGTAATCAATTAAAAAACTCTAAGCAGAGGGGAGGAAAGGAGGGTAGTGAAGCACAGGGATACATATCTTGAAGAACCATTGTTACCGCACAGGGTGAGTAACTTCTTCTCCACTGAGTGGTGTCCCTGTGGGTGCTCCATTCAGGTGACTTAGTAGCAGTATCTACCAGATTGTGGTGGACACTGGAGTAATTTATGTAGTGGAAGGACTGCATCTGCCAGAGATGTCACGGGTATGGGTCTTTTCAGTAGGGTGGAATGTTGTGCAAAGGTGTGATGGGAGGACCATATAACTGCTCTACAAATGTCTGCCAACAGTATGTTATGTAGGAAGGCCGTTGTTGCGGCCATTGCACATGTGGAGTGAGCCCTGATAATCTGTGGTGGCTGCTTCCCACAAAGTTCATAAGCTGTGTATATGCAGCTAGCAATCTATTTGGATATATGTTGTGCCAAGATGGCTATTCCTCTATATGGCCTGGACCAAGAGATGAACAGTCTGTCTGACTTTCTGGTCTCTTTGGTTCTATCAAAGTAAAACCCAATAGCTCGCCTTGCATCCAATGTGTGCAAGATGGACTCTTTGGAGAAGGTATGAGGTGAAGGGAAATATGTAGGTAAGTATATGGGTTCGTTTAGGTGGAAGTCAGACATGACCTTGGGGAGGAACTTGGGGTGGGGCCTGAGTATAACTTTATCCTTAGTAAACATAGTGAAAGGTGGATCGGCCATGAGGGCTGCGATTTTGCCTACACGTTTTGCTGATGTTATTGCCACTATGTAGGCCACCTTCATGGACAGGTATTGTGCGGATGTTGTGGCTAGTAGTTCAAAAGGTGGCCTGGTGAGTGTTGAGAACAAGGTTCAAGTCCCAATGTGGCACCAGGGGGAGTTTCAGAGTTTTGATATTTCAAGTGGCATGTTTTGCTGTGGTGTTGTATTAGGAGATGCGGTACCATGGGTGAGGGGAATCGGTTAATTTATTGAAAGGTAGTGCGGATAGGGGAAGTAGTGTTGTCCAGGCCAGGCAGGAGCTATCAGAAATACTGTGGCCTGGTCGGAGCGTATCTTGTTGATCACTCTGGAGAACAGAGAGATCAGTGAAAAAGTGTAGAGTAGGGAGTGGTCCAGGGAATGGTGAAGTCATCCCCCTCCAATCTCTTGCACTGCCCTGCTCGGGAGCAGAACCTGTGACATTTGCAGTTGAGTACCATTGCAAAGAGGTCTAAAGAGAAAAAAATAAAAAAACTGAGGGGAGAACATTGGTGTTGATATCCCACTCGTGTTGCTCTGAAAAGTCTGCTCAGTTTATCAGCCCTTGCATTCTGCTGTCCTGGTATATATATATGGTAGTTAGAGTTATATGGTTCCTGATACACCAGTTTCAAAATGTGATTGCTTCTGCATATAGCGAGCATGATTGAGCACCCCCGTCAACTGACGTAAAACATGGAGAGTGTGTTGTCCGTGAGTCCATCAATAGTTTCCCCCTTTATCAGGGAAGGAAGTAAGCACATGCTCTGCGAATGGCCCTGAGCTCCAGGATGTTGATATGAAGGTGCATCACCAATGGGGACCATCTGCCCTGTACTGACATTGTACCACAATGGGCTGCCCAGCACAGAAGTGTTGCATCCATCATGATCCCTACTGATGGGTCTGGGCGATGGAAGGGTATACTGGCCAGTCGGTTTGTTGAAGAAATCCATCTGTCAAGAGACTGTAGAAATGGCAGTAGAAGCGTGAGGCTCTTTGAGAGGCTGTGTCAATTTGGAATGTAGACAGTTGCAAGCCAATACTGTAGTCAGTGCATATGTAACCTCATGAATAGGACTACAAAGGTTGTAGCTACTATGAATCCCAGTATTTGGAGACACGTGTGGGCTGTGGTAAAGAAAGTATGCTTGACTCTTCCCCCCCACTCCCTCCCTCCCACCCTGCAATAAGGTCGCATAGCGCCTTGAATCTTTGCGATGGCAGGTAGGCCCTTGCTGTCACTGAATCTAGAAGTGCCTCAATAAATTCTATCTTTTGAGTAGGCTATATGGCGGACTTGTGGATATTGATAAGTAGGCCAAGTTGGGAAAAGCATTCTCTGGTAGTGGTTGTAATGGCTAGAGTTTGTTGATGTGTGGATCCCTTGAACGAACAGTCATTGAGGTAGAGAAAGATAGTGACATTTTGTCTTCTGAGAAAGATGCTAGCTGTTGTCACTCGAGGGGCCGAGGAAAGACCAAAGGGGAGGAGCCAGTATTGGTAGTGATCTTGACGTACCACAAATCTGAGTAATCTCTTGTGACCAGGATGGATGGTTACATGAAAATATGCATCCTGAAGGTCAAGGGCGGAGAACCTGTCCCCTTTGTCCAGTGCGGGTATGATAGTTCTAAGAGTCATCATTCTGAATTTTCTGTTGAGGATGAACTTGTTGAGTTTCTTGAGATCCAAAATTGGCCTCAAGACCCGTTTTCTTGGCTGTTAGGAAATAGTTGGAAGAGAACCCTCTTCCCCCATGTTCTGTGGGAACCGGTTCTATTGTCCCTAAGTAAGTAGCTTTCATATTCTGCTTATACGTGAGATGGGTCTCTGAAGAGCGACAGGGTAGGGGGATGGACTCTTGATGTAAAGGGGATGTAAAGGGTAGGGGGATGGACTCTAGATGTAAAGGGGATTGTGTAGCCCGATTTGATAATCTCCAGGACCCACTTGTCTGTAGTAATGTGGGCCCTTTCTTAGTAGAAGGGTCTCAGGCAGTGATGGAAGGTGATATTTGGATGCACTGGATCTACGGGCTAGTTGCTCAAACCCCCAACCAAGAAATTTGCTGTTTGTGTGAAGTCGACTGAGCATTAGAGACTGATTCTGCTGAGTCCCCCTCCTGTTGGAGCGTTGCTTGGGCCCGTTGTCCTATGGCCTCTGCTGTTGTCTATAATAGTTGTAGTCCCTTAACCTTTGGTAGGGGTTGTATTTGTGTCTCATAAGGTGGAGAGTACATCCCCAGAGTGCAGACTGTGGTATGAGACTCCTTCATTGAGTACTACACTTCATCTGTCTTTGTGGTGAACAGTAGGTATCCATCAAAGGGGAGATCCTCCACCTTAGATTGTAATTCTTTTGGGACTCCTAATGATTGTAGCCAAGGGTATGTCTAGACTACAGAAGCTTTGTCAACAAAGAGTGTCTAGACTACATGCAGTTCTGTCGACAAAGCAAGCTGCTCTGTCGACCAAAGGCGTTATTCCTCGTAGAATGAAGTTTACCGCCGTCGACAAAACTGCCAAGTTCTGTTGACGTTATGTCAACAGAACTTGGTGGTAGTGTAGACGAGGGTACAGTTTTGTCGACAAAGGTGCACTTTTGTCGACAAAACCCTGTAGTCTAGACACACCCCAAGAGACCCTATGCATTACTACTGCGGTAGCTGTGGCCCTAAATGCTGTGTCAGCCACATACTGCCCTCTAGACTGCAATGTTTTTGCTATGGATAGGCCGTCCTTGATAATGGACTGCAGGTGTGGTCTCTTGCTCTCAGGAAGATCGTATAGTCTAGAATAGTTGGCGTGACTGTAGTTAGCCAGGAGGGCTGTGTAATTCGATAACCTAAATTGGAGGGTGGCAGAAGAGTATACCTTCAGGCCGAAGATATTTAGCTGCTTATTGTTCCTTGTCCTGAGGCGTAGATTTAAATGGTGGGTGTTTGGACTTTTGATTAACTTAGTCTACATCTAGTGAATTTGGTTGGGGATGTGAGAAGAGGATGTCTATGCCTTTTGCTGGGACACAATATTTTCTGTCCACTCTGTGATTGGTTGTGGGAGAGGGGGGTGGAAGCTGGAGTTTGCCAAAGCACCTCTGAAGGTTCCAAGATAGCCTTATCCATTAATGAAGCTATCTTTGAGGATGCCATCGGTTGCAGTATTATGAGTAATTTGTATTGTTTGTTTTGAATCTCTTGGAGTGTAATGTCCTGTGATTGAGCCACTCATTAAAATAATTATTGGAATTGTTTTAGGTCATCTGCTGGTGGAGAGGGCAATACCTGGAAATTTCCCTCATCTGATCTAGTAGATCGGGGATCACGTGAAGAACTCTCCGAGTCCAAGCGAGGTAAGTTGTTATTGCCATTTGAGTAAAGTCTGTGTTATCACTGAGGGCAGGTGAGATGACGAGGAATGTGCAGATATAGGCAGGGAGCATGTAGCCGTGTGTTTTAGCAATGCACGTGATGTATCTCTTGGGCATTAGGTATGGGAGGAACGTGGTCGATACCCATGCCATAGTTCCCAAGGGGGACACAGAGTCTGAAATTGTTGTGAAGGTTAAGCCATGGGAGGTGTGACAGTTGTAGAGAATGATCTCAATATGAGTGCTCGGAAGCCACTAATCCTAGAGGGGATGACTAACACAATGAGAATCTACTCTGCTGCCCACTGCCGTACTTGGTTCATGGTGACAGCAGCATAGGAGAGTGGGGAGCCCCTTCCGGCATGTGCCTGTGCAAGCTGGCATGAGACAACACCGGAGAGCACGGTGAACAGGCTCCTTGTATCAGTGATGTACCTGACTGGGGATTTTTGTAAATGACATCTTTCGTGACGCTTTCTTGTGCTCTGGTGCCGGAGCGCGTTTGGGTTCAGGCTCCCCAAGAACGGCTTGTTCAGGCAGTGCAGAGATGCCTGTGGGAGCCGGTGGCAGTGGCATTTGAGGCTTTGTCGGTGCCATTGCATTAGCGGCACCGACAGGTGCCGATCTCTGAGGCTCTGACTCCGCTCTCTTAGGTGATATGGTCCTGCGTTTCTCTGTGGTGCTGGAGACTGATGGTACTGGGGAAGCTTGTGAAACTTGAAAGCCTATGGTGGTTACAAGGTGGTGAGGCAGCCCTGTCAACAGGCTTTTGTTGCCCCTGTGTATCTTCAAACGGACGCTCCCGATGGCTGTAGGGATGTCTACCAGAATGCATATCCATCTGAAATAGGCATTAAGTCCCAGCATAAGTCACATTTCTGAAAGCTGGGAGAGCCCCGCATGTTGATGGGGAAAAAAGCCATGGCAGCAGTTTTTTTAAAGTAAACTTTGAAAACTGTCATTGACTGACTAAAACTATGAACTATTACTAAACTAACTATGCTATTTGTTTTCTGTCAGAAAAGGAGAGCACTGCTCTGACTCTGTCTTCAGCTGAGGACAGTAGAAAAGGAACTGAGCTGCGCATGCACACTAAACTAATAGCAGCAGCGCAAGACACTGCGAGACACTGGGGTGCCCAAGCACGAGGGGCACAGCTGAGCAAAAATCTCTGATTAGCAGTGCAAGGATGCACCGAGACCTAAGTGGAGCACCCAAAAAGACACTAGAAAATAATGAGTTTGTCACTTCCTATGATTCAACATCAGGATCAGCATCTCAAAGTGGACGGAGATACAGGTAGAGTGCAGTGCAACTGACAGTTACACAATAGCTATGTCTATCTACACTACAGTAGAACCTGAGAATTATGAACAGCTCAGGAGTGGGGGTTTTCATAACTCAAATTTCTGCAACTCTGAACAAAATGTTACAATTGTTCTTTCAAACATTTATAAATGAACATTAATACAGATCTGAAACTTCACTATGCAGAAGAAAAAAGCTCTTAAAAATAACCATTTTAAATCTTAACGAAAGATGCACAAAAACAGTTTCCTTGTCCCTTGACAATATTTTTTAAAAACTTACACTTTTTTGAAATAGTTTAACAATATTGTGCTGTTCTCCTCTGCCATCTGACTGTGAACTTCTGGTTACAAATGAGATGTGTGGTTGACCGGTCAGATGACAATTCTGGTGTTCTTAGAGGTTCTACTGTATTTAAAATATAGGACCTGCTCCCACTAAGGAGCTGTTTAATATTTAAAGTTCTTGCATGAAGAAGAGGGTTCCAGATTAGTGTATCCAATGTTAGAGTATCCAATTACATGACCATGGTCTTACAGAATATATTGTTCAGTAGACATTAGTTCTGATAGAAGAGAAAGCTACTCACCTTGTGCGGTAACGGAGGTTCTTCAAAATGTGTATCCCTGTGAGTGCTCCAATTTAGGTGTCTTGAGTGCCCCATGCTTGTAGTTCGAGATTTTTGGTAGAAATGCCAGGTTGTCTTAGACATGTGTGGTCCCTGCTTTGTGCTATTCCATGCAGTTAACTGATGCCCTGTGACCAACCCCCACTCTGTCCCTTCTCGACTGCATAGACTAATTTAGAAACTCTGAAGTAGGAGAGGGGGGTTGTGGAGCACCCACAGGGGAGCACATCTCAAAGAACCTCAATTACTGCCCTCTTTTCAAGTGCTGTCCCTGTGGGTACTCCACTTTAGATGACTTCAGAGCAGCACTCTCCAATGGAAGGAGAAGGCTTCAGAGTTTGTGCTGTGATCAATGACAGTACATAGAATCTGAAGGAAGTATTGGATATTGTTTGATGTTCTAAGGCAGGGGTCTCCAAACTTTTCTGCCCGAGGGCCGCATTAACTATCAAACAGCAGTTCGGGGGCCGACTACACACTTGAGGTCCAAATAAAAAACAATCAAAACATGGATGTTGTTTTTAACTATTTATTTAATATTATTTTATTCAGTTATTATTTAATAACACATTGATACACTACACATGAACACCTGTATTAGTGTGAATGGTGAAATTGTTTCCTGGATGCCAAAATAGAGCCCAGCCCACTAGTGACCTCATGAGAGAGCTAGCCAATAGGATAAGAATGCACTGGCCAATAGGGAGCAATTGTCCACGCCAAGTCCCAACCCCTCTTGCTGTGAGGGACGCGCAGAGCCCGGGCTCGGCCGTCGGTCCGCAGGGCGTGTGGCTGTCCGTTGGCGGCTCCGATCCCCCGCACCCCCGGCCGGGGAGTCTTGCTGCCCAGGGCAAGGGCTGCGCGGGTCCAGAGTCCCTCCTCCGTCCCGCTGGCTCCTCCGGCTTCCCTCTCCTGGCTGCCTGCCCAAAAGAAAGTGAGTGCCGGCCGCCCCTGTCCTTCCGGCCCCTCCCCCTTTTGAGCCGGCACGCACGGGGCGTGCCGCTCACCCTGGCGTCCCTGCCCCTTCTCCTCCTGGGTCCTGCCGCCTTCCTCGCCTGCCGCGCCTGCGGCTGTGCGCCCTCGCTCCCCTCCCCGTGGGCTTTCCCCTGGGCTCCGCTGCGCTGCACCGCTCGGTGCTTCTCCAGGGGAGGGGCTGTTAGTGCGGGGAGTTTCTTCCCCGTCACAGTCTCCACGGGCTGGATGAGAGGGCCTCGCGGGCCGCATCCGGCCCGCGGGCCGTAGTTTGGAGACCCCTGTTCTAAGGCATAGCGCAGTGTAAAGCTATGGGTTGATGCCCAGGTAGTGGCTCTATAGCTGTTCGTGATGGGGACACTGTAGGAAAGCTGTGGAGGCTGACATGGCTCTAGAGGAATGAGTATGACTCCCCATCAAGGATTGCCAGGCTCACTGAAGGTAGCAGAGTTTTATGCAATCAGAAGTACACTTAGAGAGTCTTTGTTTAGAGATAGCACACTTTTTGCAGTATTTGGTGATGGCAATGAAAAGTCTAGGTGATCTGAAGAATAGTTTAGGCATGCCTATGAAGAAGGCCAGTGTCCTCTCAAAATCAAGCGTATGAAAGGTGTAATGTGTTCTCTCTATATGGGGTTTAGGATAAACTGTTGGCAGATAGATGGGTTTGGTTGAGATGGAAAGAAGAGATGATTTTCAGCAGAAACTTGGGGTGTGGTTTGAGAGACTTCTTATCCTTAAAGAAGGATGCAGGGTCTGCCTCTGTATGCAGGGTCTGCCATGAGAGCTTTTAGTTCTCGCATACCTCTGGCTGATGTAATTGCCACAAGAAAAGCTACTTTCATGGAAAGGTATAGTAATGAGCAAATTGCCAGTGGTTTGAATGCGGTATAGTTAAGGGCCCAATGGATCAGGCTGAAGTCACATGGTTTGGTGGGTTTATGGAAATCAGGGTAAGTCCTTTGAGGAATTGTTTGGTTAAAGGGCGAATACATGCAGAGTAATGGTCCATCTTGGGGTGAAGAGCTGTGATGGTAGATAGATAGACTTTCATTGAACCCATGGATAGGCCTGACCCTTTGAGTCATAGTAAATACTCCAGTATCAAGCGTAGTGACACTGGGATGGATGTCATCTGTTTTTGTTGGCACCATGTCTTAAATCATGTCCACTTCAGGATGTATGAACGACGAGTCATTTCTCTGCAACTGTACAAAAGTATCTCTGGTACCTCCTCTGGCAGGTCAGCTCTGGTCCCCTGAACCATGGAGAAGCCATGCTCCGAGATAGGAGTTTTCATGGATCTGGGTGTAGAACACAGCGTGATTCCTGGGACAACAGATGAGGCAGAAGTGAGAATGTGATTGAGGGATGCATGATAATCCTGAGGTAAGGATACCAAGTTTGTTAAGACCACACTGGAGCTATTAGAATTACTGTAGCTACGTCCAATCTGATTTTTTGGATCATAGAATCCTAGGGCTGAAGGAGACCTCGGGAGGCCATCGAGTTCAGCCTCCTGCCCAAGGCATGACCAATCCTAACTAAACCATCCCAGCCAGGGCTTTGTCAAGCCAGGATTTAAAAACCTCTAGGGATGGAGACTCCACCTCCCTAGGTAGCCTATTCCAGTACTTCCCCACTCTCCTACTGAAATAGTTTTTCCTAATATCCATACAAAACCTCCCCCACTGTAACTTGAGACCATTGCACCTTGTTCTGCCATTTCTCACCACTGAGAATAGCCTCTCTCCATCCTCTTTAGAACCTCCTTTAAGGAGGTTGAAGGTTGCTATCAAATCCCCCCCCTTACTCTTCTCTTCTGCAGACTACATAAGCCCAAATCCCTCAACCTCCCCTTGTAGGTCATGTGCTCCAGACCCCTAATCATTTTGGTTGCCCTCCGCTGGACCCTCTCCAATGCAGCCACATCCTTTCTATAGTGGGGGGGGGGGGTCGGGGGGCGGGGCGGGGCTAGAACTGGACACAATACTCCAGATGTGGCCTCACCTGTGCCAAATAAAGGGGAACAATAACTTATCCAGATCTCCTGGAAATGGCTCCTCCTAATACACCCTAATATGCCATTAGCCTTCTTGGCTATAAGGGCATACTGTTGTCTCATATCCAGCTTCTCATCCACTCTAATCCTCGGGTCCTTTTCTGCTCAACTGCTATTTAGCCAGTCAACCCGAGCCTGTAACAATGCTTGGGATTCTTCCGTCCCAAGTGCTGGACTCTGTTCTTGTCCTTGATGAATCTAATCAAATTTTTTTTACCCAATCCTCCAATTTATCTAGGTCACTCTGGACCCTATCCCCACCCTCCAATGTATCTACTTCTTCCCCTAGCTTAGTGTCATCCACAAACTTGCTGAGGGTGCAACCCATCCCCTCATCCAGGTCATTAATAAAAATGTTAAACAAAACCAATCCTTGGGGCACTCCACTTGAGACCCACAGTCAACTAGACATCAAGCCACTGATCACTTCCTTTTGGGCCTGACAATCTAGCCAGCCTTCTATCCACCTTACAGTTCATTTATCCAATCCATACTTCCTTAACTTGCTGGCAAGAATATTGTTGGAGACCATATCAAAAGCTTTGCTAAAGTCAAGGTATTTCACATCTACTGCCTTCTCCATGTCCACAGTGCCAGTTACCTCATCATAGAAGCGAATCAGATTGGTCAGGCATGACTTGGACTTGGTGAAACCATGTTGACTATTTCTATTCATTTTCTCCTCTTCCAAGTGCTTCAAAATGGATTCCTTGAGGATCCTCTCCATGAGTTTTCCAGGGACTGAGGTAAGGCTGACTGGTTTGTAGTTTCCTGAATTGTCTTTCTTCCCTTTTTTAAAAGATGGGCATGATATTTGCCTTTTTCCAATCCTCTCCCAATGTCCACAAGTTTTCAAAGGTAATGGCCAAAGACTCTGAAATGACATTTGTCAAGTCCCTCACTACCCTCAGATGCATTAAATCCAGACTCACCCCATTCAAAAGGGGGATGGGAGGGAATGCATAAAGAAGGGGGTCATTCCAATTGAGGTGGAATGTATCACCTAATGAATGGCTACCAACACCTTCCCTGGAGCAGAAGCTTGGGCAATTGGCATTTAGGACTGTTGCAAAAAGGTCTATTTTGGCAAATCCCACACTATTGGAAAAATGTGTAGGAGGACAATGTTATTAAGCTCCCATTCGTGGTCCCAAGAAAATGTTCGGCTGAGTGCATCCACTATGGCATGACATCCATGTAGGTAAGCTGCAGTGATGTCGATATTGTATCTGATGCACCACTGCCAGAGTTTTATGACTTGCACACAAAGCCAGTGTGACTGTGCTCCCCCTTGTCTTTAAAACTATGTTGTCTGTAAGAATTTTAATAGCTTTGTCCTTGATGAGTGTTAAGAAGTGTGAGCAAGTGTTGCAGACAGTGTAGCCTTCCAATAGGTTTATATGCAAGAGGGATTCTGAAGGAGACCAGAGGCCCTGTATAGAATATGGGTGTAGGTATTCTCCACATTGCAGGGATGCTTCCCCCTCCCAGGAATGAGGCACCTGTGGTGATGGTTACAGACAGTGTGTTTAGGTAACTGGCACCTAAATTTCATAATATGCATATGTTAAAATGAACAGATATTACAGATACTCAAAATGCATGTGTGTCACCAAGATTGACAGATATGAATGAGAAGCAGTTATGAAATATACCTGCTCACACAGGCCAGATATAGTCTTTCAATTAAATAACGTATCTCTAACAAATAAAACCACGAATTTACCATAAAAATTAAGCATCTGCAAAGCTACAATTTATTAAAAATAAATATTGCAGTTAAAAATGGGTATGAAGTTAAAAAAAAAATCAGATTTTGAAATCATCCTAAAAGTAGCTAAACAACCCTAGCCTTCTGTTACCGCAGCAGCTTGGGGGTAGGTAAGAAGTGCTCTGTCCATGACTGCTGCAGTAGGCACAGCTGGGAGAGGTGCATGTCCTCCAGGTGAGGGGACAGACACACAGATAGGCAGACACGAAGACAGACAAACTCTCTCAAATATATAGTAGATAGCTGTCCCTTTCTCCATCCCTGCCCCCTCTGTTCCACTGCCCCAATGGGGTTGTAGCTATCCCAGTCCCATTATCTGGCCTCTTGCTGTTCCCCTGTGGTCATTATACAATATAATTATCCCTGTTAGCCCCTCTTTCAGTTTTATGAGAAACAATCGCATTCCAAGCACATCCCATTGTCATAGCACAGGCATGTCCAAAGTCCGGCCCGCAGGCCAATTGCAGCCCGCGGTCGGATTTAATATGGCCCCCGCTTCTCCCGGCTCCCCGGTGCTCCTTTCAACTGGCGCGCGCAGCGCGCCGCTTCGGGCTGCGCTGCCACCGCCACCGCAGTCCTAGACCCTGCCCTGTAGGGCACGTCCGCAGCCCCGCTCCCCCGCTTGGCTGCGGGTTCGCCCTGCCCCCGTGCCGCCGTGAGGCCAGCATGCCCTGCGCTCTCCGCCCGCCTCCGACCCTGCGGGCCCTCTGCCTTGGGGCTGAGAGTGCGGGGACGGACTCCGCAGCTGCTGAGATCAGGAAATATCTCAGTATCTGTGATTGGCCCTGTGCACTGTCAGCTTCCTGGCGGGCTCAGGCACGTGGAGCTGCGAACACGCCCGAGCTCATCATTAGACACTTCACCACAAACAGCCACAAAGGCAAGAGAATTCTTGTTGGGCAGTGTATTAGTGCAGTGTATTACTTGGGCAGTGTATTAAACCTCTGGCACTGCGCTCACATGATCCCTTCCCCTTCTGGGCAATTTAAAAAAATGGCGACTGTAAATAAGAGAAGGAAAGTTGACAGTGAGGGCCGCCGCTTCCACGACAGGTGGAAAGTGGAATATTTCTTCTCTGAAATACAGAATCACTGTGTTTGTCTGATATGCCAAGAGACTGTGGCTGTTTATAAGGAATTTAATGTCAAGAGACACTACCAGTCGAGACATAGCACATACGACAAGCTAACAGGGCACGACCGCAGTGAAAAGTTGAAGCAACTTGAAGTTGTTTTAATGTCACAACAGCAATTTTTCATAAGAGCCCGTGAGTCAAATGAAAATGCCACAAGGGCGAGCTATGAGGTGGCAACGTTAATTGCTAAAAATTGCAAATCTTTTGCTGAGGGTGACTTTATCAAAGAATGCATTATGAAAATGGTTGAGAATATCTGTCCCGAGAAGAAGCAAGAGTTTGCCAACATTTGCCTGGCTCTTAACACTGTAGCACGGAGAATTGAAGAGATTTCATCAGATATTAAGAGACAGTTGACATCCAAAGGAGTGGATTTTGACTTCTTTTCAATAGCCTGTGATGAAAGCACGGACCTATCTGACACAGCTCAGTTGCTGATTTTATGAGAGGGGTGGACGATGAAATGAATGTGACTGAAGAGCTACTTGACCTCCAGAGCCTTACAGACCAAACAAGAGGAAAAGATTTATTTGTTTCTGTTAGTTCCGCCATAGATGACATGAAACTGCCTTGGAACAAAGTTACTGGGATTATTACTGATGGGGCACCTGCCATGGTTGGTGAACGAAGTGGATTATCAACCCTAATCTGTAACAAGGTGATCGAAGAAGGAGGCAAAGCTATTAAACTCCATTGTATCATTCATCAACAAGTTCTCTGTGCTAAACATCTCAAATATGATCATGTTATGAAACCGGTGCTAAAGACTATTAATTTTATTCGCTCTAAAGCCCTGTGCCACCGCCAGTTTAAACAGTTTCTACTGGACATTCAGGCTGAATACGAAGATGTTTTATATCACAACGATGTAAGATGGATCAGTCGGGAGTCTGCACTGCAGCGTTTCTACTCTCTCAGAAAGGAAATCGGAGAATTCTTGGAAACAAAGGGACAACCAATGCGAGAACTATCTGATCCTATTTGGCTGGCTGATTTGGGGTTTCTAGTTGACATAACAAAGCATCTGAATGTACTGAACACGAGTCTTCAGGGGAAAGATGCAGCGGTGAACCAGCTTTATTCACACCTCAAAGCCTTTGGGACAAAGCTGCAACTTTTCATAAGGCAGTTGTCACAAACACCGCCCAATACCATACATTTTTCAGGGTTGCAGGAAATAATGAACAGTTTTCCACAGGACAATATCAGTGCGCAAACGAGCAGGTATGCAGCAGACATTGCATCTCTGGCTGGGGAGTTTAAACGGCGCTTTCAGGATTTTGCAGCTATTGAAAAGGAGATCAGCCTTTTCTCCTCTCCATTCTCTGTTGACCCCGATGATGCTCCAGATGAGCTGCAGCTCATTGAGCTGCATTGTGACAGCGAGTTACGCAGTCGTCACCAAGAGCTCTCTCTTGTGAACTTTTACTGCCAACTGGATAAGAGCCGGTTTCAAGAGATTCGAACATTGGCTAAGAAAATGCTGAGCTTGTTTGGCTCAACATATATGTGTGAGAAGACATTCTCTGCTATGAACTTTAACAAGAACCGCGTGACGACAAGACTAAGTGACTCTCACCTGCGTGACATTTTGCGCATCAAAACCACTGCCTTTGAACCAGACCTAGTCTATGTGCTGCAGTCCAGATCTCAGTTTCGCCCTTCACATTAGTGTAGGCAAGTTTTTTTTTCAATTGAGATGAATACATTGTAAAATCTCAGTTAATGTCAGTTGGTCTAAATCAGTTATAAATATATTTGGACACAACATGTATAGTTGGTGTTTTGTTGCTGTTCATATTTTTTGAACTTAAAAGTTGATAATATGTAATGTACTTTACAATGTTCCTGACATATATTTCAGCTTCCTGGATTTTTTTTTCATCTGGCCTTCAGATATGAAAGGCAGAGTGATTTAACACCTGTTTAGATTTGTCATCCATGTGACGAAATGAAAAGTATGCCGTTTGCAATAAACTCTGCATAAAATAGTTAATTTGCATTTAATTTTAATGGTTCAAAGAATGTCAGGCAAAATGGTCGGCCCTCACGCATGTTCACTTCTTCAAATCTGGCCCTCTTTGAAAAAAGTTTGGACACCCCTGTCATAGCACAACCAAACCCTTACCTTGCTTTGAGTTATGATAAGAGAAAGCTGTATACCAAACGTTGGTACTTTCATCTTACCATTTGGGTGGAGTTCTTGAACAAACTGACTCACAGACAGACAGGCCAACCGACAGACAAAGTCACTCAAATATATAGTAGATGACAGACAGAAAAAAACATAGTAAAAATGCCACTAGCTAATATTTTTGTTTTTAAAACAATAATTCCTTGACTGTGCAGGATAGCCAATTTCCACACACATTTTTGTAATGAGCTGAAAAAAATTATTACATTTTATCTTGTTAAACACACTAGAAAAATTAGTGTATTTTTACTCATTGCTGCTTTCTATACTTAAACACAATTTATTAAAAATATTGCATAGAGGAATTTTAATGATACACGTTTTCTAGCTCTGGAAAAATAGCCTGTGAGTACCAAAAGGTAGATTCCTTTACAAGATGATATCACAGAACATTCACAGAACATTTTGTGAAGCATGGTATGAATGAATGGTAGAGTTCAGCTTTAAACAGTTACAAGTACAGTCTCTCCCACTCACTCCTTCTACCTTCCTCTTTATATTCAATAACTGTTACACCTCATTTACTTTCTTTATCTATTATCTCCCTCCCTCTTATCAAAAGCTGCTTCCTTTCCCATCACACATCTTACCTCTCACTAGCAGAATGGGAAGAGAGCCTCCTTCTCCTAAAATAGAAGCCTAGCTCCACTACTGCCTCTTGACATATTACTCAGCTCAAGATTTCTGTTCATTCAAATGTGTGTGTTATAGTTGTTCTTGGCTTACTAATACTTCAAAATGAAAAATAGTTTCTTACCCCTCTAGCAACTATGATTCTTTCAGATGTAGCAGTCTATGTGGATCCCACAATAAATGAGTGTACCTCATGTATGCAACATTGTATTTTATTTTTTATAGTGTCTGTCAGGGCTGCACACGTGCTCTGTGCAGCCTCATTGTTCCATGCAAAATCATAAGGACGGTGATCATGAGCTTCTTAACTCAAAAGCCTTACGTAGCTGTGGGCTCTGAAAAGTGGGATGGAAGAGGGACAGTGGGATCCACACTGACAACAATATATTAAATAACCTAAATTACCATAAATAACCATTCTTTGAAATGTTGTAATTAACGTGGATTTCACTGCAAGTGACTTGCAAGCAGTGTCCTCTCTGGATAGTGGGAGTGAGACCTTTCTGTCAGTCAGTCAGACTGCAGGATTGCTTTCCTGAACTTGGCTTCTGACCTGGCTGTCATGGCAAGAGCTTAAATGTTTAAAGCAAGTCACTGGTTACTTCACATTGCAGATCTCAGACTGTTATGTTCCTTACGCAGGCAGATCCTTCTACTTGTGCATTAGTGCAGTGTGTCTTGATGTTTTGAAAAAGAGGTTTGCTAGACATCTACCAAATGGAAATGCACTGTGTGATCCGCTTTGAAATTCTTTGGGATGAGAAGGCTTCGCCTTTTGATAGGCCAGATATGGCCATAAAGAAGTGAAGAAACAGCTTGATAAGAGACGAGGAGTCCTGTGGCACCTTATAGACTAACTGAAGTGTAGGAGCATAAGCTTTCGTGGGCAAAGACCTACTTCGTCAGATGACATGCATCTGACGAAGTGGGTCTTTGCCCACGAAAGCTTATGCTCCTACACTTCAGTTAGTCTATAAGGTGCCACAGGACTCCTCGTCGCTTTTGCAGATTCAGACTAACACGGCTACCCCTCTGATAGCTTGATAAGAGTCTTCCTACTTTGTACGAGATTCTCCCCCCAACATTTTTTCCTCATTGAGGCTTCCAAGAAGCCTAGATTGAGGGAAACATAGTAGTACTCAAATCTCACCCTTTCTTGACCTGTTTTGCAATGGATGTTATGGCTAGTGATTACCACTGCACACTAGCAGGGTTGAGTAGTCCCTCATTTATGAAGTGGAAGATAATCCTTGCTAGAAAAGATGTCACACAGCTTGTAGGATTCCTCTGATATGGCTGTGTTCTTGATTTCCAGAGTCTCAAAGACATGGAAAGACAGCCTGAAAGGCTTGGTCCTTGATAAAGCAAAGCTTTGGACATGTTGAAAGTATGAAGTTTCTATTTTCATGGTACACCAAGTGTGTCCTTGGCCAAAAAAAAAAAAAAAAAAAAAAAAAAAAGAGCCGGGATTCACATTACCACATTCACAATGAAGAACAGACTGAAGTATAGCTGAACTTATCCTGAACTTGCTATACACTGTTTTAAGAAGTATTAAAATATTAACTGCTTATTTAAACTATACAAATTGAAGTAGCACTGGAAATTATGCAGAAGATTAAGCTGTAAGAGAATAACATACTTCCTTTCTAGTTCTTGCAGCAGCATCTTGTACAAGCTGAGAAATTGCTTCTTTCATATTTTCTATCTCCCCTTCTTTTTGCTTCTCTCCCAGTAGGGCCTAGAGAAAACAATTTGAAAATACTTATTCATAATTACCACTCATAAAAATAGTATTTTTTTTCCATTAAAAAAGTCACTGATTGAACAAAAAGAAATGACAGCTTGCAAAATGACATCAGAATACCACTGTTCAAGAAAAAAAAATTAGGTAACTGATGTTTGTCATTCTATTGGCTACGTGAATTCAAGTATGTCAGGAAATCAATAAAACTTAAAACACGAGGAAGGATGACCATCACATTGCAGCAAATACTATTCCTGGGGGCATTCTGAGCCAAAAAATTAAAATATCAGCAAATATTATTTGTCAAAATAAAACTGAAAAATCACAACAGTTTCATTTATTTTTGTTAATTTATTTCAAAATACCTGCCAGCAAGTATGTCTGTAACACAGACATGAAAACTCTCCAGGTGCGTCTAGACCGGCAAGATTTTGCGCAAAAGCACTTGCTTTTGCGTAAAATCTTGTTGCCTGTCTATACTTGCCGTGAGTATTTGCGCAAGAACATTGACTTTGTACTGTACAAAATCAGTGGTTCTTGTGCAAATACTCCAACACTCCCGCTCAGGGATAAGCCCTCTTGCGCAAGTATTCTTGGGCCAGTGTAGACAGCCAAGTTAATTTCTTGCGCAAGAAAGCCCGATGGCACATGCCAGTATAGATGCTCTCTTGCGCAAATACTTTTAATGGAAAAACTTTTCCGTTAAAAGTATTCGTGCAAAAGAAGTAGAGTTTTAAAAAAAAACGTGACAACTTAGTTTCTGGTTTTTTGTCCCTTTTTCCTCAAAGCCCTGTTAGGACCAGACATCTACAACCCTCCCCCCGGCCCAAGTCCCACGGGAGCACAGCTGCGGACCTCCTGCAACCAAAAATCTGTACCATCTCCCCCTCAGCCCAGCCACAGTGCCACCCTGGCCCAGATACCTGCACCCCCTCCTCCCAGAGATCAGCTGCAGCCCCCCTACCCAGCTCAGACATCTGTCCCCCTACCCTCAGAGCCCAGACACCTGCCCACCTCCCCCTACAGAGCCCAAGGATCCAGATGGAGAAAACAGTCTGATGTTGATTCCCAGACTTCTGTGGAGTTTTTTGCATGCCTCTGTCTCCTTCATTCAAAGCGTGTGGTGAACTACAGATGCCAGGGAGAGGAAGTTACTCACCTTGGTGCAGTAACGATGGTTCTTCGAGATGCGTGTCCCCGTGACACTACTTGAAAAAGAACCAGGCCCACTGTTGAGAGGAGTGATAATTTTCCCAGGGCCCCGTGATTCAAAAGAGTAATTTAAAACATTCCCTGTCACAACTCCCAGCCACCAACTCTGCCAGCTCTGGGTGGGGTTAGGGAACACTAGGGGTCTACCTCCACTTCCTGCTGGACAGCCTGTTGGGATTCTGGACTTGCTGCTGCTGCCCTGGAAACACTGCCTACCAGGCTCCAGCAGCTCATTCTGCCGCAGGCTGCCAGGGCTGTCTTTGGCCCTGATCAGGCTGCCAGGGGCTGCCAAGTGGTTGGGCTTCAGTCCCAGCTCCCCAGCAGTATGTGGGCTCTGGCCCTGCTTCTGTGGGCTGTCCAGGGCTCTGACCTCATAGTGCAGGGGTGTCCAAACTTTTTTCAAAGAGGGCCAGATTTGATGAAGTGAACATGCGTGAGGGCCGACCATTTTGCCTGACATTCTTTGAACCATTAAAATTAAATGCAAATTAACTATTTTATGCAAAGTTTATTGCAAATGGCAAACGACATAACACCAACTATACATGTTGTGTCCAAATATATTTATAACTGATTTAGACCAACTGACATTAACTGAGATTTTACAATGTATTCATCTCAATTGAAAAAAAAACTTGCCTACACTAATGTGAAGGGTGAAACTGAGATCTGGACTGCAGTACATAGGCTAGGTCTGGTTCAAAGGCAGTCCCTGATCTCAGCAGCTGCGGAGTCCGTCCCTGATCTCAGCAGCTGCGGAGTCCGTCCCTGCACTCTCAGCCCCAAGGTAGAGGGCTTGCAGGGTCAGAGGCGGGCGGAGAGCGCAGGGCACGCTGGCCTCACGGCGGCCCGGGGGCAGGGCGAACCCGTAGCCAAGCGGGGAGCGGGGCTGCGGACGTGCCCTACATGGTGGACTTTAGGACCGCAGCGGCCGCCATGGACGGCGGCGGCACGGCCGGAAGCGGCGCCAGTCAGAGGAGCGCCAGGGAGCCAGGAGAGGGGGAGGAAGCGGGGGCTGTCCCTGCACTCTCAGCCCCAAAGCGGAGTGCAGGGGCAGGGTTTGGGACCGCAGCGGCGGCGGCCCGAAGCGGCGCGCTGAGCGCGCCAGTTAAAAAAAGCACCGGGGAGCCGGGAGAAGCGGGGGGCCGTATTAAATCCGACCGCGGGCCGCATTTGGCCCGCGGGCCGGACTTTGGACATGCCTGTCATAGTGCAATGGGCTGGTGGAGCTGCCACCAGCCCTGATCCCAGTCCTGCTATCACGGACTCTGCAGCAGCCCACAGATTCTAGCCCCACTTCCACGGGATGTCTGGGGATCTGGCTGCAGCACTGCAGGCTGTAAGGGACTGCTGCCGGTTCTAGCCCCGCTGCTGCAGGCTGCTAGGAGATGCCATCAGTCCCAGCCCCTGCCCCCGCCCCCTCCCGCTGCTTCAGCCCAGCCCCTTCTGGATTTCGCTCCTGCCGCTAGGCTATTGGGGTTCTCTGATCCAGGAACAACCACGGTCTCTTGTAAGATCACGGATGTTACCAGACAAGAGAATTCCAGTTTTGGGAGGTTCATCCTGTAATTTATTCTAATAAATTTGAGCTCTCTTAGCTTCATTTGCTGTTGATTACAATTCATTAAATGTGCATCAATGTAACATGTAGTCAGCAGATGTAAGTAACAGTACTCTGGATTTCCTTAAGACCTGGGGTTTTTTTGGACAGTACTACTCAAGTTCTTCTCAGAAGCAGTTCCCCTAATGATATTTTCAAGCTGAACATTCAAAAATTGATGTCTCAAAAATCAATAAGTCACTCTTGGAAAATCGTAGCCAGGATTTTTAAACAGGCTAAAGTTTTAGACATGTCTACTACATAAAACCAGGCTTTAGAATAGTTACATCATTGTCTTACCTGATTTTTTTGTAGGTTAGCTTCTTCTAAGAGTTGCATGCTGTCTCGAACTTTTACAATTGCATCATATTTTTCCTCTTCTAGATCTGTGCACTTCGTCTGTAGCTCTCTAATTTGTTTTTCTAGAGCTGTTCTCTCTGTTCTCAACTGTTCAGCATCTTGTACAGCTACACATAATCTAAAAAAATCAGAACACTAACATCTCACTGGCTGAACTTGCAACTTGCTAAAACACTTTCACTCCTGTTCTCATATACAGAAAGTACAAATTTGCTTATAAACTATTATGTTTAAATTCTCTGGTATAAGTTTTTATATGTCCTCTTAATCTTCTATCACTATGTCCCATATAGAAAAAGAATGAAAGAAGAGGACACCAAATGAAGTTAATGGGTACTTTTCAGTTTAGAAAAGAGGAGACTGAGGGGGGATATGATAGAGGTATATAAAATCTGTGGAGAGGGCGAATAAAGAAAAGTTATTTATTAGTTCCCATAATAGAAGAACTAGAGGACACCAAATGAAATGAATGGGTAGCAGGTTTAAAACTAATAAAAGAAAGTTCTTCTTCACACAGTGCATAGTCAGCCTGAGGAACTCCTTGCCAGAGGAGGCTGTGGAGGCTAGGACTATAACAGAGTTTAAAGAGAAGCTAGATAATTTCATGGAGGTTAGGTCCATAAAAGGCTATTAGCGAGGGGACAGAAATGGTGTCCCTCGCCTCTGTTTGTCAGAGGCTGGAGAAGTATGGCAGGGGACAAATCGCTTGATCATTGTCTTCGGTCCACCCCCTCTGGGGCATCTGGTGCTGACCACTGTCAGCAGACAGGCTACAGGGCTAGATGGACCTTTGGTCTGACCCAGTACGGCCATTCTTATGTTAGGAGTTGAATTATAAACAGTATGTTCAAAGTTAAGAGAGAAGGGTATAGTTATTCAGAGCTATCTCTACTGAGTTGTAAACTTATTAAAAGGCATGTTGCAGAACATTTTTTTGTTAATTCTTTTGTTATTTATTACCCACCTTAAATTATAATCTTTGCCAAGTCAAATTATTTATTATACCACTACCAAATGGTTCTAACATCAGATGTTTAAAAAGAGGAACAGGTACACCTTAAAGAAACAGTTGTTTCTAAATACTCTGCTTATTTTTCTTGTTATTTTAAACCATTTTCCTTGATGAAAGCAGAGGGAGGAGTAATTGAAATATGGCATTAAAATTTTATGTAACAGTGTTAACACACACAAAATCCATACATGTTGCAATTTTGTCCTGCACTCTCTTCCACCATTCCATGTCAATTAACATCTACCAATAATATTAGCTAGAGCTATTGTAAAACTACAAGCCGTTTCCCACTGCTGATGCAATTTTTTGTGCATGTAGGTATCTGCATGTGTACACATATACAAACACACAGAATTGCATCAGCAATGGGAAACGGCTTGTAGTTTTACACTATCTCTACAATGTTTAGTGCTTGAACCAGATTTAAGTTACTGGTTGGCACAAAAGAAGGCAGAGACAGACAGCCAAGGGACCTAGTTGGGTTCAGATCAGGCATTAAAGTGATGGTAATGATAGACCACAAATCAACGTTTTATGACTACACCTAAAGTAGTTTTTGAAGCAGTCAAGTTGGTTTTGAATATCTACAGGATAAAATATATATCAACACAAAAATTACATTAATTATGGCTGGCTAATTACTTTAGGTCCAGTTTCAAACAAATAAAAAGACTACAGTTCTTAGTTCAAGCAAAAGAGTTCTTGAAAGCCACTGTTGAGGAATTTATCATGTGCAACATTTCAAGGCAATAAGACTCCTACTGTTACAAACAGGTCTGCTCTTGTACTATTGGGTTGCTAGATTCTTTAGCTATGATGATTTTGCTAGTCACACCCATGGAGCAGGGACCAAGAAACGTGAATCTGTTTTATTTCTTCTAAGGTGATAGTTTCTGAATACTTCAAAAAACAAACAAAAAACCCCTCCTTCAGTTATGTCATCTGAGAAACATTTGATGACTAAAACATTTAATTCAAAATTCTAGCCCCAAATTAATTTATTAAGCCAAGTTATCATCTGGTTAAAAAGGGGGCAGTAGAGGGGAAAGAAAAGAGATTGTAATGGAAATCCTTAATCATTCTGACATATATTAGCATGCAATACTATAATTAATAGAACATCCTCTTTGTTTAGTTATTCAAGAAAACTTTATCACTGACATTTACCACAAGGAAAAAAAAACCATTTTTGCTCTATTGTGCTATTAAGTGTCCTTACTGGGGATGTTAAATATCAGTTAATTCAATAGTCAAGTAACCTCATGTATTCTTACCAGTTACTTGACTATTCTATAGACCCCGGGAATGGCTCTGGCCCCACTCTTGAAGAGCCCCCTGCCACTCCGCACTGCTGCATCTGTGGCAGGGCTATCACATCAGAGGCAGCAGGGCACAGGGCTATCACATATCAGAGGCAGCAGGGTGTACAGTGTCAGGCGGGAGCTGGCTCCCCTCACAGACTGGCTGCCTATCACCCTGCGCTGCCACCTCTCATATGTGATAGCAGTCCTTGTATGGGAGAGAGAGGTCTGAGCACCTGGACCCGGCCTAAGCCAGGACTGAGCAGGGCTGCGTGCTCGCATACCTCCTAATAACACTTTACTGCAGAGCCACAACTGGGGTAGGTCCAAGACCCATCACAAGCCAGGACTGGCCAGCTTGCTAAAAAGTTTACTAGCGGAAATGTGTTTAGTGTATAATCAACTACATTATTACGTCCCTAGTCCCTACTAGGGACAAAGGATACAAAATGATACTTGAAATCAACTTTTACTTGTCTTAATGTGGCTGTATACATCCAAAAGGTGGACAGTTTAAGAGAATACTTTCAAACTGATGCTTGGAGCTTCTGGGGTACTACTCCAGCTAATGTTAATAAAATTAGTTAAACTCGGGACCTGTGCACAGACTAAAAAGTCACTGGCAAAACTGACACACGAGTAAAACCAAGTGATCTGTGGTCTTCTAGCCTTTACTCAGGTGAGAAGAAGGAAGATAAGAAACTACTCTGAGAAGGTAGGGGTAAAGAAGCAGATAAAATACGAGTAATCTATGATAAATATAATCTGCAGGTAAAATATAGTTAGAGAACTAGATCACTCAAAACTATAGAACACAAGCATTTAAAAGAAAACCTCAGCTTTCATTATTCTTCTAGAAATATCATCAGTCACATTTAACAGAGTCATTCATCTATTTACCTTGTCTCCAATTGTTTTATGCTTGATTGTAGCTGCTGCAAGCGTTTGTCTGATGCTTCCTCTTTCTCCCGAGCAGATACTACATCTTCTTCCTAGAAATCATAGCAATTACTCAGACATTTTCTTTTGAACTCTGCTTGAGCACAAAAAAAAATGAAATGTTCTAGATAGAAACAAATTTTTTTTAAATTATTTAAGTTTCATGTTTGCAATAGGATAGGGGTCGGCAACCTTTCTGAAGTGGCATGCCAAGACTTAACTCTCCTACCCTGACCTGTGCCACTCTCGTGGGACGGGGAGGGGCTTTCTCCACCGTGCACCCTGTGAACTACCTGGCTCAACGCTAATCTTTTCACAGACTACCAGTTGCTAATGGAAACTGACCGTTAATTACATAATTGCTAGTACTGCAGCTAGGGAGCATGGTTTAATTTAAATTATTAAATAGGCTAAGCATTTTAACTCTCTCATGATAATTTATCAAATTTCATTTTAAAATCAAGTAAAATATGAATTTATGTCCAACACAAAAGGTTTCAATGCTTTCTTTATTTATGGCAGGAGTGGGGAATTTCTTTTGGTCAGGGGCCACTGACCCACAGAAAAATCAGTTGGGGACCAGTGTTCCCTCTATGCTGCGTGGCAGTACAGCTTCACAGGTGATTAATCAGCGCTACCTAGTCAGAGGCTCAGGGCTCCCTGCATGGGCAGGGTTGATGAATCACTTGTGAAGCTGTGCTGCCCCACAGCTTAGAGGGAACACTGCTGGGGACCACAAAAGCAAGGAGCAAAATTCTCCTACAAAAACCCCTAACCCTCACTGATGTGCTCCCAACTGAGACAGCTTACTCCTCTGGTCCTTCAGCCTCACAGGGCAAGGGGAAGGGACAGGTTCTTGGCTTTCTATAAGCCAGATTTACTTTTATAGGGTTCCAGAGTTAGTGGATTTTATAGACCCCCTTAGGTTCTGAGATGAGGACAAAAATGAGGGGTTCAGTGTGAGGGACAGGGCTGCCAGCGAGTGGGAAGGAGGAGGAGTGCAGAAGGGGGAGACGTTACAAGGTCTGGGTAGGAGGTATGGTGCAGAAGCAGGCTGGGGTATGGGGCCTGGCCAAGGGGAGGAAGCAAGATCAAGGGAAACTGAAGTATGTGGCCAGGCAGGAGAGTGAAGGAGAAATGGTGGATGCAGGAGCAGGATGGAGATAGGGTATCTGGCCAGGAGGGAGGGTGTTGGTGCAAGCTGGGATTGCAGGGTCATGGCAAGGGGAGGAGAGTGAATGAGGAGAATTGAGGTGCAGGGGGTCTGGGAATGAGAAGGGACGCTTACCTTGCTTTGCAACTCCTTGCAGTGGGGAAAGCTTTTGGACTTGTGTCACGCACTGTCGTTCCCCCAGCAGGGTGGGGAGGGAGTTCATCCCCGTCCATGTGGTGGGGGAGCCCACGCAGCCAGGAGGCTGCAAAGCATCAGCTCTGTCTTTCTACTGGGAGGCATGGAGGGTGGGGAAGGTGAAGAAAGCCCTGACCCTGACAGACCAACTTGCGGATTGCAGCAGAGCCAGCAGCTCTGTGCGTTGCCACTCCCCCAGAGACGGGGAGGAAAGAGTGGCAGTGCATGGAGCCACTTCAAGGCACTGAGGTCCAGGAGCAGCTCTACTGGTTTTTATGGCGGTCTCGAACCCACTCGGCACCCCCCTCCTCTGGGCAACAGCAGCTGCTGTAAGAAAGAACAAACAGCAGCCTGGAGATGAAGGAGGCAGCTGCAACGCAGACAGACCCCGTGCACCAGAGGTAGTCCTGCAGCAGGGATGAGGGAGCTATCGGGTGCACAGTGGTGGAGCAAAGGGTGGTGGGGACTCACCAGCGGCAGTGTGCACCACACTGGAACTGGGGAATGTGGTGGTGTGAGCCGTTGCGGGTTCGGGGGCACTTCTGAGCACCCAGTTGCTGTGTGTGCAGCTTAACCTGCTGCCAGGGAAGGGGGAAGGTGCCAGCAGCAGGTTAGTCTGTGCGCACAGCGGCTGGGTGCTCAGAGGTGCCTCTGAGCCAGCTATGGGTGCACATGCCACTCAAAATCAGCACGCGTACCATATGTTGCCGACCCCTGCAATAGGATAGTCAATTAAAACCTTCAGTTATTCTAGAATACCTTTCTCTTCATTTGGACTTGAAGGTCTGCTAACAGTTTTGTCATTTCATCAACTTTAGCAGTTGCTGTTCTCACATCTATTTTGGCTTGCCTGCATATAAAGATACCCCTCAATTAATTACATTTATCAGATTGTGAAAAAAACCCAGAACTTAACAGATGATTTATAAAATCATGTGAAGTCGACCATATCATCAAAACTTTTCACACAGGGACAGCAGCAGCAGCTACTGACTGTTAGGTGGAAGAGATTCGAGAGGACACCAAACAGGAGGTACATAAGCCATTGTACTGCTGAATAAAAGTTTGTGGAGGACTCCATAACCTAAATTTTCTGAAGTGAGTTGATGATTTTGGGCTCCTCAAATTTCTGAGTTCTCAACTTGAGACATTTTAAAGGGGTTTGTTTTTCAGAAGTTGAAGGCTCAGGACTCTGAAAATCAAGCCCTCTTAATAGGTTTCAAATTGGGTACCCAAAATCATTAGCCATTTTCAAAAATCTCAGTGTATGTGCTTCAGAATATAGACAGGTTTGGCTGGGATGGAGAAGGAAGGGGAAGATAAACTGGAGTAGGGTCAAAGGATGGTACGGTACTTAGGCAGTTTTCCCCAGTGGAAATAAAGCAACTCTACTCTTACTCTGATTTAGGTCAGGGGAAACAACACAGATTCCTTCCTCCTTTATCCAGTGCGCTGGGCTACGTTTAAACCAGTCACAGAAAAACAACCACCACCACCACCACCACCTTAAGATTGCAAAGTCATGCCTTGAAAAGTGAGAAAATGGCATAATTAAACTTCATTTCTGGCTCCTTAACCTAGCCTCTTTGCCCAGCCAGTCTCAGGTCCCACTCTATCCCCAAAACTCTGCTTCTTGTCTGTCTTCCCTTTTTACCTACCCCATCTCCCAGTGCCAGTGTCCTTGCCCAACCAGTCTCAGCCTCCTCACCATGTTGGTTCTCAGTCTCACCGTACTCTTGGTCCTAGCCTACTCCTCTTCCTCTCCCCAGGTTTGGCTTTTGTCCCCTCTGCATTTGAATCAGATGGCTTCCTACTCCACAATACCTAAATGCCAGCTGGGAAAGATAAGGTCCCTGCACTCAGTTCCAATGTCTAGTCCCAACCCTGAGCACTTGAAAGCACCTCGGTCACAGGAAAAGAGTTGTATCCTGAGGGAGGGTACAGAGGGTTTGACCTGGAGCATGGAGTTGGGGTGTTGGACGAAGTGGGCCCTGACTAGGAGGTGCTTACTTAGGTGATTCTGGGCTAGTAGCCCTGCAGGACCCTGAGGCAGGCTTCCTGCCCACAGCAGTCCCAGGCTGCTGCAAATGGCTGTCTGCCTGTGACTCTGCTTTGGGCACCAGAGGGGAGGGAGAGGCTTCATGTGCTGCCTCTACTCCCCTAGCTAAACCTCTCAGCTCCTATTGGCTGGAAACTGGCTAATAGGAACTGAAGAATTTTTCTGACGTGCGGGAAAAGCATGCAAAGCGTCCCCCCCCCCCCCCTCCAGAGCAGCCAGCTGCTTAAAGCTGGGGGTTGCTCTGAAGTGGCTGGCCACTCTATGCCTGACAGTCCCATCAGCGTGGCCTGCTAGCTGGATCCAGTGGGTTGGCAGGCCCAATCCGGACTGCGGGATGTATCTTGCCCTTCTCTGTCTTAATGGCTCTTTCACATGTTCAATGTTATGCTAATAGATTTATCAAGTTGGAAGGCTTTTCACTTTTAAGTTAACAGATCCACTTTGTGGGAAGAGTCACCAGTCTGCAAGCAGCAACAGTCTGCTGTGGGAGCCTTTGGGAATGGTCAGAACAGGGATAGGAAGAGGGGATAGGTCAAGCTTTCCTGGCCTATTATACCCGCCACCCATGAACACAAGCATCAACTATGACCACGCTTCACAATGTACTGCTCACTGACATATGTAGAGTGGTAGCTTGGAGTTTGGTTCACACCTGCTCTTCCCATTATGCTCTGGTGTAAGACTCTGTGATGGATGACTAATCCATTGAGGCTAGCCTATGTTAACATGGTTCCACCATCTTCTTTGCACCCTCTTTCTGACTAGGCACACCATGACTCTCTGCCCCGAGCTCAGAGCCGTAACAAGGGTGAGGCAAGTGGGACACTTGCCCCAGGCGCAGTACATTAGGGGCGCAAAATTAAAAATTTGAAAGTTAAAATATTTCATTTATATCTTTACTATCATTTATTTGCAATCTGAATATATGTGAAATTAACAACACGTGCAATAAATACAAATACTACAAAAAATAAGCATTTTATCATTTTTCAGGGGGCAGTTCAGTAGCTTGCCCCAGGCACAGAAAACCTTAAGTTTCGGCTCTGCCCCAGCCGAGCAGTACTGGGGTCGTGGACCATGGTGGGTGTGCTTTGGGTTCCTATGAGTGTGAAAGGGGTAGAGGAAGGGACACGGGGAGGGGCTAGCCTCCCTGGGTGGACAGATCACTAACTTGTGCTCTTGTGGAAAGGGTATCTCCAGAAAAGGAGACAGGCCTAATAACAGAACATAATACATCCTAAAACCCTCAGTCATCCAACCAGTGGAGATGGCCTTGGCCTACCCCTTCTTTCCACTACAGCAACCAATACTTTAGGGTGGGCGAGATTCTGTGGCCTGCACTGTGCAGGGGGTCAGACTAGATGATCATAATGGTCCCTTCTGACCTTAAAGTCTATGAGTCTATGAGTGAGGAATCTTCCTGAACAACTTAGGGTAGGGTTCTATGTAAATTAAGGGTACGAAGGCACTATTTCTCTCTCTGAAGTATCTTGCTTTAGAAAGAAGATAGGTATGTGTATGGGTTGGTTATGAAGAAAGTGGGAAGCCATACTTGGCTGAAACATGGGAGACAAATGCACTAAGACTTTGTGCTTATGGAATGTGGTGAAAGGGCAGTCAGCCATCATGGCCTTCAATTTATTCATCCTTCTTGTAGCGATAATAGTTATCAGAAAAGTAACCTTAGCGTTTGTGGCTGGGTCTCCATGGCAGCAAGAAGTCCTAGTGGTTAGGTGTGGAATTAGCTAGCAGGACGAGAGAGCAGGACCCTGCTACTGGTGTCCCTGACCTAAAAACTCCAGCCCACTATATTAGTAGAGTATTTACGTTTGGGGCATGGTCCCAAGAGTCCAGGTTTCTCCCTTTGTTAGGAGTCTAGCAGGTTCCCCAATTTGACCCAGGGTTGGGGTGGAGGCTTACTTGCTCTGCTGGCTGGCCAAATGGATAGACATTAATTCCTGTCCTGCACACTGCAGAACCACGCTCCTGGCTCTTTGCTGGTGAGCCCCTAACTGAGCCAGGCACCTTCCTTTTATCCTCCCTCCAGGCCTAGTATTAGCTGCAGGTAAAGCAGAGCAGGGCTAGCTGGGCCAAAAGGCGAGGCGCCCCTCTTTTCAATTCCCTCAAAATCAGGCGCCCCTCTTTTCAACTCCCTCACAATCTTGAACAGGATAGCACATGAGGCCCTTCCAGAATCATACAGTCAGCAGGTGAGCACAGACTGATTACCCTACCATAGGGGCTGCAAGTAAAGAGCACTAATGGTCCACATTAGGGATATTAAAATGTGTTTATTTTTGTAAATATTTCTTTATGTGTGGCATTGCGTGAAGGTTAACCGATGAGCTCATGCTCATCAGTTAACCATCTGTTACACTATTATATCTCTAGTCTATATTTTCATTTTAATGGAGATGAAACGAATCTTGATGACTCCAGGGACAGGAAGCAGTCCAAGAGAAGAGGAATGCCTATGAGCTCAGGAATTGGACATTTCTCTTGACCTCAACAGGGATATGCACATTGGTAAGAACATTTCTTTTCTGAATTTGTACCCTTATACAACATTTAACATTAAAAAGACAGAACAAGAACTGGAAAAAGACTATCATGCTAAAAATTATAATACATTTCTCCTTATCTATTTATCTTCCCATAAATACTGGATCTGTTTTCAACAAGGATTTCTTAAAGGTTTGTTGTTTGTTTGCTCAGACCTACACCATGTTACCCCTTTTGTGTTTCTGGTTCTAATACAGTTGTGTTGATGTATTTATGTATCTGTTTATCCATCTCTAACAAGGCAACACAAAACTAAAAATGAGTTTATTCCCACAAAGCACAACAGAAGTGAGAACAATATGCACAGAAAACAAACCAACAACAGATAAACAAAATATCTATGTAGTAAGAGAATGATCTTTCTTCAATACTGCCACACCTAGATGTTGTCAGAAATGTTGTTTATGATAATGTAAGTCACTTACTACTTACCTTAGATGGTTTTTCAGATTTCTATTTCTCCTGTAACCGAGTTTAGCCTGTTCTGAAAGGTCAAACCTAACCAATTCCAATTTCAAACCAACCTCCAGCTGAATTCTCAAACTACTTAGTCAGTTAACATACCACAATTCTTCCTCCAGTTTCTACAGTTAGCTGAACAAATCATCCTTAAGAAAAGCATTATGATTGACAGGTGCAAAGATTAACCCATGCTGATTATTTATACATCTTCACTCAGCATCAAACCATCATCAGCTGCGAAAACAACATTCCCCTTTTCAGCATCTCTTACTCATTTGGGACAGCATTATAACACTTTTGATGCTGTATTTTACCAATCGCGATAGGATTGTAAAATTTAGACCCTAGATAGCCTGATAAACCAGAAATCTGTTGCTGTAAAACCAAAATATGGATTATCAGATAAACTGCTGATTCTTATGTGAAATGTTTGACTTGGGTTATAACATTATAACACTATATGAGATCGATCTTTTAAGTATGAATTGATAAGCCACTAGCCAGCACTTCTTTCTTATTGTTATTAATAAAGAAGCACTTAAAATCAGAAACAGCATATGTATCAGTTGAGAGCAGGAGCTTTGCACATTTAAAGACACAACTTCATTTTTACTGTATGCTGTACTATGTGATCAACTGCAACAACAAATCAATAATTCTATCAGAAAGTATAGTACCTAGGAGTTAAACAAAAATTCAAAACAACAGGCAGCCTCTATTTGTGTAGAGTGATATAAAAATGTGTTAATCAAAACCTAAAACAACTTTTATGAACATCAAGATATACCTAATGTGGAATATTTGCAATACATGGACATTAACTTACTTCTTTGCAAAAGAAGTGTGGAACTCCTTTGAAAAAGACAATGTTGACTTTTGTTCTTCACATAAAGAACATAATATGTGTTCCTGTCCATTACCAGTATTTGGCAGCAGCAGAACGGCATTTTTGTTGAAAATAACAATATTGCTCAAAGGCAAATAGAGATGCAATTTTATTAAACTAACATTATTTTCAACAACTTCTTGGGAAAAACCTAAAGTAAAAGACTCAAATAGACTTTCTAAAACATTACTCTTCTACACGCAATAGCCTACACTGCCCTTCACATTTTCAGACATAGGTGAATTTTTAACAGAAGTGATATCTTAGTAGTGACAGAGCACTTTGAGGCACTTAAAACATAGTTTTATACAGTGCTTTCCAGTTTTCTCAAACAGAATTTCTTGGTTCAGAAAAATATTTTTTCTAGTAAAACTGAACAGAACACATGTTACAGATGAAAGTTTTATAGAAATTTGGTGTGTGCAAAATCCATTTGTCTGAAACTAGACATTGTTTATCCTGAGCCTTGGAACTTCCTGATCCGACACCCACATGACTAGACAGGTGCCAAACAAGAGAGTGTGCCAGACAAGGTGAAATCATTTCCAGCCTCTCTGCTGCAAGCCTCTAGGGTCTCCTGAAGCACTGACAGCCTTCCAACTAGGCTCCCCACCTTGCTGCTGGCCCTGGCTCTCAGGCTCCCTTCATGACTGCAGACCCCCACTGCTGGACCCAGTCACTGGGATCCTAATCCTGGCCAGGTTCTTTACCCTTGGCCACGCTCCCACCAGTTAGCCATCTTGCTGCCAGCCCACCTCCTTGTTCCTGCCCCACTCCCACACGTTGTCCTGCTCCCGGCAGCAAGGCCAGCCCCCATCCTCTGTCCCGACTCCGCTCTCAGCTACCAGTCCCCCCCAGCTCCTCTGCCACGGGACTCTCAGCTAGCCCGTGGGCTCTCTGGTCCAGGGACAGGACCACGGATGTTACTGACTAGAGAGCCCTGGACCAGAGAAGTTTAATGTGTACAGCTTCCATACCAATGCTGTGGAAGATGAATGAGATACTGGAATAAAGTGCTGTATCAGTGAATTACATGAAGAGAAACAATGCAATACATACAAGAAGGTTTTCTTCTCTCCACTTAAGGAATAAGAGGTATCAAGACATGAACAGACAACTGAAGCAGACACTAGCAACATACAGTTAGTGCTAGCATTGGACAAATACTGTGTTGTTGGTTTTTTTAAATCAAATATAGTACAATTTACCAGATTCATCTTTGGTAAATTCTTCATGACAGAGAGGTAACTAATATTTTCCCCCTCAGCTAGCTTCTTTTTGAGAAGCTGAATTATAAAATAGCTTCTGAAGAGAGTCATCTTTGAATCAAGATTTTAAAATTACTTACAGCGATCACTAGACATCAAAAATCGCATTAAATTGGTTAACCATCTGATTAAAGAAGAGGGTGGGAGGGAAGGTTGCTAGCCTTGCCTCCCACCACAGGCGGGGGGCTACACTGGTTGGGCAGGAGCAGCCCCTGCCTTCAGGCCACATGGGCTCACCACAGGCAGAGGCTGCTCTAGCATCCCAGTAGAAACAGTCCCTGCTTGAGTAGTGGTTGCAGCCCCTGCCTATAGGGTGCTCAGCCTTCTGTGGACAGAACCTGCTCTGGCAGGGACACCAAAGCAGTCCCTGCCTAGGGTGGGTCAGAGCGCTCCGCAGACAGGTGCTGCTCCTGCCTGACCAGAACAGCTCCTGTACACACTTAACTGCCTCCAGGGCTGGAGCAGCCTCCTGCCTGTGGCAAGCAAGGAGATGCTCCAGCCCATATCGGTTTAACATTCACATCCCTAGTGATCACCCATACGGGCTTGCCAACATTGTCTTCAGTAAATAAAGGCACTTCGGTATTTACAATCTCTCGCTATTCTTCCGTAAATTTACCATAGAATTTATGCTGCTGTTGGACCAGCCTGTGTCTACAGCCAGCCCAGGCGGCTGCAAACAGACGCTGCTTCACCCTGCTCCTCTCCCTCAGCAGCAGCCTCTGTGCATGAGGAGCTTGGACCCCGCCGGACAGGAGCTGCTGCCACCCCACACTACTACCTCTGTATTAGGGGCAGCAGTGTAGGGCGGCAGGCAGCCAGTTCACAAGGGGAGCTTGTTTTTAATCTGGTTCCCCTTGCGGACCAGTTCCCACCTGGCATCCCGTGCTACTGCCTCTTGATACAGAGACAGCAGTGTAGGGTGGCATGGGGCTCCCCGGGAGTGGGGCCAGAGTGCACATGCTGCAGGCCACTCTCCTGGGGACTGTAGGATAGTCAAGAAAATGATAAAATACCACGTGGTTACTCAACTATTCTAATACCCGCTGTCTAACATCTCTATCCAGTAATATTCCAGATTACTGTTGATATTATCTAAAAAACACAATTAAAGCTTCTCTTCTCCTCACTATGAACTATTAATGGTGTATAATATTCATGAAGCAAAACAATAATTATCCAAGTCAACATACAATAAAAAACTTTAAACCTGTTCAGAGTATTTTGAATACTTCACAACTCCCAGAAGTTCTAATGTGATTTATTGCCCATACAACTGGATTTTGTGCAAATATGCTGTGCTAATAAAAATATATTGCTGGTCCTCAGGGCACAACGCTGCTAAAAGGGAGCAAAGAGCATTCAATACCATAAATGAATTGAACATTGAGCACCTCACAGGATGGGACTCTAAAATGTAAAGCTAGCCCCAAGATTATCTCTATGTTAAAGCTTATCAGACATGGTATTAATGGGTGCTGCAGCTTACTACAGCAGCAATTTGCTTAACTCTAGATATAACTAGTGTAATGGACAGGACGAGTCACCAGCACCTAGTGACTAAGGGGTTCAACTCAGATAGCTAGCAAAGGTGCTGGCCAAGGGGCTGGGAGAACCAATTATCAGTAACAGCTCTGTAATTAAGACAAGGCCAACGATAAAATAATAAGTCAGAAAGGAATACAAGACAGAACACAACATTTAGAAGGATTGTTGTTTTTTACCTCAATTGTTTCCGTAGCTGTTCTACTTCCACATTTTGTTCTGTTACCGTTTTCAGAAATTGTTGATTAGTCTGTAAAATGAGGAAAGATTTATAACATATTCTTTGTTCTGCTAAAGACTACTTAAATGCACACTCTTGTTATATAGTGTCTTTTATCTGACACACAGTATGTTCACTAATGAATACAGACATGCAGATTTATTCATTTATTCTCTTTAATCAACTTATTGCTTATTTTATGGAGGCTTATTCATTAATGCACTGTCTCTTATCAGGCATCCCATTAAGGTAGACTAAATACTATGACCAGAAGTACCAAAATACTATCTTCCCAATTCTCAATTTAAACTCTATTAAATTACAGCTTGATTCAGTTAAAAAACCATCTATTTGCTACATAAACCAGAGACACTTTGCACTTAATAACTATTGGAAGTTATACTACAATTTTTGGAGCATCATAACACATTATATAAAGATTACTTAAGGTTCAGATGATTCCTGTTTACAGCCATTGTATAATACTCAACTAGTAGTTTAAACAGAAGTGTCAAACTTATTTTGAAGAAAAAGCCAACTCTCACTTTCAATTATGGTCTGTTGGTGACAGTAAAAACACAGTATTATACCTAACACCCAAAGTCTAGTATGGGACTATAACCTAAAAATACAGGACTATGAACAAAGTCATCAATGTCAATGGGATTACAAGAATATCCTAATGCTGGTATGTACATTCTGATTCACCAAAGAATATATGTGTGGTTATAAATGAAAGCCAGGGTCATGCTGGTCGTTAATATCATTGCAAAATACATGTACAGATACTACATTAGAAGTTAGGTACCCATGCTGAAAATATTCTGTTGCTATCAAGCCAGAGTAGACAAAACAAGTTTTCTGTTAGATAAGAGATATTTATTCACCTGTTTGTTGACATGTAAAATGGCTTTGTAAGTCAACACAATGGCTGTACATCTACATAGCAAGCAAGTCATCAGAGGACATGAAATCAAAATGGACACAGAAAATAAACTATATGGGGTCTCTCCACTCTGCGGTTCAGTGAACTTTGGGGAATATAAAGAGAAGGCAAGGAAGACATCTCTATCTTGCGCTTACGAAGTAACAGGGTAGTGTGATTACTAGGGCCCTACCAAATTCGCAGTTTAGAAAAAGCATCACAGACCATTAAAATCTGACATATTATTTGTTATCTTATAATATACAAGTTTCACAGGGGAGACCACTGTTTCATAAATTGGGAAACCTGACCCAAAAGGAAGTTGCAAGGGGGTTCCAAGTTTATTTTAGAAAAGGATCAAAGTATTGTCACCCTTACTTCTGTGTTGCTTTCAGCTCTGTGCCCCACCATCGGAAGAGAAGGAAGGGTGGCAATTAGGAATGTAAGCGTATTGGATAATTGACTAGTCCCTCAACTGGTCACTTCCCCTCTCTTGCTGCCTGTATTAGAGGCAAGTGGGGATGGGGAGAGCAGGAGCCAATTCCACCCAGCACTGTCTCCATGGGGGGAAGGGATAGCAGGAACTGGGTGCAAAATGGCAATCATCTGATTCCCGGCTTGCGCTCAGTCCCAGATGCTGGCAGGCTCTTTATACATTTAGAAGGCAGAGCTGCAGCAGGGTTAGCTCTTAGGGCAGGTAGCTAACTCCGCTGTGGTTCCCCCACTTACGGGCTAATCGACTAATCAATGGAAAAATCCATTGACTAGTTGATTAGCTGATTGAACAAAATTTAATCGTTTAAATTGGCAATACCATATCATACATACTTCTGAACTACTGCTGGCAGTGGCTCTGCCTTCAGAGCAAGACTTACAACCAGCAATCAACACTTTCCAGATGCCCAGCTCTGAAGGTAGCTCCACTGCCACCAGCAGCTAAAAAGTAAGAGTAGCAGTACTGTAACCCTCTTTTTCCTCATCTCCCCTCCCCCCCCCACACACAGTAACTTTGCAACCACCCCACAACTTCCTTTTGGGTCAGGATCCCTACAGTAAAAACATAATGACATTTCAGATTTAAATATCTGAAATAATAAAATATACTATTTTAAAAATCCCATGATTGAAACTGACCAAAATGGACTGTTAATTTGATAGGGCAGTAGTGATCACATTCATGAAAACTGAATTTCAACCAGGGGTGTTGAAATACTGAAAAGGACATTTGAGTGGGATAAACCTCTTTCAGACATAAGATTAGTCTGTTAATAATCACATTATGATTTTTTTATATGTAATTCTTTTTTTTTTTCATTATCCCCATCTCTGGAATCTTGAACCTTAGATCATTTGTTTTTATTTGTTTTCTCTATAAATGCAGCTCAATACTCTAGTATTATACAAGGAACAGAACCTGAGTTGAATCATTCAAGCTAGTGTGTATGTTTTTTCCAGGACTTCAACAGGGTTCAAAAAAGTTCTAGAAAAATTCCTGGAGGTTAGCTCCATCAATGGCCAGGATGAATAGTGATGGTGTCCCTGGCCTCTATTTTTCAGAGGCTAGAAATGGATGAAAGGAGAGGATAACCTGTTCTGTTCACTCCCTCTGGAGCATCTCGTATTGACCACTGTTGGAAGACAGGATACTGGGCTAGACGAACCTTTGGTCTGACCCAGTATGGCCTTTCTTATGTAACAGCAAACATGGTATCTGTTTGGTGGATAAGGGACTGCTTCAAAGGAGCTTGTATATACTTATGATAGCAGTTTTCAAGTATATAAAAGGGTGTCACAAGGAGGAGGTAGAAAAATTATTCTTCTTGGCCTCTGAGGATAGAACAAGAAGCAATGGGCTTAAACTGCAGTAAGGGAGGTTTGGAAAAAATTCTTAACTGTCAGGGTGGTTAGATCCTGGAATAAATCACCTGGGGAGGTTGTGGAATCCCCATCACTGGGGATATTTAAGAGTAGGTTAGATAGACTCCTATCAGGCATGATCTAGACTGTGCTTGGTACTGTCGTGAGGGCAGGGAGGTGGGACTTGATGATCTCTCGAAGTTCCTTCCAGCTCTAGCATTCTATGATTGTTAACCTGCAAGCCAGTCAGAACCCAGCAGCAGCTGACAAACAGTTAAGAAATCAGCTAGTCTCCCTCTCATTGGAAGCAGAGGGCTAATGCAGTGACTCTCTGTTCTGGATACCCCGAGAATCATCACAGAGACTCCTGCTGATATCAACAGGAGGTTTGCACAAACACGTAGGATAGAATACAACTTTTATATAGTAACTTGACCTTTTGAGCCATGATTATATAACTGCCACCAAACAAACTGACACTTTCATCCACACGAAAGCCTCAAAGAACTCAATATTGCATTACTTGAGCACAAAGTCTATCCACTGAGAAACAGTTACACAGTTGAAACCCCAGATTTCATCTATACTGTACCTTATTGTTACACTGTAGGAAGATACACTCACCTTTACAACCACTGCTATTTCTTCCTTTTTACTTCACTTTTCCCATCCTCCTTTCTGTCTCTCTCTCTCTATTTTCCCTCCTAGCAACATCTTTGATCCCACCTTTTTCTTAAGAAGATGAGGGAATGAGGTGAGGAAAAAGGAAAAATCCAACTGATAACCATGAGGCCAAACCACAAAACAGAAAGCCATGGCTCATGCAGTAAGGCAAGATTTTCAAACTGACTAGCAATTTTAGGTGCTGTAAAGGCATCTCTGGTTGAAGACTGACTTTTCAGGAAGCGATCAGTTTCTATCCTTTAAAAAAAAAAAAATTCCCCTCCATGGTACCTGAAACGGAGGCAGCCAAAATTGCTAGCAATCTTTGAAGAAGTTGGCTTAACATTAGTTTGAGCAGAAGCCAACACGCAAGAGTGGGAAGAATGGTTTCAAATCCCCAGAAGCATAAGCCAAGAAAATAATCCTAAAAAGATGGATCATAAAGGGCAAGAACGTCGACATCATCAATGACAAACTTCATAGAACACTAGTAAATGTGGTGTAGAATTGACCTATATAACCTGTAATTATGGGAGACTTAAAAATGTGCTGGACAAACTTAGTTTTCATTTGAAATAAAGTAACTTTTTTTGCCTTTTCCCTGAGATCACATTTTCCTGACTCAAATTCAACATAATGCAAACTATACACTAGTGTGAAAGCTTGTCACCAACTTCTCCTAAAGATCACAAATTACTGCTTATACCACAGCCAGCTAGGGTGTCTAAAAAAGAGCCACAGTTCCTTGGATTTGGACTCCAAAATCCGTTTATCCTTTCATAGGGCAATGCTGAACAGGCTACAACTTATTGCACAAGGCAAGGTAACCACAAGCTTCCTACCAGTTGGTGGCCTATACCTGAAAAAATTGCTCTGAGCAGCCAAATTATCAATGATCACAAGAGTGGTCAGCAGCATGAAATTCGGTATAACTGAGGGGACTGAGAATAAGGAACAACTCCCTGCTTTGACAGAGATTCCATCTGTGGTCTCGGTCAACTCACAAAAGCCACAATTTTAAAGTAATCAAAAAGTTGAGAACTCCAAAAATAGGTTTAAATCTGTTTAACACTTTCATCTGTATTAAACAAACTCTGAAGTTTAGAAAGGGAAGAAAATGGACAACACAGGCTCCATATTAAAAGAGGACAAGTCCTAAGTTCTGATGCAGGATAGAAGGAAGGCAGGCAGGCAGGCAGGCAACTTCACTATAATAAGGCTTTCTGGGATGGGCTACTTGGTAGGTTCATTACTTGGGAAGGGAGTAACACAACCTAGTTTATTAAGTAAGATATTCAAGAGTAAAAAAAAAAAAATTGTCACCAAGACAATTTATGATGAGGCCCAATTATTTGTAAATTATATGACGATGTGTCGAAAGGCAGCATGTTGTGTCATGTTACTAAACATGTAATGTCTGGTGTCTTTGCAATGGATTGCCAATAAAAGAAAACATGAGGCATTTGCTCTGCATTGGCCCTGAAAGCATTAATGAAGCTGAGAAAGAGCCAATTATGTGATAGGCCAGAGAAACAACCCTTGATTGGAAGATGAAGTTAAGGTAAGGAAGTGTAGGCTGGGCCAGTATAAAGTGAGGAAGCTGGTAACAAAAATAGTTGTGATGAGTAAGTCTATAGCCATTCTTTGTGAACTGGAGAAGAAAGAAGGGAACCCTGGCAAAGAGTAGACCTCTGATGGAAGGGCATACTCTGAAGAGTAAAAAAGAAAACCAGTGAGAGATGGGTAGAAATCAACCTAGGAAGAGAGGAGCCAGACTGGTGAATGACTTGGCTGCACATTGTAAGGTCTGAAGTAGTGTGTAAGCCTGGATTCCCTTACTGATGGGAGTTGTACTGCCTGGACAGCTAGTCCAGTGAACCTTTGTACCCCACATAATGATCTGGAAGGAGTGCTGAGTCATGAAGAAGAAACCACAGCTCCTGAAATGAGAGAAAACAATGGGACTAGGGAGGAAGGGGAGAAGAGACCGCAAGGGGAGGCATTGGACCTAGGAAAGAGTTTTATCCCTAGAACAGCTATGAGGAGAAGTCACCAATGTTCCCTCTAATATTTTTCCATCCACTTACAGCATAATTTTTTATGAGCACCACCAGTAGAAACACATGCTACCGGCTATGGGTGCTCTGCTAATCGGCTGCCCAAATGCACAGCTTACAACAGGGAACACTAAATGCCACCTGGGGTGAGTACGGTATATTGATCCTCCCTCCCAGTTTAGACTGACAATTCAATAGTTTGAAAGTGTGAACATGCTATCCAGAAGGATTCACTTACCAACTCTGTTTTCTCATTGGCTAATCGAAGTTGCTCAGTCAGTTGCTGAAAGCCAGCCAACTGATCCTAAAATAGGAAATACAGAGTTTGTAATCATCATCAAGGGCTTTTAATTATCCTAAAGGAATTTTAAGTTCAACTGACAGCAATTTCAACAAATTATGTATGTTTTAATGCAGTTAGTGTTACCTCATTTTTTTATTTTAATTAGATTATTAGTGGAATTATTAGGCAGATCACAGATTTATTACTGAAAAAGGTGTTCAAGCTTTAGAGTCAATTTCTAATTAGTTACATAATGCCTCCCTCCTAAATGGATACAAACCTAGCCAGTGCAAACAAGAATAAACAAGACCACTCCCTCCATCCAGAACACCCTCCATGCAACTTGTCATAGAGGATCCACAGCGCAGCTACAAGTAGTTACATGAAGCACCCTGCTGCAGTTTAGCCCACAGACCACTAGTTAAACTGTGCAGCCCAAGGTATGGACTGAGTTTTTTAAAAATAAATAAATATGAACATATTTTTAGAGGGAGTTGAAGAACTATTTGACTGAGTCTAGCTCTAGCTCCTTTAGGTCTTTATATACAAATCCACTGCAATATGCATGCCCCATCTGATTGTCAGAGAACACACATAAAATATAGTTTAACTATAGATATGGATTAGAACAAAAAACAGTGGCTTCTGACATCTACAATTGTCTCTTACCATTAAATATTTAGATGATTACTGGAATACATTTAGTAGCAGCAGTGGTGGTTTTTGTTGTTGTTTTTGGTAAAATAGTGCTGGTACAAAGCTTGCCAGATATCAAGCAAAAAAATAATAAAAAAAAAATACCAGGAAAAATTTATGAAGAAAAATAAATCAATAAATAAAAGTACCGGGGCCGAAATGTGGTCACGGCCCCTTTTTATTGCCTCATACCCTGAGCAGGCTTCCATCTGGCACAGCGCAAGTACTCCAAGGGCTGGCTTGGGGCTGTGCCGGGGGAAAGTGGCGAGTGCTCCCAAAGAAAGGTGGTAGTACGCTGTACCGGTGCATACCATCACAAAAAAAGCACTGAGTAGCAGATAACTAAATAGTGGTAGTGATATATAGGATTTCAAATTTGATTTACATACATCCCTGGATTATTTCCAGATTAAAATGACTTGACAAAAGAAACATCACACTCAAATCAAAATTACTTTTTGTTTTTGCCTTTCTACCACATGAATCTGTGCTTCAGTCATGTGCCCCTGGTACCGCTGCTGGAGTTGATCTAGTTCCTGTGATACTCTCTGCCAGAGTTCTAGTGCTTGCTCTTTTTCCTAGAAGGTTTAAAAACAAGAAAGATTACATAGAAAATTCTCTTATCAGATCATGTTTACCTTAATGTGCAAAACTTGAAAAAATGGGGATCTTATACTTCATATTGAAGAAACTTAAAATAACTTCTATTAATGTATATAGTATCCTGAGTTTTTGTGGTTAAAACCCACTCCATGAGAGAAGCTGGAATGGAAATATGGAGTGGTTACTTCCACTCCAGCTCATCTGATGACATGGGTTTTATGTATGAAAGCTCATGATACTATATATTTTTGTTAGTCTCTAAGGTGCGACAGGACTACTTATTGTTTTTAAAGTTACAGACTAACATGGCTACTCCTCTGAGATCACTGTTTCTATATCGTGTTGCCAACTTTTCCCAGGCCAGCGCTAAAACTTTCCCAAATCTGATGAAAAATTCCCACATTATTTTTTATATGGTATAAAGGTTATTTTATGTATAGTTAATTCATTGGTTTTATTATTATTTTACTTACACACACACACACACACAGGTGTAAAATTGCATGCATGCACATATATATATATATATATATATATATTTTAACTCGAAATATCCTTCACTTGCACCAACACCACACCACATATGTGGTTTTAAGTAATTTGTTGCAATTACTTTGAAAAGTTTCACTGACTCTGGTTTAATGCAATGAATGAGTGGAGATGTAATTGAAAGAGAACATTGAATTGGTTCATGTAATCCAAAACATATTTAAAAAATAGTAGGTAGGCTTTAAGTTCTGGATTACACATTGCATCAAATATTTCCTTTGCTTTTGGACTTTTTTGATAGGCACACTCAAGTTGTATATAGTTAAACAGAGCATCCCACAACACTAATATTCTATTTACACAAGGGTGTACAGCTAACCACCTTGTTTGACTTGGTTTTAACATAGATAACTTTAAATGGAGAAAATATTCAACCATCTCCTCAATTTCTTCTTTCTTTTTAACACTACGTGCTGGATAGTTAGTGATATTGGTTATAAACTGCTCTATGAAATCAGGCAAAACTGTAGTAACTGAACTTGATATCATGGCTGATGTATGGCAAATACATCTCAGCAAAACAACATTTGGAACAACCTAAGTTTAGAGAAAAAGGAATTCTTTGCTCCTATCATCAAATTTGCACCATCACAAGAAACACCCAAAATATTATTCAATGGGATTCTTTTGTGAACATTGATCAAAAACTGCTCTCAGTTGGTCAATAGAGTTGCCTGTCAATTATTAGAACTCATTGAACTTGATGCTAAAAATTGTAGCGGAAGGCATATATACCAAATTCAAGGAATCAATCTGAATCGTCTGCAAATTTTTATTACAAAGGAACGACGAAATGAACAGAAATTTCCCAGGATATAGAAACACTGTCTGAGATTCTATAAAAGGGAGGTCACTCATCTTATGTAGTAACTGGTATTCTTTGAGATGGGTGTCCCTATGGAGGACACTCCAATGTAGAGTGTTGATACTCCTGTGCTTATAATTGGAACTTTTTAGCAACAGTATTTCCCATGGGTGCCAAAGCGCATGCGCCATCAACCATCCCTCAAGTTCCTTCTATACCATGGAGAGAGGTTACAACTCCAAAGCAGAGGGGAGTAGCGAGGGTCGTGGAGCGTCCAGAGGCACACCCATCTCAAGGAACATCAGTTACTGCACAAAGTGAGTAACCTCTCTCCTTCCTCAAGAGGTGTTCCTGTGGGCGCTCTACTGTGGGTGACTATGGAGCAGTACCCTGAGAGTCTGGAATGAGGGGCTTGGGACCTGACCGGTGATCAGCAGAGAGGACTGCAACCTCAAACCTAACATATTGTGCAGTGTAAGAAGAAGTTACTCACCTTGGTGCTGTAACGATGGTTCTTCGAGATGTGTCCCCCCATGGGTGCTCCACTGTAGGTGTTGGGCTCATCCCGGCACTGCAGATCGGAGACTTTCAATAGCTGTTGTCAGCCAGACCATGCATACTCGGTTAGCATCTCACACCATTTGCGCTCTTCATTCATTGCACGTGGTCCGGCTCCAGCCATTTCCTCTCACCCCTTGGTTATCTATAACGAGAAATAGGCCAAGGCTCCAGAGCGGGGAGGAGGGCGGGACATGGAGCACCCACGGGGGGACACATCTCGAAGAACCATCATTACTGCACCAAGGGGAGTAACTTCTTTTTCGAGTGATGTCCCTGTGGGTGCTCCACTGTAGATGACTACATAGCAGTACTTGGAATGCTCCCGGGAGTCAAGGCTTATCAATGACAGAGTACTGCTGAAGCCACAGTGGAATCAGCAGCCAATTGTTGCACTATTGCAAAATGATTCATAAATGTGGCATTAGATAACCATGTAGCTGCTCGACAGACGTCATGCAAAGGAACCCCTCGCATGAAGGCCATTGTCGTAGCCATAGCTCTCAGAGTATGCTTTTCATGGGTTTTGAAGACTTTTGTTACGAATGGAATAACAGGTAGTGATGCATGTTACTATGAGTCTCGCAATACATTGAGACAACAAAGGGTTGCCTTAAGAAGGGTTCTGTTACCAGCAAAGGTGCACTAGGAAACTAATTTAGACTGGGGCTGCTGACCAGATGGTAAATGCCTTTGTCCCAGAAGGAGATCCGGCCTGGAACCCACTGTATCTATCACCAGCGGATTTCTCAGATGGAAATAAACACAGACTCTGATATCAAATTTAAAAGATGTAAAAATGTATTGAATACAACAGGTAACCAATAAACTTGAATAAACACAACACAAAACAGTAAAACCAACCCTACACCCTTTTAAAATAATGAGATGTTATGCAGTGTGTAAAGGAAATTATACTCCGTCTGTCCATAGATGGTAACCGACAGCCGAGGCTCAGGACCTACAACCCTTTAGCTCAGATAGCCTCAGGGGAGGAACACTGCGGAGTCATTGTTGTTGCTCTGTCGATGGTGTGACAGTCAGTTTGTGAGTAGGACACACACAAGATGGTCTTCCCAGCTCCGGAGTAGAGGGCATTCACCACAGCAATCGGAGTTAGGCAGTGTGTCCAGTTCGTCAGGACAGGTAGCTAGAGTCCACTTGCACCAGGCTTTCACCACAGTGGTGGACTGAAGCACCCTGTTAGATGCTGGTCTGTTATCAGGATAGGTCCCGGCCTTCACCACTGTCCTGGAGACAGCAAGCTAGGCACACGATGAACTCACAAAGAGACAGGAATGAAGGAACCTGAGAAATTAGGAACCCGAACTCTCTCAGGGTCCGAGCTTATAAACGCCTCTGGGCGGGAAAGCAGCTGGAGTGCCAGGTGCAGAGAATGGTGTTGGGTGAAGACAAACTGGTGTAGTGTGTATAGTCACGTGCCGTATGCAAAGGATGGTTTTGGTGGCAAAAGTCCTCTCAGTCTGTTGGGTTCCATGTTAAAATCCCATCATGCACCACAACTCCATTTTGGATTGTCCCTTTAGTCACAGTCACCATTTTGGTTTTAGTGCATTTCTGAGTACATTAAATTCCTGCTAACAGTTCGCTATTGATACTATTACGCCAGTCCCGCGTTCTATCAATATAAAAGGCAATTGCTCAACACATGTCGATGGTATGGAGTACAGCTTCTCGTGCAGGGAGCGTGAGGATTCCAATAGAATGAGCATAGTACAACTGGTTCATTGACATGAAAGTTGGAGCAAATTTTGGGAATAAAAGCAGCAGGATGGACTCGCAATATCATGGAATTGTTGGTGAAGGACGTGAATGGTAGCATCGCCATCAAAGCTGCCAGCTCACTAACCCTGCGTGCAGATGTAATTTCCAATAGAAAAACAAATTTGACGGTGAACATGTGGAGAGAAGTCATGGCTAATGACTCAAAGAGAGGATAAATTAGAGTATCCAGCACCAAGTCCAAGCTCCAGGAGGGTGGCGGTGGTCTAAATGGGGGATTGAGATTCGTCGACCCTTTCATTAATCTCTTCGTGGTGGGGTGAGCAAATACCGATACCCCCTCTATAGAATGGTGGAAGGCACTGACTGCTGCTAAATGTACTTTCAAAGAGGAGATAGGCCCGTTCGTTGGAGATAAAGGATGTAATTGAGGATCTGGTGCAGCAATGATGCACACAGGTCAATCTGGTTATCTGAGTACCAGACTACAAATCGCTGCCATTTAGCAAGGTAAGTTGTCCTTATAGATTCTCTCCTACTATGCATTAAGACCATTTTTACTTGTTCCGAACAGAGATCTTCAGATGCTTTGAACAAGCTACAAGCCATGCCATTAAATGTACCGTTTCTGGTCTTGGATGAAGGAGAGAGCCGTGGTTCTGAGAAAGCCGGTCTGATAGGCAGGGAAGAGGGCAGGGTGGTTGTAAGGACATTCGATGCAGAAAGGGATACCACGGTTGTCTCGCCCATGCTGGGGCTATGAGAATTACTTGTGCTGAGTCTGAGCTGGTTTTCTCTAACACTCTGGGTATCAGTACAGTCAGGGGAAACACAAAGCAGGGGCATGTTCCAATGGATAAGAAACGTGTCCCTTAGTGATCACTTCCCAATGCCTGCTCTTGAAAAATAGTGGCAACAATTCTTGTTGTCGTAAGTGGCAAATAGGTCTATTTGCAGAGACCCCAGAGGCAGAAGATGCTCCGAAGAATGTCCGTGCTGGGTAGATGGCAATGTGGAGATACGCGTCTTGGAGGTTCAGGGCTGCAAACCAATCATCATTGTCTAGTGATGGTATTATGGTGGTAAAGGTCACCATTTTGAACCGCTGCTCCCAGAGGTGGCGATTCAGTTTTCTGAGATCAAGGATGGGTCTCCATCCCCCCATTTTCTTCTTCATGAGGAAATAACGGGACTAGAAATCCCTTCCTCTGAACTGCATTGGAACCATCTCTATGGCTCCGACAGACAGGAGTCGATGGATCTCTTGCTTTAGGAGATTCTTGTGAGATGGATCGCTGAAGAGAGACAGGGTTGGTGGGGCAATGGGAGGAATGGATATAAATGGGATTGTGTGTCAGAAAGCCACAAGCTCTAAGATCCATCGGTCTGATGTTATGGTGGCCCATTGACCGTAGAACGGATGTAGACAGTGATGAAAAATGTATGGGACATGATGTTAAGTCCCAACAACATAGACTGGTTGCATGCCCTCCACCAACAAGTCAAATCTGCTGCTTCGTGGCAGCCTGGTTGGTCATGCGAGGTGGTTGAGTGTTGCAGGCATTCTCTTGGACGGACTTGATCAGAGGTACGGTGTTGTTGCCTCTGGAAAGGATAATTGTACCTTATGTGGTATGGATAGTACCTCTTACTAAGGAGGCATGTACATCCCAAGGGTACGTAGGGTCTTACGGGAGTCCTTTCCAGAGTGGAGGATGTCATCCATTTTGTCTGTGAAAAAACTCTCTTTTCAAATGGAAGATCCACCACCTTACTCTGAAGTTCTCTGGGAACTCCGGCAGAGGCGAGCCAAGACCATCTCCTCATAGCTATCACTGTGGTGTGTATGGGTGTATCTGCTCTCACCAATGTACAGCCCTCTTGCACCACAGATTTTAAAAGTGGCCTCTTGGAATCAGGAACGTATTGGAGAAGGTCAGTCACTTCGGAATAATTATAGAAGTTGTGATTTGATAAGAGGGCAGCATAATTCACAATGTGGAAAAGTAATGTGGCGGAGGAATAAACTTTCCTGCTGAAAATATCTAAGGGTATGTCTACACTACCACCCTAGTGTTACCTCAGTTTGCAGTTAAGAGTTATAAGGTTGTGTGAAAGAAACTTGTGAGATGTTATGAGTGCTGACTATATCGAACTAAAATATTGGTTCGAACTAAGGGTATTCGAACTAGTAGTTAATTCGGACAAGTTTTCCTTGTCAGTGTGTATGAGAGAGTGAAAGAGTGTGAGTGTATACAGTCATGTGTTAGTGTGAGAGTGGTGGGTATTTTTGGGGTTTTGGTGACCTGTGGAGTATTCCTGGGTCTGAAGACCAATTGGTTCCCCACGGATTACATTCGGAGAGCACAAGGCCTTTGTCGGTTAATCTACAGTCTGCCTACCCTAACCCAGAGGGCTTGGTCCAGTGTCATCGTGGGACTCCTCACAGTTCCTCTGCCAAGGCTTGCAATTAGCTGCGGCATTGAGGTCGTGAGCTTCTCGTCTGTCTACACCACGTGATTGTAAAGTATACTCCTTGTGTATCTAGGGATCTTTTCTATCTTCTTAATTTTCAGGGATAGAGAGGGAACTGTTTACGAAGATATTACCTGCTGTTCTGTATTTCAAATTTTACAATATATGGTTGGGCCCCAAATTAAGTCTGTGTCTTATTTCCGGGAAAATCCGTGCCGGTGATAGATACGGCCTCGAGTAATCGGCCTCAGGTGAGCGCTCTTCTGGGACTTGGAACATTTAACATCAATCTCAAGTTAGAGCGCGTCCAAATTAGGTTTCAAAATTAATCGTTACTGCGTCCCAGGGTAACACTAGTTCGAACTAGGGTGGTTAATGTAGGCAACAAAAGTTGCAAATGAAGCCCGCGATTTAAATATCCCGGGCTTCATTTGCATCTTGTCGGGCGCCGCCATTTTTAAAGCCCCGGTAGTTCGGACTCCGTGCCCGCGGCTACACGCGGCACGGAGTAGGTAGTTCGGATTAGGCTCTCTAATCCGAACGACCAGTACACCTCGAGGATTAGAGAGCCTAATCCGAACTACCTACTCCATGCCGCGTGTAGCCGCGGGCACGGAGTCCGAACTACCGGGGCTTTAAAAATGGCAGCGCCCAGCAAGATGCAAATGAAGCCCGGGATATTTAAATCCCAGGCTTCATTTGCAACTTCGGTTGCCTACATTAACCACCCTAGTTCGAACTAGGGTGGTAGTGTAGACATATCCTAATTTTTTCATGACCCTCTCAGGACCTATGTTTTGTACTATGGTGTCTTGGATCCTTGGTGAGCTGCATCAACGACTAGCGAATTTGGTTGTGGGTGATTGAATAGGAATTTGAAACCTTTACAGGGCACAAAATATTTATCAGCCTGCTTACTAGTGGGTACTACAGAGGCCGGAGTCTGCCAAATGTCTTCCGGGGCCTCCATGATCGCAATTTTGGAACGTTGTTGAGGGTGCAGATTTTTCAGTAAATGATATTGTTTGGCCTGGACCTCGGCTAGTTGGACCTCCTGAGACTCCGCCACTTGCTTGAAAAGCTCCTGAAATGGTTTCAGGTTGTCTGACAGAGACATATCACCTAAAAAGAGCACCTCATTTGGGGAAGATGATGATTGGTCTGTTATTGGTGGCTCCGGTTGCTGGTCATCCCACTCGGACAATTGACCTTCTTCTGGTTCAGAGTGATGGACCACGGTCACAGGACTCTGTGAAGGAGGGGTTGGTTGGTGTTGCTGATGTTGTGGCTCAACTGTAGCCCCATGATGGATTGGTAAGTGACAACGGCATGGAGATCGCCTGTATGAATGGGAGCGATAGTAGTGAGGAGAAGAGTAACTTGGCCTATGATAATGCTCATAATATCAGACTGGGTCAGTGATGAACATCTAGATGAAATGACGCTATTGTAATGCCTGCAATAACTAGTATGAGTCGACTGCACCGGTGAGTGCAGTGAGCATCTCGAGGAAGGACCGGGAGAAAGTGAATGATATCTATAATAATGTCTCCTATAATCTCGCAATAGCTCTCGGTAAGGCGATAGAGGACTCCGTCGAGGGGAATAATCAATGTCTGAATGCTGACAACAATTTACTTTAACCATAGGACTCCGATGGTTATTGGTCTTATCTGCGGCTTTCCTCAGTGTTGATGCAGTGCCACCCCATGCCATTGTACACTGTGCCGATGATTCCATCCCAAGTGGCGATGTCGTCAGCGCCGACATCTGAGACGCCCCTGGTGCTGATGGACCCAGTGCAGAGTCCTGCCATGCATCCATCGGTGCCAATCGCGGCAATGGTGTTGGTGCCAATGGTGATTCCAGTATCATTGGTGCCGAGGACGACTAATTGCCTGGTAGTCTGAATCTCCAGAGCCGGCACTGATCTTGGTGCCAGCAGTGACCGACTAGCCGGTGCCAGGGTCATCATTTTCTTAGACTTTGCAGCTGTAGCCAACCCAGAGGCCCCAGAGACAGTGCCGGACGTACTGGGCTTGTCTCCTCTGCTGATTGCTAGCCCGGTCAGCAGGAAGCGGGGGGGGGGGGGGGCACTCTTATCTTTTTAACTGTGGTCATCTCAGGAGAAGAAGCTCTGTGCTTCTGCGTCATGCCCCACTGTGATCTCAGCACTGGGGCAGCGTTGTCGGGTTGAAGTGCCTTAAATAAAATAATCTTGAGGAGCATTTCTCTGTCTTGGTGCGCCCTGGTAGTTAGTTTGTAACAATGAATGCACTTCTATGGGACATGCGCCTCTCCTAAACATCGAATACATTCCGAATGGCTGTCAGAGGCTGGTATAGGCTCGCGGCAAAGGGAGCATTTCTTAAAACCTGGTCAATCAGGCATTGTTGAGTTCCTCTCACTCCCTTAGGGCTTAACTCAATGAATATACTAAATATTGTCCGTACTACTCTTTTTTTTTTTTTTCAGGACAGCCACGGGGCTGCTATTTAAAAGCAGTGAGAGCCACAAATGCTTCAACAAAAAAATATATTTTTTTAAAACAAGAAAGAACTCTGAACTATTAAACTACTTAACTAATTAAACTAATTCTAACTTCTTCACAAATATACTTACAGGACACTGGACTGGATGAGGAAAACGAGCTCCGTCTGTGACCGAGGATGGTTGAGAGCAACTGGCAGGAGCCGGACCGTGCGCGATGATCAAAGGGCACAAATGGCACGAGACGCTAACCGCGCATGCATGGTCCAGCTGACTATAGCTACTGAAAGTCTCCAAACTTCAGCGCCGGGATGAGCCTAACACCTACAATCTCGAGCACCACAGGGATGCACCAGAGCACCACAGGGATGCCACTCGAAGATCTATTGCGTAATGTTTCATAAAGGTATGTGTAGATGCCCATGTTGCAGCTCTACAAATCTACCAAATGTCCATAATGGGCACACTTCACGCAGAAAGACTGTGGAGGTGGCCATTGCCCTGGTAGAGAGTGCCTGCAACTGAGTCAGTAGTGACACCTTATTGATGTCATTGCAAGTTTTAATACAATTTGTTATCCATTTTGAAAGCCTCTGTTTTGAAATTACCTGCCCCCTAGAGTAATCTGTTATGGAAATTAACAGCGTGGAAGAGCATCTGAATTGCTTTGTTCTAGCTAAGTAAAAAGCAACTGCCATAAAACATCCAAGGAGTGAAGTCAAGCTGCATTAGCATCAGGATGAGGCTTTTGGTGGAAAACAAGTAAGTATATAGGCTTGCTGAGGTAGAACTGTGAAACTATCTTTGGAAGGTACTTCAGATGTGGTCTAAGCATCACTTTATCATTGTGAAATATCATAAATGGCAGATCCACCATGAACGCTGCGAACTTGCTGACTCTTTTGGCTGTTGCGATGGTACGTAGGAAAGCAATCTTCATGGAAAGATGCGACAAAGTGCACATTGCCATCAGCTCAAAAGGAGAATGGGTTACGGTGTTATGGACCAAGTTAAGATCCTTATTGAGTTTATGATTAGACTACAAACTTCTTCCAAACAGGTGAGGTCCTGCGTAATAACCCTCAGGGGAACCAGGCCTTGAAATGGAGTTTGTGAACGTCACGATGAAGAACCCAGCACTGATCCGGAGATAGTATGTCCAGCCACTGGAATTGGAGGAGCAGCTGACAACTGAGACAGGTAAGGAAACCAGGTCTGCCTGGGTCATGCCGGTGCTATCAGAATGACCTTGGCCCTGTCCAGTTTTATTTTTTTGTATAACTTTGTTGAGAAGGGGAAGAGGTGGGAAGGGGATTGTGAGATCAACTGATCATCATGGCATATCCCATGGAACTCTTGCCCAGTCCCACTCTGGAGCAATACCTGGGGCACTTCACGTTACGAATTGTGGTGAATAAGCCTATTTCCGCAAAGCCCCACTTCTTGAAGACTGTATGTAGGGCTTGGGGATGTATCCCCTCCCATATTTCTGATGAAATAAACCAAGCCAAATATGTCAAGTGACATTTGTTTGCCTAGGAAATTAATGCACTGATAGCAGAGTTCACAAACTCTTTGCAAAGATATGACATGACCTGGCCCTGCGCCTTGCTGGTTTATATAAAACATGGAAATAGTATTTTCTGTGAGGATTCTCACTGACTTGCCCTGAATGAGGGGAAGAAAGCACTCACATGATCTGTGCAGAGTTCCAGGGCATTGATGTGCAGACCTCATTCTGGAGGTGTCCATCTCCTCTGGGTGCTGTAGCCATTGGTATGTGCATCTCAGCCCTCTAGGGAAGCATCTGTGGTTAGGTGTATGGATGGTGGTGTTTGCTTGAAAAGGGACCCCACAGCAGAGATTGCTAGCTTGCAACCATTATCTGAGAGACTCCTTAACTTTGATTGTGGGACTCAGAAATTGGTGCAAAGGGTGCTTGTGAGGCTGAAAGCATGTGGGAACCCACCACTGCAGGCACTGCACGTGTAGTCTGGTGTGAGGGACTGCGTATGTCACAGACATTTGTCTGAGTAGTTGTAGGCACTGTCTGGCTGATATTGTAGGGCTGTCCATAATTATTCTTGCTAATGTGGCCAATGAATGGAATCTCTATGTTGGTAGCAGCACCTGTGCTCATAGGCAGTCCAATGTTGTGCCTATTAACTCTAGCTCTTGAGATGGAGTAAGGTGAGATTTTTGCTTGTTTATCTGTAGGCCCAGAGTGTTGAATAACCAGATTGTCTCTGTGGTGTAGTCCATGGCCATTTGTTCCATAGGAGTCACTATCAGGCAATCATCTACATAAGGAAAAATTACTATTCCTACTTTCCTGAAGTGGGCAACTGCTATAGCAAGGATCTTGGAGAAAACCCTGGGTGCTGAAGATAGGCCCAAGGGTAAGACTTGATACTAACTGTGCTGATCCTTTAGTGCAAACCTGAGGAATTTTCTGTGCCAAGAGCAAATTGCTATGTAGAAATATGCATCCTATAGGTCAAGGGACGACATCCAGTTTCCTTTTTCAAGGGCCAGAATTATCTTGTCTAGGGTTACCCTTGGTGAATCCTTGCCTTTTCAAGTACTTGTTCAACCTACGTAAGTCCAGGATGGGCCTCCAACCTCCTGATTTCTTTGGAGTGAGAAATTATCAGGAGTAGAAGGTCTTCCCCTTCTGATGTGCTGATATAAGCTCTATTTCTCACATCTAGAGCAGTTTGTGTATCTCCTGCTGGAGCAGAGTCTCCTGAAAGGAGTCCCTGAAGAAGGATGGGGAAGGAGGTTGGGTTTGTGAAAAGGTAAGAAAGGGAATAATGAGGCCTTTCACTATTACCTCCGAGGCCCATCTGTATATTGTAATCCTGGCCCAGGCATGGTGGAAAGGCTGAAGGCTGAATCAGTACTGCTTGGCTGATGAAAATGTCAAACCCTCGACCAGATGTTCAAAACGTCTGCCTGCCATTGGAGGACTGAGATGTGGCAGGTTGTTCTTGAGGCTGCCTACATTTGTTGCCTCTGCTGGTGTCTGACATCATAGCTCCTCTGAGTGCGGTATGATGATGATCTGCCCTGGGGCATGTTAAGGAGGTTAAACCTCTTTTTGGCCTGAGGGACATGCATACCTAATGTCTTGAGCCTGGCTCGCAAGTCCTTGAGCAAATGCAAAGAAGCATCTGTCGTGGTAGAAAAAGTGCTTCTGCTCCTCGAAGGGGAGATCCTCAACCGTGTTCTGCACCTCCCCAGGGAACCAAGAGAGGAGCAGCCAGGAGGCCTGACGCATGACCCTCAACATCGCCAGTTACCTTGAGACAGTATCCGGTGCATCAAGCAACACCGGCAGAGCACTTTTTGCTATGAGAACCCCATCATCTATATTGGAGTAGATAATTTCATGGAGGTTAGGAAGCTAGATAATTTCATGGAGGTTAGGTCCATAAAAGGCTATTAGCCAGGGGATAAAATGGTGTCCTTGGCCTCTGTTTGTCAGAGGCTGGAGAGGGATGGCAGGAGACAAATCGCTTGATCATTGTCTTCGGTCCACCCTCTCTGGGGCACCTGGTGCTGGCCACTGTTGGCAGACAGGATACTGGGCTAGATGGACCTTTGGTCTGACCCAGAACGGCCATTCTTATGTTCTTATGAAGCTTGGTAGTCCTCAGGCAGCTGTTCAATAAACGTTTTTATTTTATCAAAATGGTAGTATGTGTATTTTGCTAGCAATGCTGGCTCATCTGCTATTCTGATCTGGAGGATGCGGAGGAGTATGATTTTCTATCCAAAATGTCCAGCGTCTTCCAGTCCTTGTCATAAGGAGTGGATTTATATTGGGTCCGTTTGCCCTGGTATTGGTTGCATCCACCACGAGAGTTTGGTACCAGATGGGTGAACAAAAATTCAGCTCCTTTGGCAGGAACGTAGTACTTCCTGTCTGCCCTTTGTGAGTTCAGGGAAATTGAGGCTGAAGTTTGCCACAAGATCTTTGCCAGGTCAAGTAGTGCCTTGTAGATTGGCAAAGCTATTTTCAATGACACTGACACATGCAATATATCAGCCAACTTGTGCTGAACCTCAGGAACCTCAACTAAGGAAATGTTGAGGGAATAGGCAACCCTCCTGTATAGGTCCTGAAAGGACGTGAAGTCATCGCCTGCTGTCAGCGGAGGGGCCTTATAGATTCATCCAGAGAGAAAGAGGAGATGTGCGATGGAGGTAAGTTGTCCTCCTCCTGTGTCTCCTCAGATCTTCCATCTCCTCTTTCACATCTGGTGGATGAAGGTAGTTTAGGAACTATTCCTGAGGTCTAGCTACTGCTGTCAATTGCAGTGCTGCTGCCTGAGCTCTCATGGGGCCCCATGGATCCCATCCCTGCCATCACTGAGGGAATGGAATGAGAGGGAACCATGGGAATGGTTGTCACATCTGGGGATAGCTTTGTTGTTACTGAGAGGATGGCTTTGGAGAGGAGAGTTATGGAAAGAAAGATTTCTTCATCATCCTCACTGCTACCAAGAAAAGGGTGGGGACGAGCTTGATGTTGTAGTCAGTCTTCTGGGGCCCTCTAACGTAGGTGTAGCATTGGTACTGAATAACAATGTGCCCGGTACTGACGAAAAAGCCAGTTCCTGATGTTTGGTGAGCAGCGTTGGAGGAGGAAAAACCGATGCTGGCAGTACAGAGGGCTGGTGTTGTTGCAGTACCAAGTCGCCCCATACCGTGAATATGTTCAGTACTGGGGAAACTTCGGTACGCAGTGCCAGTGCTGTCTTCATTGGGAGTCTGTACCACTGCTGTTATTTGGACCCAACGGACACCAGAAGCATAGGCCAGCCTGCCAATCTCCCCATGGTGCTTCCTCGCTCTCTGACTCAATGGTAGGCTCTGTCAATGTGAACATGCTACTATAGAGAATATTCTACTCTTGCCTGTATTGTGGACACGGCCCCTTGCCTTCTCCATGTTGGGTGGACAGACCTGATCATAGAATATTTGAGCTTATCTTGTAGTGTAGACAAATCTAAGATGAGGTGTTTGTTTGTTTGTTTAAATGGATGAATTCAACAATGATCTATTCTACTAATGAATCAAAAGTCCAGTTTTGTGACCCTATTTACAAAATACACAATTTAGATAAGTGAAAATGTTTCAATACGGGGGTGTATCTAGACTACAGGGTTTTGTCGACAAAAGTGGACTTTTGTTGACAAAAGCATACCTGCATCTACACTGCTGAGGAGTTCTGTCAACATAACACCGATAGAACTCAGCAGTTTTGTCGACGGCTGTAAACCTCATTCTACGAGGAATAATACCTTTTGTCGACAGAGTTCTGTCAAAAGAAGGTATTATTGCATCTACACTGTCCTTTGCGTCTACATTGTCATGTCGACAAAGTGTCTTGATTTGTCAACAGAACTGGATGTAGTCTAGATGCTCTTTGCTGACAGAAGCTTTGTCAACAGTACCTGTCGACAAAACTTGTGTCGACAAAAGCCTGAAGTCTAGACGTATCCAGTGTGACTGATTATGTCACTTTAAAGAGATGAACAGAAATAATAGGTTTTGCTATTTTTAATAGATCTTTTTAGAGTTTAATCAGAAGTGACATGTGGCTTCTGCAAGAGTTCTGAGACTGTCTGATTCAACATCTACACAAAGGTTTGCACACCAGCCTATTTGATTCAGATAGCTATTTGATTCATCACCACTGGATGGGTTTTAGCATCAAACTTTATTACCAGGGCTTGACAAGCGGTGGCGAGCCCCGCTTGCCAGCCACGCGGTTTGGCACACTGCGCATGCGCAGACCACACTACGTGCGTGCTGATTGTGCTGTGGCACCGTGCCCGGCTAAAATCTACTCGCCACGGGCAAGTAGATTGCCCTAATTGTCGAGCCCTGTTCATTACTATTTCCTTTCCCTATTCAGGAATTCAAAAATTAAATACTAATAAAAAGACTGAGCCCAAAACTTCAGTGACAAACTCTTTCAGGATAGGCAAAAGTATTAGTGTTTGTAGGTTACTCCTTCCAAAAAGTAAATATAGTACTTTTTCATATTTCTTAACCAAAAAATATGGTTATGAAAAGGGATTCCTTACCAATGGATGATTTCCCAACCTGCAAAGAAACAAGCCAAAGAAATAAAGTAACACTTTAAAAATCACTCACCTGATTGGCTAGTTGTAACTGATCTTGAAGATTTCTTACAATTTCTTCATCTGCAAACACATCACTCCCCAAGACAGTGCCAGAAGGAAGGTCCTCCAGTTGCTTCTCAACAATCTCTTTCAATTCCTCATGGAGCCTGTGATACAAATTAGTAGTGAAGTAAACCATTGCTCTTTCAACAAGTAAAAAAATCCACACATTTAAAGTAACAAATACAACTGGTGTAAAACATTTTTTTAAACAAGTTGTATTTTTAGTGCACCTTCTAAATGTAACTGAAATTCTGAATTAATGTTTAATTATCTTTGAGTGTATCATAAAAATGAAAACAATTTAAAATGTGGGAAATTCACTATAATGTTCTCAAAGAGGTAACAGAGTCATACAACACCCTTGCTTTCTTCTCCAAAAGAAACTCATTAAATACTATGGGTTTGTCTACATCATTATGTCCATACCAGGGTGGTATCAATTTTTAGTCTGAACTAACTAATGAAAACTTTGATGTTGTGCACTAAAAAAATTCCCTAATATGTGTTGACATAGTAGTGTTTGAAATAGGACCACAAAGATGTTCCCATGGAAAGTCTTGGTACACTACAGCATGTCCACACAGGCTAGTTAGTAAAGGGTATATTACTGAGGATTAAATCTTACACCCCTCTGGTGGAAATAGAGCTCCATGTAGTGAAGCCCTAAGGTTACCTCAACCAGAAGCTCAGCTATTAAAAACAAACTCTATATATTTTCAAGTATTTATGTTGTGCACATCTATCAGCTTTTATAACGGTCACTTATTCTTGCCATTGAGAAGAATGGTATAAAACAAAAGCGGTCGTCTAATCTGAGTCTGAATGTTAATCCCCCTCATCATGAAGACTAGAATATCAATTGCTGTCTCTTAACTAACTTCTTCCTCCATTAAAGCACAAAGCCAAAGCCTGGGTGGAGGAGGGGGGGAGAGGGAAACAAGAACTAAATTAAACTCAAGAGTTTTAGATGTTTTTCCAGAAAGTTTGCAAATTATGTTCTTTTTTTAACCCTGATTTCTCAGGCATAAACTCAAAAACTTTTATATCCTCATCAAACATTACTTTTGCAGAATTGCTCTAGGTGAAAATGAGATGCATGGGCAATTCAATGATAGTACATTCTTTAAAAATGTAAATTGTGTTCTAATAGAGAGAAGTGGAGCCCTTCAGAGCTATGGGTAAATTTTAGAGTTTGCCATTGAAATAAACCTGTATTCTACTCTTCTCTTCCCCATTGTCCAAAGATTAGAGTGACTGGTAAGGTACCAGAATGCTGCAGTTAAGACCATAGCAACTTTATTTTTAACTAAAATACTATTATATTACCAATTATTAGTTTGTTTATTCCAACTATTTGGAAGTTGTAGAATTGCCAACATTGTTGACCAATTTTAAATGAAATTGCAAACTTCTAAATTTAAAACATTTTGACCCTTGCTATTTTTCCTAAGGTTAAGGCAGCATTTTGGAGCATTATCCCCTTCTTGCACAAGAAAAACTCTCTTGCGCAATGCCATTATTCCCGAAAATAATCAGCGTAGCAGCATTGCGCAAGAGGGTTTTTCTTGCACGAGAAGGGGCAGTGTAGACAGCTCCTTCTTACGCAAGAGCCTCGTCCGCAAAATGGCGGCTCATTAGATATGGAAATGAGGGTTGGCGATATTCCACACATATTCATTTGCATAGCTCTGGCGCAAGATCGCGCCAGTGTAGACATAGCCTCTGAGTGGCAGCTCGTGACGGCCAAGAAAAATTTAGGTAGTAGTCCCCTCACTGCAATATCAATCATCTCACAAGCTTTTTTAAATAAAATAAATCCTCCTTCATCACTTCTTTGTAAGAGAAATATATTGATTAGTTTGTTTATTGGTGTAAGTGTATATCTGAGAGAAAACTTTACTGAGGAAAAGCCAACTATGAGAGAGAGAGAGACTCACATTTAGATTACATCTACATTTGAAATTAGCACCATGATTCCAATTTAGAGTAGACAGACTCAAGCTAGCTCTCACCAAGCTAGCATGGTGAAAATGTAAGCATAGCTGCAGAAAAATAAGAACATAAGAACAGCCTACTGGGTCAGGCCAAAGATCCATCTAACCCAGTATCCTGTTTTCCAACAGTGGTCAATTCCAGAACAGGTAATCATCAAGATGAAGACATACCATGGATTTATATACAGGTAGAAACATGTTTTCTGTCTTATTCTCTCTCTATTTTTTGTGATTCCAAACATTGTTTGCTTTTTCAGAGAACTGTCCACAATAACTCCAAGATTTCTCTCTTGAATGAATAGCTAATTTAGTGCCCATCATTTTGTGCACGTAACTAGGATTATGTTTTCCAAAATACATTACTTTGCATTTGTCAACATTAAACTTCATCTGCCCTTTTGTTGCCCGGTATGACACGGTGTACCAACCCTGCACTGGCAGTGGAGGGTTAACCAGGCTTGCTGGGCTGAGAAGGCCCCTTCCCTGAGGCCCAGCTGGGCATGCTCCAGCTGCAGAGTCAGTATAAAGGATGGTGGAACAGCTTAGTCAGGGGTGACCACTGAAGGGGAAGGAGCTCCTGCCAGAGCCTAGGAGCAACCGCCCCTGCGGGACCAGCCAGAGCTGCTGCCATCGCAACTGCCACCCCAGCCAGAGCTATCACATCAGCCAGAGCCACAGCCGTGTCAGCCATGGGCCACTGCCACAGCCGCGGTGCCAGCTACAGCAGCTGCACCAAATGTCGCTGCCAACGCCGCAGCATTTGCCAGCCCTGGTGGGGACAAGGCCAGCCAGCAGACGGGGTAGGAAGCAGCCCAGGGCAGGGAGCAGGAGGTACCCCGGAGAACTCGGTGTGCTTCAGTGGCAACTCCCCGCCAAGCCAGTAGTGGGAACCACCCATCACTGATAGGGCCCTGGGCTGGGGCCCGGTGGAGAGGGAGGGCCCGGGCCTTTCTACCCCATACCCTTGCACCCCAGACAGAGGGCATTATAGACCCTGCCACTGGGCCAGATTTACCCCCCATGGGGCGCGCGACCCCATGATACCCAGTCATCTAGTTTTGTGAGATTCTGCAGGAGCCAAACCTGGGGGGCAAGAAGCCCTGCAAGCTGGGCTGGAGCGCTCCCCAGCCTGGGATCCCGCTTAGTCGGTTAACCAGTTAAACCTACGTTTAACCAGTTACCTGATTAAATGGGATTTTACATCCCTATAATAGCTATCTAGATGAGGATAAGGTAGATAACATTGCTAGGATGTCTGGAAATGCAGTGATCTGCCAAGCTACATTGGATCCCTGATGGTGACACAAAACTGTCTTCTAGTGACAGCACAATTGAGGGGAGGACAATGACTGATACAGTATCTGCCATCCACTGGAAATGAATGTCATGTAGTATACAGCGGCAGAAACACTATATCCATCTGTGAAGAGGTAAATCAAGTATGCAAAGAAAAATAATGTAGCTATTATAACATGGGCAGCAGCAGCATAGGCTTGCTGCCCCACATACATACCCACCCACCCACAGGGTCTGGTCAGCTTTTTACTTGGGGTAGCTAGCCCATTTGCTGCTCCCCATAATACAATACTACTTTCTGTACACTATCATATCTATTGGAGTCGGTAAATCAACTGAAGGATATGTAAGTTTTACGGCTGAATTACATAATGTAACAAAAGGTGTCAGTTAAGGGATTCTCTCACATGTTTAAACTCCTAATCAATTGTGCAGTAAAAAACAGATACCATAGACCTTATCCATGTCTCTTAGAATTACTGGCATCATTAAAAGCAGCAGGATTTGACCTTAGATTTGTAATCATCTCTTCATCCCAAAGGAATTGTAATACTCAACATCTAACTGCATATAAATCTACTCTGAGAGGTGTCTGTCATATCAATTAACAAGCCTTGGAAAGTTTATCCAAAGTTTATTTGCCAAAGGCCTGATCTTACTCCAATACACAGGTGCCCTAAATCAGACCCTATCTCTTTGTCTGGAAATCCCCTCATTGTTTGGATCTAAAGACCTCCAATGACAACTGGTAGTCTAGACTTCCAAATAATACTGCCTCTCACCCCATGTCAGTGGTAGGCAACCGCCACTGAACCAGTTAATGATCACCACCTCCCCGCCACCACCTTCTGTCAGGGTACATATGCATCAGGAACGATATAAAAAAAAAAAACATAAGAACTATAATTTTTTAAATGGAAGTCAAGATTCTGCAGATACTAATGGCACTAACACAAAAATATTTGCCTTGATTGAAACATATTTTTTTGGTCAAAAAAATCCTAATACCTGAATGTTTCTGCAAAGGCTTTAAAATTAACCACAAATCTTAGAGGACTATACTCAGTTTGAAAAGCATTCTGATAATGAGAAATGCTAAATGATAACTATTGTTAATACATTAGCATAATTCCCATTGTCATTAATGGCAGCTGCCTATACAAACAGAAAAATGTCATGAAATAGTAGTAGAAATACTTTACAAGAATAGATTTCAGTTATTACTCACTTACAAAGGATACATTTCCAATGTTACTATGATACTTGCAAGTAACTGTGTGCTCCTCTCTTTTGAGAATTAAGACATACAGGAACATGGTTAACTCAAATCCCACTTATTTCCATTTTATTTACTGTTACAAAGAGTAACCATGATTAGTATAACAAAGTGTACAGAAAAAGATCAAAATCTATGAAAAAGGTTACAAAAACCTGAAGATTTACAGTTCAATTCTTTTCCCTACATAGTTTAATCTACTCCTATATATATGTGGGCCTGTCACACAGTAACAGAAGAGAGAAACATATTTAAGTCATTGTCTTTTTTTAAACTACAAAAATTGGCAAGGAGTCCCAGTGACAGTTGCAGTATCTGAAAATATTTAACTATATTACCAGTTAACTTGCCTTTTAACAGTATGTATGCATATATATTAAATATAACCACTTAACAGCAAAATATGTCACTACTTTGCATAGTAACTATCGTTTTTACATTAAAAAATCAGCAGAAATGTCATAATGACTATGACATGAGAAGTCTAACAGGCTTGTGTACACAGTTCGCTTTTTAATTATTTGTTTCAATTTGCACTGTTCCTCTCCTGAGTCCCTGAATCACCTCCTGTGTTTGCACTCAAATCTCAGAGCTGCTTCACAGCTAATAAAAATGTGTCTCCATTTAAACTGATAATAAAACACATGAGGTCTCCAGAACATAGTATTGGGTAGTCACTAGAACAAAGATTTGCATATCTGGGAAAACACATGTAAATTCCACTACTGAAGTGGAGAAAATCTGTCATGTAGCAAAACTACATGCTTGATTCTCGCTCTCACTCTGCGTACCTGTCACACTGAAAATATGTCTTATTGCATAAATATAATCCATCATGTGAATTAAACTGAATTATTTTACAGCATAGTAATGATAATTGATATAAAGATTGCATGCCACAGCATTTGTGCTTAAACAACCACGAACAGTTTCTGCTGGTCTATCATCTCTGATTTGCAGTCCTAGTAGTTTATTAACAATTAGCAACTGTCAGAAGACACTTAGCACTCTGCCATAAAAATGTTAAGTCAAATGCATTGATGTATATGCACCAAAGAAATTATCTGAACGTGCACAAAAATCTTGAAAAGTACACCCTACATTTACTGTAATTACAAAGGTACAGGCTGAACCTCTATGGTCTGAGACACTCTGATCTGGCAATATCCATGATCCAGAAGGACCATGTATGTTGCAAGACTAGAGAGGCCCAGTAGCAGAGATGGCTAGCAGCTCAGAGTGGAGCTAGCTGGTGGGGACAGCAGAGCCAGAGCCTGCATGGCAGGAAAGCCAATGGGGGCACTGGAGCTTGCAGGGTAGCAGAGCCTATAGCCAGCATGGCCACTGGGAACTCCCGGTGGGACAATAGGGCTCTTGTGAGGTTGGTGGAGCTGCCACAAGATTGGCGGGGTCACTGGGGGCTCCGGCAGGGCTGCCGCAGCTTGTTGGGCTGGAAGCCCTAACAAGGCTGCTGCAAGCTTGTGGAGCCAGGAGGCTGGGGAGAGGAGCCATGGTGGCTGAAGAGAGGAACCCGACAGAGAGGCTAGCAGCCCGCCACCTCCATTCTGGAAAACTCCCTTGTCAGGGACTGGTCAAGCCCTGAAGAAGTCATACCAGGGAGGTCCAATGTGTATTAATAAAATGGACATGACAGAAGACCAGTTAGGATGCCAGCAAATGTATTTCAATACCAGTATTTTTCTTAGTATCTTGATTATAGCTGATGCCACCCACTTAAATTTTGTTAATGTATGTCTCAAGTGACTACACCTGCTGACTCATCAAGATAAGCTTTAATAGAAACCTAAAACAAACTCATACTTATTTTCATCCTCCCAGCAAAGGATAATTTTGGTAACAGAGCTGCGGGAAGGGAAGGCACCATATACAGTGAGACAGTAGGTTCAGTGGAAGGCACCATATACAGTTGATTCAATGTGGACCTGGTCATGACTCAGAATGTGTCCTAATGGACTTCTCCCCTACTCTTCTGTTAAGGCACCACAAAAATCTGAGTGATGTTAGAGGTATTAACAAGAGGACAATTTGGGCATCCTAATTAACCTAGTGAGAGAGCAAGAGGATAGAACAGTGGAAACTAAGTTGCATACTGATCATGCTGATACTATGTACAATTCCTACGTTGAGTAGTCTTTGACTTTAAAGCACATTTTAATATTTTGGAAAATATTAATAGTGTAAAGATTAGTGTCAGAAAAAAATGTGGAGGAGTGAGGGGATCAGAACAAATGTAGAATCCCAGAACCCACGTTATAGCAAAAGAAGACTCTGGGAAGAGAAACTGCTATAGAGAGAAGCAGGAGAAAGGCAAGCAAGTGTGGCGTCTATTCTCTTCTTCATTACGTACATCACAAGATGTTTAACACACACACACACACACACACACTTAAAAAACCACACTTTGCACAATACACACAAGAATGTGTACACTGACTTCTAAATATCAAATTTGGTTTATTCCCTGTTTAATTATGTGTATAAGTAGTCCAAATTTCCAAACCTGAGTTCCTCAACACACCTAAGACCTTAAGTTTAAACATGCAGGTATGAAAATTTTGACTACAATCCATAGGTTCAGAGGTTTATGTTCCTGATCCATAGAAATATTTTCAATTATTAAAATGTTCTATTTCTAAAAAAGTATATTAATTAACTTACCCTTCATTTTCCTTGGTGACTTGTTCAAGTTTTAGTCTCATCTCTCCCATCTGTGCCTGAAAGAGTAAAATTTGACCCTGAACTTTTTACATTTAAATCACAGAGCCTCTAAGCACTGAAGTCACACCGCAATAACAAAATAATCACTGAACTTGTTTTTTGGAGTTTAATGTAGATAGGTGTTCCTGTATAATGGGCTCATTTAAAGAACATAAAAACTATTTAATATTTCACAAAACAGGATTCTTGCTACTCCTATGTGCTAGGAACATGCCAATAGACATATTTAATGTTTCAAGTCTACTTCCATGGCTGCAGACACTGTATCGGGCAGGTTGAGTATATTCTTTTCTATGACAAGAAATTGAAATGACAAGAAATTGTCACACCTCCTTTCAAAAAAAGGTAGTATCTAGTGAAACATTAAAAATTAGTATAAAACCATTCCTTCAACAGAAATGAATACAGTAAGATATTAGCACTAAAGGAGTGAAATATTACTACTAATTGCAGACATTGTAGTCTAAAATTAATGGAATTTTAGAAGGTTGTCAAATGCAAAGTCAAATTAGCTTCTGGAATATTTTATCCTCAGATTATAAGAACTATGCTTCAATATTAAACATCAAACACATCATTTTCAAAATTTACATTCTCATCTTATATTGACTTAGTTTCTTTTAAATTTGGTACTTATATTTTTATTTCCTAATTTTTAAATGAATAAATATGAAGATGGAAACTTTATATTTTAATTGCACATTTTTTCTTTAAATAATTACAGTCTAAAATATTTCTAGTGGTATGATTCATACCTGATAGTACTGCAGCTGTTCACTCATTTCCTCCAGATGTTTATCATACTCAGCAATTAGGGGGGACAGAAAGCTAAAAGCAAAAGAAATGCATAAGACACATAATTATAGCTACTGATGTAGCATTCGAGTAGTTACCTGGGTTTACGGAAATGCTTTATCAAACAACTATTCAACCTGAGCCAAAAATATATCTTTTTCCATGTTTCTTGACAGACCTAGAATATTAGTCAAATGAAGAACCTTTGGTTATTACTTTTAAGTAATTACTTAAAAGAAAAATAATGCCATTCAAAGTTTAAGGGCATTTGTAAAACTTAGTTTTCTCGTATCAAAATTAAGCTACTTATCTGCAAAAGTGATATAAATTCACCATTATACAGTAAAACACTAAAGAAGGGAAAAAACAAGATTTAACACGAACTATCAACTCTATAATTTTTCATACGAAGAAACAAAACTGGAACATTAAATAATAAAAGAAGTTGTAAAATAATGCATCTATATTCACAGACATTACTTTTCTTCCCGATAGTTATTTTTCCCTACTATACTTCTTTCTACTCTGTCAACAGTTCAAGTTTTTCCTACCTGCTTATTGACCACTTTGCAACTACAAGCAATTTGCACTAGTATTCACAAATCACTATTCAGTTTGCTCCATTGTCTATATCAGTAGTTACACCAACCTATTCATCACGATCTGCTGGCTGATCCTGGAGATACAGCCAGTTAATTGCAATCTTCAGGCTGCTGAAAGTCCAGCAAGAAACTCTTAAGGCTGCCTCCAAGCTATGGCCCCATGCCATTCCCAAAAGCTGCCATCTACTGGCATGCCTCTGCATGCTCCTTAGGGAGAAAGGGACAATGTGTCTCCATGAGTTGCTGGCATCTGCAATCATCATCTCTGCAGCTCTTATTGGCTGGTTTCTGTATAGATATGGGACTCAAATTTTATAAACTCAATAGACAACCCATTCTTTGTCTTTATCTCCATATTATAAACAGGAAACAAGACACGAACTACAGCCAGTACCCGACTTATGTCGGATCCGCAGTTACGAACGGGGCTCGCCCTGGAGGACACGGACTGCGGGACCTCGCGGTCCTGCCACCCGCGTACTCCGGGGCTTTCTCCGCGTCTCCCTGGTCGGCAGACCAGGAAGACGCGGAGCAAAGCCGCGGAGGGGCTCGGTCAGCGGGACAGCCCAGGCGCGCCGGGGCTGCCCCGCTCCCCGAGCCCCCCCGCAGCTTTGCAAAGCCTCGGGGAAGCCGGCAGCGGGACAGCCCAGACGCCCCACGGCTGTCCCGCTGCTGGCGTCCTCAGAGGCTTTGCTCCCCGTCTCCCTGGACTGCTGATCTCCAGCAGACCAGGGAGACGGGGAGCAAAGTCGCGGAGGACCCAAGCGGCGGGACCGCGGTGCGTCTCGGTCCGCCGGCCGCGTCTTCCTGGTCTGCTGGGGTGGGGGGGGGGCGCAGTTAGTACGCTTTCCCCTCCCCCTCAGCAGACTAGGCTTTTCTCCAGACGCTTGTGGCAGAGCAGCTGGGGCGCTGCCGGTTGGTCCCGCAGCGCCGCTCTGGACGCTACTGGACCAACCCGGCAGCACCCCAGCTGCTCTGCCCCAGGCGTCCTGATTCAGCCGCTGCTGAAACTGACCAGCGCTGACTACAGGAAGCCCAAGGCAGAGTTGCTCTGCCCCGGGCTTCCTGGAATCAGCTGCTGATCAGTTTCAGCAGCAGCTGACTTGGGGACGCTTGGGGTTCTTAAGTTGATTCTGTATGTAAGTCAGAACTGGCGGTCAGTTTCAGCAGCGGCTGAATCTGGACGCCAGTTCCGACTTACATTCAGATTCAACTTAAGAACAAACCTACAGTCCCTATCTTGTACGTAACCCGGGGACTGCCTGTATTAAGAAATTTGCCTAAAGTGACACAGGATGTCAGTGGCAGAGCTAGGTAATGAACTTGGAACTCCCAAGATTCAGTCAACTGTCGTAAACACAAAATCAATCTTTGAGCTGACTGGACTTTTTACACATACTTTCATTACTCAGAGGGTTACTTTTCCAGTCTGCAGGAGCCTATACAAGGAAGCAGTGGGGATCTGCAATGCAGTTCTATCAGCGGGGCAGGATGGTGTCTGGCATATGCAGCTTCCCAGGATAGTGCTACCTCCCCAGAGGCTAAAGTCATGAGGCAGCAGCTAATAGTTTCCCCTCCTCCTTCATCCAAGTTGCTGTAAGAGATATCAGTCTTCTCCAAATTAGGCTGAGTGAAGAGAACGGATGCTGAATGAATGTGACCAGAAACCTGGATCTTATGCTGCAATGCTTTGTGGTTCAATGATGCCAGACCACTTATTGGGGGCCAGACCACTTATTGGGGGCTTGATGTGGGAAGACGTACCACCATGAAGGATGGAATAAGGCTAGTCTCTCCAAAAACCTTGTCAGAACAATCGAAGAGTTCCTATCTGAGAGCTTCATGGAGACATGCATGGAGGATCCCTGCTCCATCTCCAGACACATTAACAAGCTGTTCCGGGCTCCTCCACACAGAGCACACGGCACATCACACTTAACTGCCTTATCCTGCTTGTTCTAAGAAAAAAATTGTGAAACTCACCAGGAGTGCTCTCCCTGGGATCAGTGCTTGACTGGGAATCCTCCTGGGAGGAGGTGACTGACTCCAATGTCATAAGTTCTTGGCTCTCACCAGATGCCAGCTGGCTCATTTACCTCATTCTCCTCCTCCCCCTCTGCCACCACTTGATGCCAGGAGTATCTAAGCTGGACTCCAGTCAGGCTTAGGAAATTGGTTGGGTCCCCTCCTAACATCACATGCTCCTGATCACAGATCCAGCATGTTTGCAGTGGTGAACCAGACTGTCCATTCACCTCCTTTATCTTGTGGTTGAACTGCCTCAGCTGCTTGATTTTGCCCGTACACTACTTGGTGTCCATGGAGTATCCTTTGGTCACCAGGCAGTTTGCCATCTTTGCATAAATATCAGCAATTCTTTTGCTGGTTTGGAGCTTAGAGAGAATGGATTCCTCTCCCCACACCTTGATGAGGTCCATGATCCCCTGCACACTGGTGCTCTTCTTCACCCGTGGGAAAGGGAGCTCATGGGACTTGAAGAATTGGAAGTCATGACCACATGTGTTGCTCATTTGTGCTGCCTCCTGCGAGGTACGCTCACAACACTGGCCACTGGGGAAATGAAATTCAAACTTTCCCAGGGCTTTACCAGTTTACCTGTAGAGCAGTAGAGCTGCAAGTTCTGGCCAGAGCGGGGGACTGCGGGATACCTCCCACAGTCCAATAACCTCCACTTATGCGAACACATTGTCTACACTATAGTAAATTCGACCAGGCAAGATTGGGAATTGCATTACTCCTTGTCAAATTAGGAGCACTGTACGTCTACTTCAGTGGCCCTTAACTTCAACGAGACAGGCTTGGTAGCAGGAACACATAGTTTAGAAAAATCAATCTTATGTGGCTAAATTTAGTGTAAACTCTTAGTATAGACCAGACTTAAGTTACGTGATTTTTGCTTCTGCTCCCTCTTTGGATGAACTAGGCTTTGTAAACAGATATCCCTTTTCTCCACTCCATTCTTCTCTGTTTATAAATTATCAAAGAGAGTTGTATTTGTTTGATTTAACCTAAGTGATTATAGCTTTCCAAAATGTCCAAGGAACGCTTGGAGTGTGAAAATTCTTGTTAATTTTTATTCATGACATGTTAACTTTAACCAAACATTTCTGGATATAAAAATAGCTGCCTGAATGTCAATAACTGAGCAAATAATTATTCATAAAATACTTGTAAGACAAGTCAAAGTTTTGTTAATTAAACTTTGCTATTTTTATTCAGGTGTAATCCTAACAGACTCAGTGAGATTTTTATTGCAGTCCTGACGTGAAGTACCAGTAATGCATCATTACGCAAAGAGGAAATGGCTCCCTAGGAGTCCTGCAGAAAAGGACCAGGCATCATAGAGGATCATTGTATGGGGTGAGTAAATGTTATAGTGTTGCCGAAAAAAAAAACAAACAACCCCACACCACCCACACACAAACAAACATTCTGGAGTGCATTAGAATGTACTTGAAAGAATGTTATAACTCTGACTCTGCTCAGCACTGATAAGGCTTCTGCTGTATTCCTGATTGCAATTCAGCAAGCTACACTTAAGGAAAGATGTGGACAAATTGAAGGAAGTCCAGGACACCGCAACAAAAAATAAAGATCTAGAAAACGTGACTTACCAGGAAAGAGTGAAAGAGGGGTTTACTTACTCTAATGGAAGAAAAGTCTGAGCTAGACATGGTAAGTCTTCAAGTATGTAAAAGGTGTGTTATAAAGAGAAAGGAAATAAATTGTTCTCCTTAACTGAGGACAGGACACAAAATAATGGATTTAAATTGCAGCAAGAAAGACCTAGGTTAGACAGTAGGAAAAACTTTTTAACTGTAATTGCAATTAAGCACTGGAATAAACTACCTGGAAGGTTGGAGATTTTAACAACATGTTAAACAAACACCTGACAGGGATGATCTAGATAACATAGTCCTGCCTCAGTGCAGACACTGGACCACGTGACACACTGAAGTTTCTTTCAGCCCTAAATATCTATTATTCTGTCACAGAGAAAATAGTCACACACATATCCAGCTTCTAGTTTCCTTCCTCCCAAGGGCTCGTTAAAGTGGACTCTTTGGAGGGTTTTTTTTTTTTTTTTGGTTATTGTTGTTTTGAAAGGAGAGAGAGATTGATAAAGATACTTCATCTGCCACATAATCATACCTCCTAAATTCATGTTATTTAAACTTTCACAATAAGAAATTTATAAAAACTAAGTTACCTCCTGAAAATGGTCAGGCCCCACTGCTCGAGTGCATGACAATTTTTAAATAGTTCATTAAAAATATGAAAATATTTAGTTCCAAACTATAGAAAATACCTTTGGTCAGTCAGCCAGGATTCCAGTGTGTCATCTCCTCTTACGATGTTTGTCTGTAAGAGTAGTTTGCATGTTAATGCAGCTGCACAAAACTAAAAGTTCTTAATCTTGACTTCAGAACTTTTAAGAATTTGATTCTACTCCATTTATACTCAAAACTTAAATCACATTTCATGTATTTAGTTTTAGGTATGTATGCACAGTGAGCTATTTTTTAAAATTTCCATGCAATCTGAAAGAGAACATTGTCATTGGAATTCTAAATATGTCATGGGAAACACACATATGTAGAAATATCACATCACAGAGCAGGGAATCAACTATTCTAGCGAGACTACATGGTAATTGTATATTCACTTCTGGATAGAAACAGATATTAGATAATTCACAAAAAAGTGGCAAAAATAATGGCAGCTAATCAAACAACTTAGTAGTTTCTATATAATGTCAGATCTGTGTATAGCTATGTTTTCTTCGACAAGGCTTGAAAAGAACTATGGCAACTAGGAATCTTTCAAGGGCAAATATTAACAACTTCTGTAGAGATTAAGCTTTAATAAAAATTAAACAAAAATAACTTTGAACCACTTAAGATTACAAATATGCTAATTTCACATTTAGATGTGATGTAAATTAAAGTATTGTTATCTTGCTGAGGGCTCATCTCCAGGAGATCAAAGCTGCAGCTATCGATTCACCAGGGGATTGATTTAGCTGTTCTAGTAAAGACCTGAAACATCAAATTCAGATCATTCTCATATAAACTCTGGTACTTTATCAGAAGTAGTCATGCTGAGGAAAAAATTTCTCCCATCGACCCAGGACAATATAGGTACTGTAGTAAGTCAATGTAAGCTAAGATGACTCCAGCTATGTTATGCACATAGCTGAAGATGAAGAACTTAAATTGACTTAACCCTGTGGCATAGACCTGTCCATTGCCTGGAGTCTGTGCCAATGTCTCTGTTAGTGCTCAGAGTGAAATAACCCCGCCAATCAATTACTCTTTCATCAGTTTTCAATGCTGCCATTCAGAACTTATTGCCTAACAATGAAACTGACAAGATAATCACATCACTTTCACTGAACTGATGTGTGGGAAACCTTTGAGCAACAACAGAAATCAGCAATGGAGTTATTCACAGGGATGAATGACTCAAACACAGCATTGGAAAAAGATTTCTTATATTTGTGCAGTGCACCTATACTGTGGGCTTACACCAGTGTAAAAATCCTCAGTACTGACAAGTCCTAATTAACATACTTGCACAGAGGTGGTTCTCAAAAGGTTCTCTGCTTGATGCTGTCTAAGTGCTGCATTTAGTCTCTGATCTGGAAAAAAAAGTAAAACAGTTATAGATACTGTATAAATATTTACACAGATTATAAGAGGGCAGTTAAAACAGTTTTATAGATGTAGCGGGTTGGAGACATATGTCTACAGTTTAAGGAACACATTTATTTTTTGAAAAATATAGATTCATAGTAAAAAAGGCCATCTTTGCAGGCCACAATTTTTCTTGTAATTTTAATAGTAAATGCCATTTGTCATATTGCCCTAGTGTTTTTTTTTTTTAATATTTCTATAAAGCTGTTTGGAACCTAAGTAATGCAAATAAGAGATACCGCATATGTGTATTTAATACTGAAGGACTCAAGCTATAATCCTACCAGTTCAATGTCTTCATCAGAAAGCTACCTTATTACATTTTAAATAATTAACCCAAGATGGACCTTGTAGCAGAAAATCCTACCGATAAATTCATCTGGGCATAGCTGACTACCTTACCAGATGATGCAATGTTTGCAATTTCCTGGGGGAAATCTACTTCATGAAAGAATGCCGGTAAATACCATCTTTAATTGGGAAAAATAGTTGCATCTGTATCTAGCAAGCACAAAATGAATCCTTTCAAATTTTGGATACACTCACTCATAACTGAAGAATAAGCTCAGTCTATTCGCTGCATAAAACTTGGTATTCTAGTAAAAAGTGCTGCATGACCAAATGGACACAGCTTGGTAGTCTGGAACTGAGCATGATCATTACTTAATGCTTCAAACCAACATATCTTGCTTACTGTAATTTTCATAGAAAATGGTTGACATATTTATAATATTACACTGAAACATACGTGATAACATATTAGCTTCCTTGGGAAAATACTTAAATGTACAGGCATTCAGATGTTCAGAGTTATAGTTTACATATTACTATTATGCCTGCTGCAATTTTACTCTTTGCTGTTATAGTCATAAATAAAATTATCAATACACTACTGTATGTAACTAAAACTCCATCATGTGCTACGTATTCACGAATAACTTTTAAAAATATAAGACTTGTTAAACAAAAATTAACTAGTTCTCTTACAGAGAAGTAAAAAACAACCCAGTAAATACCATGCAATCCCTGACAAGATGGAGATATACCTATACCTATTTCATAGAAGTGGAAGGGACCCTGAGAGGTCATCAAGTCCAGTCCCCTGTCCTCATGGTAGGACCAAGTACCATCCCTGACAAATTTGTCCCAGATCCCTAAATGACCCCCTCAAAGATTGAACTCACAACCCTGGGTGTAGCAGGTCAGTGCTCAAACCACTGGAGGGAGTATGTCAGAGACTGACTGAAAGGACAAGTGGAATCCTCCAAAGACATCACATTGCTTATTGGAGAAGGCCAAATAAAACATCAACTCATGAAAGCACTTTCAGGTCATGAAGAAAATGGGGAATTCCAGACTGGCTTGGTGTATTGGTATAGCTGTGTATGTGACTGCTTATCAGTTAACAGGCCTGGTTAACTGTAACAATTCCACCCTCCCTGAATGCTCTAAATTTAAAACTTGGACTGGCACACTGGCTCAGTCCCAGCCCACCAGTCCAAGTTTTAAATGAATAACCTGCAGGGGAGCTGCCAGCTGCAGCATTGTGGCACAAGCAGGAGCCATTCTGTGCGGGGAGCCAGTTTCAAAACTGGCTCTTTCCTGTATCAGAGGCAGCAGTGCAGGGTGTGACGTGGGAGCCAGTCTGCGCAGGGAGCTGGTTTTTAAAGACTATACATTCTTAAAGCAGTTTCCTTATGAATATAAGGAACACTTACTATTTTAAAACCTTGACTTCTTAAGCATGAATAAAAAAGAAAACACTGCAATCATACCAGATCTAGAGTAAGTTCCAAATCAATATCTCACAATTGTGACCTACGCTTATACTGTATAGTGTGAGAATAGAGGGGAGATCTACCTTTGTCACTAGGTACTATCCTGATACATTTCAACAATAACTCTTCTGGAAAGTCAAAAGCAAGACCGAAAACCTGAGCCAGATTAAGCAAGACACATCACTGAGGTTTGTGCTATTCTAGACAGCATGAGCTCTATTTTGATGGGGAAAATAATGAAAGTATGCAAGTGCTAAAAATAGCAACCATGTCCTGAAAAATACAAGGCACTTTAAAAGGAAAGGCAAATCGAAGCTAGGCACAAAATTACACACTTTTCTCAACACATAACCCTCTCTCCCCCCAAAAAATAGTAGAAAGAGGGTCTGATACAGCAGCCCTTCCTTTCAATTATAGAAGTGCCTTTTTATAATGTGAAAGGTGACCTTTCATCTGAGATCACCCAAATCATCTGTTCAATATATGATTTTCTATTTAACAATGTAACAGGGTGTACCAACCCCGCACTGGGCCTGAAAGAGTTAACCAGAGCTACCTAACAGAGAGCCTCACCCCCACAGCCCTGCTGGGAATGCACCAGCTGGAGGACAGGTATAAATGCCAGTGGAGCAGCTCAGTCAGAGCGGGCTGCTGTAGAGGAAGAAGCTCCTGCCAGAGTTCTGCAGGAAGAGCTATGGTGGGACCAAACCATGGAGGCCAATCAGGGGAGAATAGCTGGAGAAGAAGCCTATGGTCATGAATAAGGTAGGAAGTAGACCAGGGCAGGGAAGAGCTCAGCATGTTTTGGGCGGATTCCCTGCTGAGCTAGTGATGGGACATGCTCACCACTGACAGGCCCCTGGACTTGGACCTGGTGGAAAAGGTGGGCCTGGTGATTATTGCGTCTGGCTGCTAGGCCTTATTGCCCTGAGACCAGAAAATGGTGATTATGGACTCGGACCACTAGGCCTCACTGCCCTGAGGGAAGGAAGCGGGAAACAGATGTTGGCTGCTCGGTCTCATTACCACATGAACAGGGTGGGCTGCTATTGATTCTGGCCCCATTGCCTTCAGGGAAGAGAGTGAGAACTGACTCTGGACATTAAGCCCCACTGCCCTGAAGGAAGAGGGTGGGGATTCCCACTGGCTACTAGGCCTTGTCACCTGGAGGAAAGGGGGCAATTACTGACTGTCAGAGCTCTCTGCTCTTGCAGAAGGGGCTGTTTCACTGACTGACTGCTAAGCAAGACTGTTGCATTGGAAAAAAGGGTGTAGTCAGAGGACCTGGGCCCTAGAGACACTCATAGGGTGGAGCACACTTTTTGAAAGGTCTAAAGCCCTGCCACAGAGGGGACTGGGAGTACCCACTCCATGACAAACAATACAATAGTGCCATCAATGACCATTCTAACGATTACATATTACTCCACTTGTTCTGTTAAACTGTTCAGTAGGCAGTCCTAGAAGGGATTAGCAGAAATCCTGATTGGGCCACAGTGGCTGTGGTGGGAGCATGCAGAACCCTAACACACTGCAGCAACCCCAGATTCTGGTCCCAGCTGCACTACTGCAACCCCAGGCCGACACAGCAGCAACCCTGGAATCCAGACCCTGGCCCATGGTGCACTGGACCCACATTGGCTCTTGACATGCCTGCCCGCAGCGTGGTAATGACCCCCCCCCACATACAGTTGCCCTGTCCCCACCAACAGTTAACTGGTGGTCACAGTCTAAACAATTACAATTATACCATTTAACTGGTTAACAGTTTTGATAAAGTTTCACATCGCTACTCCACACTGTAAGTATGAAAAAATAAGAAAATTCCCTGAGTATATGAAAATTAGATAAAGACATTATTGAACTCTGTCAGAGTACAGGCAATACGGGGAGGGCTCTTCTGCTGTGTTTAATAGGCCAGAAGTCCAAACTTTTTCAGTAGGTCTAATCGTACAGACCATGTAACTGATGGAATTTCCATCAGGCCTTGTGGGCACCAGCCTATCTACCCACACTCCCTACCAGAGTTTAAATGGTAATAGGAACAAAGCATCAGCTAACAGGTTAACTGGTTAACCATTTAAACTCCTACATCCCTAAGTCAAATGGAATATTGGTTTACATGTATTAACAAACCAGAGCTGTTGACAATTATTTTATTCTGTTAGAAAAGAGTGTTATAGAAACTAATTGCTAAAATTACTGTAAAACAGAAGTGTGTGTGTGTGTGGGGGGGGGGGTGTTTGTTTACTCTAGAACTCCTAGAGTAAACTCTAGAGGCAGGTTTCCTGTTTGCATCCATCTTTCAAACACTAGTCAGGGAGTGAAACCGTTAGGTTATCAAATGTAATTGCAAGACCTTAAGTGCACAAACGGCTATTTTAAGTGTATGTCGTGCTTACTTTGATCTCTTAGAAAGTTAATCTCCGCTGCCATATTTTAACCTGCTTGTGCAGTCCAATGCTGGTAATGAAGAGCTTCAGTACACTGCTGTTTTTTCCTGCCCTGCTGCAGAGCCTGCAAGAAACAAGCCAAACCAGTTTATTATAAGTTTAAATGAGCTGCTTTCTGCGCGAGCCGCATTTTATCCAAGTCTGGTAACAGCCTCCGCTAGCGACGGGGAAAGAGCAGCGGAAACAGCATTTAGCCCGTCACACCAATCACCCCCCCCGTAGTGCAGCTGCTACAGACTCATCGGCTCCACGGCGACCCAGCAGCTCGCGCTCTGCCCAGGTGTCTCCCCGCCCTAACCCCGCCCACCACGAAGCGTCCCGTGTTGCTACCCCGAGGACAGGCTCGTGCCCAGCAGGCTCTCAGGAAAGGGGGCATCTTCTATGGCCCCGCGCGCCCTGCCGCCAGCGCATCCCGGGCCGCCGCCGAGAGGGCAACGGCGCCCAGCGGCTGGGGCCGTGCACAGGACGCCGCCGCTCCCAGGCAAACCGCCCCGTTCTCCAGACGAGCGGCTCGGCGGCGGCAAGACCCGGGGGGGGGGGGGGAGGGAGGGGAATGACCGTTGCGCAGCGACTTGCCCTGTGACCAACCCCCTTTCCAAGCCAGGGGTCCTGCCGCCAGCGCCTACCTGCCCAACGGCTCCCTCCAACCGCGCGCGTGCACCCCCGGACACCCGCAGCACTTCCACCAACTGCCCGAGCAGCCGACCCAGCGCGGAACTGTGTAGCTCACGTGACAGCCACCGATCTACCAATTGGAATCCGAGATAAGTGGCAAGCGGTTTCTGATTGGTCCTTATCTTAATTTCCGCATGACGATGAGGATCCGCCTGGGTCTGTCTCGCGGGGCAAGGACGGGCCAGAGAACTGGCCGAAGGGTTGCGGGCGGAGGCGCGCGCGCGCGCGGTAGGTAGAATCGCTCCATTTAGGGAACCAGCAGCAACTGCCGCTCTAGCTTGCGCGGGCACGTGGGCGGGGGGGGGGGGAGACAAGCAGGAGCCGGTTCCCCTCAAGCAGGGGCGATTGCTGAGAAGGGGCGTGTACCGGGCACGCGGCTGCTCTCCAGCACCACCTCTCCGTAGCTCGGCACAACAAGCCGCCCCTCCGCCCCAGCCCCTTGACCCGGCTCTTCCCCGCACACTGGTGCCGTTGTCAAGTCTGCAGCTAGGCACCACTGGCTGGCCCATCCCAGCTACTGGCTTGCAGGGCTCAGAGTAACGCGCTGGTTAACTGCCCTCTAGACGGTTGGGCCGTGGCTGAAGTTTGGGCTCCTTGCAAGGTCAGCAGGTCCCAGAGATCAGGCTCCAGCTGGAGCCCAGAAATCACGGTCTTGAAAGAGCCCTGCTACCTAAGCCCTGTGAGCTTCAGTTGGCTGGCACAGACTACCCACGTGTCTAGCTGTTGTGTAGACATACCTGTAACACACCGTCTATTAATGCTGCCAGTTATTCCATCCATTCAAGTGGCAGAGATCTGTGCAGTTGAGCCAAGTCGTCTGGCTCCTGTGAGTATCAGTATGATGCAACACAATGGGGTTTTTTTTTTTCAGTTTATTTTAAGCCTAGGAAAGTACTTTGCACAGAAGTAGTGGAAAGAATGTTATTAGGATTCAGGATGTTACATTGCATCAACTACATGATTAGTCAACAAGGAGCACTCTGCAGAGCCGCATCCGGTGTGGCTCCAGGAGTCAGCTGGAGTCGGGGCTGAGCAGTGCTGTCTGCAGGAGACGCCCTTGCTGTGGCTCTGCATTTTAAATGTAGTAAGAGCTACTGGGCTCTTAATACACATAAAATGCAGAGATGTAACATCCCAGACTAGCGTGAGCACCAGGCCCAGCTCCCCGCTGAGACCTCTCTTTGTAGCAACCTCCCCTATCCTCTCCCCCAGATGGGGAAACAAGCAGCATTGCAGAGACAGTGCAGGGGGGAAACTGGCTTTTAAGCTGGCTCCCACCAGCACCAACTCCTGTTTGCCCCCTTTCTATCCTTCTACCTCTCATAGAGGCAGTAATGGGGGGAGGGGAGGGGGACACGAGTAGTAGATACTCCACTCAAATACCAATGAGCTTGTGCTTATTGGATAGTTGACTAGTCCAGCGATTCCCAGTTGGTGATGGTCCTAGAACTGCTGACTGCGGATAGCAAGGTGAAGTCAGGTGTTCACAGCCACTGGGGGGCATTGCTAGGGTACGTCCCAGTCCCCTGAGCCACCACACAGTAGCCAGCTTCCAGGGTGCTGCAGCCTCACTCTCCTGCCTCGTGCACACACATGCTTCTTCCCCCATGCATTTGGCATACCAGCATTGCCTTCCCACTGTGGATGGGAGAGGGGAGAGAAAGCTCTGAGTCTTGCTCCACAATCCAACTTGCAGGAAAGAAGCACTGCCCTTTCCCTCTTCTGGCTGGGGGAACAGCAGCGTGCAGGCAGCGCTTCTTCCCCATGAGCCAGATCGTGGTGCAAGGCTTGGGGCTTTGTCTCCCCCTGCCCCACAGCGGGAAGTCAGCACTGGTGCTCCAACCATGTGAGGGGGAGGGAGGACAGAGGCTCCTGATGTCACTGAGGTTTGAAGGTCCCTAATCCAGCTGCTTATGCAGCTGCTTCACTAACCAGGGTTTGAGGAGCTTCTGATCATCTTAACTCCCTAGTCTGTGCTTGAGTTCCCTGTATGTCAAAATGGGGTCACAGCGCTTCTTCCTAGGTGTGGTATGAGGACAGGCAGACTGGAAAAGATATAAGGACCTAACAGGGCACAAGCAGGGCTGGACCGAGCCATTCCAGCGCCCCGGGCAGACAGTTTAATTGCGCCCCAGGTTGGGGAAGGGCGCATGCGTGGCCCTGCCCCGGTGTCGGCGTGTGGGGGAGGGCACACGGAGCTGGCGGCAGCAGGACGCATAGGCCCAGCCCGGCTACCGCCGCTGGCGCACAGCCCGGGGCCACCCGGTGCAGACTGAGCCTGGCCGTGCAGGGGCCCCGTGACCTCGGGGGGAAGGGTGCTGCTGTCCGGTGCTGCGGTGGTTAATGCAGCTCCCACTCTGGGCGGCCGCTGCAGGGTAGCTGCCGGGAGCTGCTGCATCCAGCGATCCAGGAGCCGGCCGTGCGGTGCCTGATGGCAGCTATAAGGGGTGCTGTGTGCCTCTTACAGCTGCCATCAGGCACCCCCCCATAGGTTGGCACCCCGGACAGCTGCCCGGCTAGCCCATGCCTTAATGCATGAGAAAGTTAAAGCACTTACATTAATATTGCCTTTTTTACTGGTTAAATTAAACAGTTCTCCCTTGCTGCAGCACTAGCAAAGTGACTTGGGCTTAATTATGTAACTATCAGCAAGTTTCTATTAGCAATTGGTGGTCCACAGAAAGGTTTGTGTTGAGCCAGATAGGGGCCATGGGCCAAAAAATCTGAAGCATAAGGTATTGGGTGGTACTGGGCAGAGAGGCAATGTGGTAGGCACACTGGCAACACAGGGCTGGAGCTGGGGGTGCAGGGGGGAGGAAAATGCAGGGGTTGGGATGACGATGGCATTGTAGAGAGGTTGGGATGAAGGTGACGCAGCTGGAGTTGGGGCACAGTGTTGGAGTTAATTGCAAAGGGGGCACAGGGTGGGGAGCCAGGGATGGGGGAGCCCATGGCCACCAAAGAAAATAGGAGGGCACCATGCCTGGGGTTGGGGAGGCAGGGGCACCACAATACAAGTTCACCCAGAGTGCCATTTTCCCTAAGGCTGGCTCTGGCTGGGGTACATATTTTGGTGGATGAGTAACACTTTCTTTGCATATTCATTATGCAAATAATAATTATGTAAATATTATCGGTTCACCAAACATTTGTGAATGGGTTTGCTGGTCCACTGCATAAAAAAGGTTAGGAACCACTGGACTAGTCGACTCCCCGCAAACATCTCTAAATAGCATTGCAAGGTCCAGCACTCAGAAGTCAAATGCCAGAATTACAGTTTTGTGTTAACATTAATTTTATCCATTTCTTTGTGCATACTGTTTTTTCCTGTATTTTTATCCTTGTTGGGAATTCCTGAAATAAGCCAGAAATGTTTATTGGTCTCTGTTAAAGCTTTTGTTCTATTTAAAAATTGTGTGGTATAGAACTCCACTTCTCTGTAGTGTTACAAGGGAAGTGTGTAGAGAAGCCAATAATAGAAACATACCATTACCAGTAAATTCTGGCTCCACAATTAGCTTTATGCTTACAGCTCTTTGAATGTATATGAATCAAACACTACTAATAGTTTTACATTGCTAGCTTGAGGCTATGCTATCCAAGTTTTTTCACAGTGTTATGAAAGTTCCTTTTGTTTTAGAGTCTGCATATCTTAATTTGAGTATTTTAGAGTTTTCTTACAGCAAATGCTCAAGCATAGGATTATTGAGGTAGTACATTTTTTTTTGTACTCTGTCAATATTTAACACAGTTTTTAAGCAACAGCCTATGTAGATCTAGATATTGATGTTTTCTATTTTAAGAATAGAATTGTGATCAGCTTCTCTCTCGTTAGTGTCTGCTGGTTCATACATTAAGGCTTGATCATGCAATCCTTATACAGAGAAATCTGTGGACTTCAAGAAGAAATATGCATAACAGGGTTTCAGGTCAGGCAGTTAATATGTTATTACAAACACCTTTATTGTACTACAGGCAGTCCCCGACTTACGCGGATCCGACTTACGAACGGGGCTCCCCGGAGGTCAAGGTAGCGGATTGCTACCTGCGAGCTCCGGGGCGAGAGAGCCCCGTTCGTAAGCTGCTCCGGTGCCCCTGGTCTGCTGGAGACCGTCTCCAGCAGACCAGGGGCACCGGGCGGGTTCCCGCGCTTCTGTGGCTTTGCCAGAGCAAAGCCTCAGAAGCGCGGGGAACCCTCCGCTGCTGCCGCTTCAGTTGCGGTGCCTGTGGTCTGCTGGGGACCGTCCCCAGCAGACCACAGGCACCAGGACTGAAGCCGCAGCCGCGGGGGGGTCCCGCGCCTCTGAGGCTTTGCCAGAGCAAAGCCTCAGAGGCGCGGCACCCCGCTGCCGCTGCGGCTCTGCTCCCGTATCCCTGGTCTGCTGGGGGGGAGGGGCGCGGCTAGTGTGCCCCCCCCCCCCAGCAGACCAGGCTTTTGTTTTGGACCCTGGAGCAGAGCAGCTGGGGCGCTGCCAATTGGTCCTGCAGCGCCTTCTGGGCACTACTGGACCAACCCGGCAGCACCCCAGCTGCTCTGCCCCAGGTCCTGATTCAGCCGCTGCTGGTCAGTTTCAGCAGTGGCTGAATCAGGACGCCTGGGGCAGAGCAGATGGGGTGCTGCTGGGTTGGTCCAGTAGCGCCGAGGAGCGGTGCTACTGGAGCAACCCAGCAGCAGCCCAGCTGCTCTGCCCCAGGCGTCCCCAAGTCAGCCGCTGCTGAAACTGACCAGCGCTGACTACAGGAAGCCCGAGGCAGAGTTGCTCTGCCCCAGGCTTCCTGGAATCAGCTGCTGATCAGTTTCAGCAGCAGCTGACTTGGGGTTCTTAAATTGAATCTGTATGTAAGTCAGAACTGGCAGTCAGTTTCAGCAGCGGCTGAATCGGGAAGCCAGTTCCGACTTACATACAGATTCAACTTAAGAACAAACCTACAGTCCCTATCTTGTACGTAACCCGGGGACTGCCTGTATTCAAACCTGGAGTATGAATTTCTGAAACTTGCATGTATGCACAGGCAAAATTCTGCATTCCTGTACAGAAGGACAGACCTCATTTTAGTTAATAGGCCATATTATCAGTAAAGTTGTACCTGCTTGTATAAGGTCTCTATTTGACTCTATGGGAGTTGGAGCCACATAGTTGAGAAAATTATTTGACCCTCTGCATTTTGCATACTTCTCATGCTAGCAAAGAGATGAGGTGAGAGGGAGGAATAGGGAGTAGGTGCGGTCCGGGGGAGGGGGGAAAGGAATTAGGTTTGGGGCATCCCAAGACTCCCTTCAGCCCTGCTCCCTCAGTTTCCTAAGGCAGCCAGGGCTTTAGCCTCTCCCCACCCCAGGGAAGAGTCATGTTCTGCTAGCCCTCCAGGTGTTCCGAGGCTGGAGAAGGCTGCAGGCCACCTCTACTGGGTGGAAGGGTGGAGAGGCAGGGCTGCAGGTTACCTGCACTCCTGGAGAGGTGGGGGAGTGGCCAGAGAAAACTGCAGGCTGGCTGTGCTAGGGAGCATGAGGAGCCTGTCCCTACTATGGGAGGGCTTGCCTCCCAGGGGGGCCATGGATGGGAGGGGGGAGTTGAGAGGGGCTTGTTTCCTTCATCCCTAGGTTCACTTATCACTCTTGCTGCAGGAGATCCATGCCCAGTTCCAGCTGTGCCTACATAGCAGGGAGAAAGGAGGGAGAGTGATTCTGTCTCTCCCAGCTTCAGTCACATTGCCTGGGGAAGGACAGAGGGAGAATGAAACTCTGCCAGCATTTACTTGGCTGTGGGCAGGGCCATCACTAGGGAGGTCTGGGGCTTGGAGCAACCCTCCCTACACCACCCTAAGCCCTCCCTCTGCTTCATATGACACAGCCTCTTCTTGCTTCTGTTCCTGCCCCTCTTTTACCTGTTGCCAGAAGCACCCCTTCTCCAAGAGATGTGATGGGAGGATTACCGCAAAACCTGGCATGCAGCAGGACACACCCACCCCACCACCACCCTGCACTGACTATGGTGTCAACAGATAGAAGAAGAGTGACCCATTAGCCTCTTCTGCTCTATTGCCATCTCCCAGTTCCACTGCAGTGGAAAGTGGAACAACCTGGCCCCAAGGCACTGCAATCTGCTCCCATGAGCACTGTGTTGCCCAGGGTAGTTCAGCGGGCTGGAGCTAAGTTACTCTGCTTACCACTGCCACGCTGAGGCAAAGTAACCTGACAAGGAAATGGGGGCAGAGCAGGCTGCTGCCTCACTTTGCTTCTTGTGGTTCCTGCCATCCTGGTGAGTACAGGCTGACCTGGCCCCTGCTCTTGCTATGCTCCAGGCTCCCACAGTTATCCCTGAAGCTATGCTGGGTCCCCACAAACTCATATCAATATGGGGGGATGGACCCATCATTAGGTTGGTTTGGGTGGCTGCCATTGAGCCCTCCCCCTGACCTCAAAAGTACTGGGCCCAGGGTGGCCTCCCTGAACTATCTTCTGGGTGGAATGGCTACAGCTGTGGAGGTGGGAACACCCTTTTCTTCTAGTACTGGCCTCTGCCCTAGTGAATTTTACTGGCGGTTGAGCTCAGTAATTCCAGGCTTCTAGATCGCTCAGGTGCACTTAGTAAGCCCGAGCAGCACCAGCCATTCATGCTGCAGTTGGGAGGGGGCTAGGAAAACAAATCCAATTCCCGTAGGCAGAATGTAGCTGTGAGAGGGTGTCTGGGCCAGTGTTTCTTAACCAGTGGTACAAGAATCCCTAAGGTACTCAAGAGAAGTCTGGGGGGGGGGGGGAGGTACATCAACACAACTGAAATTTGGAGAAAACTGAATTTGTTTTAAGTTTTACAGCATTTTATTATTTTTGTTTTACACCCAAAAATTACATCACCCACCCGGCTACAATTAAGTTGTTTAAACAAATTTGTTGCAATGGTAGAAAAAAATTGTGTGTGTCTGAAAACTAGATACTGGGGGTACTTTATTTAAAAAAAAAAAAAAAAAAAAAAGGTTGAGAAACACTGTTCTGGGCTACCAAAGACTTCATTCTTTTAGCTAGAAATGGAGCTAACCCTGCCCAGTGAGTACCACTTACACAATGCTTGTTGAGGAATGAGTGACTTGTGAGGAACTGGGTGCAGTCCATTCATAGGGCCTGGTTGCAGACTCTTTCACACCCCATGCACAGGATGCTTACTTTGGTCTAAGTGGTTTATTTTTATTTGTATCTGGGGGTGCTGGACAGGAGGAAAAATAATTTTATATGTTCCAGAATCTTTCCCCATGAACTGTAATGAGGCACAGGTATTCATAGATAAGATAGCAATAGTAGAGAATGGCAGAAGTGATCCACGGGCTGTGTTAGGAGGAAATGACTGGAAAAGCTAAATGCAAATCACTTAGCTGAATGATGCTTATGTGAAGTATAACAGTCCAAGCTATACCACTGAGTAGGGATTCTTGTATATGGCAATGCATTGGGGGGAGAGTAAATAAGAGTTAAGTCAATTAATTAAGAAGTGGGGGGAGGGGCATTCAGGTTGATCAGGAAAAGCTTTGGGAGCATGCAAAAGAGCAGGTGAAAGATTATTTCATTGATTGTCCTTTTTTTCAGGCCATCATCCAGAAATCAGTCAAACTTAACTGACCTCTAAGTTTATTAAGCTACTGCCTGAAATCAATGCTACCTCGAGCAGCTACTTAAAATGTTTGGCTTTAGCTATGTCTGGGAACATATTATGGGTTTAAAATTTGATGTGCAGTATCACCTTTGTATTTTTTTTAACTTGCTATGTCCCTGCCCCAGTTCTGAGGTTGCAGTGGCCCATAGTGTTTTGGTAGTGCTTCATTTTTTATGTGCAGCTTTCCCTGAAAATGTCTTGGTCTATGGTAGGAGTAGGATATTAAATTGAGGTTCTGGTACTCTGCTAGAGGGCTTATCCCTTCACTATCCCACTACATTGGTCCTTCTCACATGGATAAATAGCAATACACGAAGTCCAGGGATGAGAACTATTCACTGTTTATTGGGGTTAGCTTCCAGCAAAAACGAATCCAGTTCCTTTTCCCCTTGTTTTTTTCCCATTCCCTTCCTACTTGTCCCTAATATATAGTAATGTTTTCAGGTATACTTTAATCAATCATTCTACTGAAATTTAACTAACAGATCCTACCATTGTAACATGGTTATTTAAACAATTATATTCCACCACCTTAATTGGATTACACCCAACAAATTAATTATACAGGAGACAATCAAAGAACCAGACAGGTAAACAATAGAGATACGGGAAGCATAACAACAAAGCAATAAAGAAAAATGTATTTCATAAACCCAACTATTAAGTGGGTCCTTGCCAGTCAGAAAGCTATCAACCTAAGTTTCCTTTAAATCTTCTAGACTCTTCCCTTTGTCTAGAGGTAATAAATTGGATTGCCTTTCTACATCCAAAATTGCCTTACTTCAGCATAAGGATGCTAAGAAGTCGGTAATTGGCTAATTGTATAGTCAGGAAGGGAACAGTAATAGAGATGTAGCCGTGTTAGTCTGGTCTTGCTGAAACAAAAGACAGAACTATGCAGCACTTTAAAGACTAACAAGATGGTTCATTAGGTGATGAGTTTTCGTGGGCCAGACCTACTTCCTCAGATCAAATTGTGGAAGAAAATTGGCAGATTTGTGTCCATTGATTCTTTTACGAAGGGACTGTCCAGTTTGTTCGGCCAAACTGGACAGTCCCTACGTAAAAATCAATGGACACATCTGATATTAGGAATGGCAACATACAAAAACCTGTAGAGGAACACTTCAATCTTCCTGGACACACAATTGCAGATCTAAAGGTAGCCATCCTGCAGCAAAAAAAACTTCAGGACCAGACTTCAAAGAGAAACTGCTGAGCTACAGTTCATCTTCAAGTTTGACACAATCAACTCTGGATTAAACAAAGACTGTGAATGGCTTGCTAACTACAAAAGCAACTTCTGCTCTCTTGGAATTCACACCTCCAGATCAGCTGCTAGAAGTGGGCCTCATCCTCCTTGATTGGATCCACCTCCTCATCTCCAGCCTGATCCTGGCCTGCATATTTATACCTGCCTCTGGAAATTTCCACTACATCCGTGGTCCCCAACACGGTGCCTGCGGGCGCCATGGCGCCCGCGGGGGCATTTATATGCGCCCGCCAGGTGCTCGGGGCTGGCCTGGCACCGGGCGCAGGGCGGGGGGAGCGCCGGCCCCGGGCATGCAGCTATGGGGGGGGGCTGCCCCCGGGGCGCAAGTGTCCCCGCCCCCTGGCGCCCGGCGGGCGAACGGCCACGCCCCCTGGCACCCGACAACCTCGAAAGGTTGGGGACCACTGCACTACATGCATCTTACGAAGTGGGTCTTTGCCCATGAAAGCTTATGCTCCTACACTTCGGTTAGTCTATAAGGTGCCACAGGACTCCTCGCCGCTTTTGCAGATTCAGACTAATACGGCTGCCCCTCTGATGCTTTATTGTAGTGGTTCTCAAGAGGTCTTATGGGGTACTCGCCTTATCTGAATATTTACATAGTTTTACAACAGACTACATAAACACTAGTGAAGTCAGTGCAAACTAAATCTTTGAACAACTTGTTTATACTGGTATTTCCACTACGTGCATCTGACGAAGTGGGTGTTTTCTCACAAAAGCATATGCTCCAATAAATCTGTTAGTCTATAACGTGCCACAGGACTTCTTGTTGTTCATGCAGATTCTGACTAACCCTTCTGATACTTGTTTATACTGTTAAATATCATACACTGGAAAGTAAACTATTTAGTCTGATTATATACTTTTAATATTAGAATGTAAGCAGTTTTCAGTAATTATATATTTCCATTAAATTATATTTAAAAGATAATATTTAATGGAAATGTGCTAAATGCAGGACCATAGGTAAATGTCAAGTTTGTGACTTTAGAACATAAACAGAAGACCATAATAGTAAGGATGACTTTTTCTTGGGTTAATTGTAATAATTGATTTTACTGGATCACGTTCAGCTGAATGAACTTTTCACAGAAAGCTTGGAATGGTGTATGACGTAACTGTACAATACAGTGTACAGCAGAACAGCTATGATGTATCTAGATAACTTGGTAATTGTGTGGCTATGCTTACCTAGTATATATGCCTCCAGTGTTCCCTCTAAGTCTATGCTGTGCTACAGCACGGCTTCACAGGTGAATAATCAGTCCCACCCAGGCAGTGCACTCTGGAGCCCTGAGCCTAGGACTGAGTGGTGCTGATTAATCAGCTGTAACTTAGCTTAGAGGGAAAACTGCATGCTTCTACTGTCTGCTGGATGTGATTCACACCTGGTTAAGTGCATGATCATGTCCTCCTAAAGCTAACTATTATTCCAAAAGCTTCAGAGAGGTACTCCTCTGTAACTGGAAAAGCTTAAAACGAGGAATAGTCTTGCAGCACCTTAGAGAGAAACAAAACACGGACATGGTATCATGAGCTTTTGTGGGCACAACCCATTTCTTCCGATGAATGGAGTTATTAAAGGTCTAGTTTCTAAATAAATAGGAGTTGGGGGGAGAGAAAGAAAAAGGGGAAAGACAATTCGTGTCCATGCTACATGAAGCTGATAGAGAAGGTACTAATTGTTCCCAAGTACCCATTGTTTGGATTTTTTAATGTCATTACGATATGGGATGTAGGTGGCCATCTAGCCAATGTCTTTATTCATACCTCTGTTATAGGAATCAAACCTGTAAATGAAGTTAAGTTCTAAGGCTTCCCTATGGAGTTGGCTTTTGAAATTGGCCTGAAACAATAGGGTGACTTGGAGATCCATTAATGAGTGTCTGAGCAAGTTAAAATGTTCCAACAGGTTTCTGTGTGTTGCCTTTTCAGATACCTAATTTGTCCATTAATTCTTTGGCATACAGACTGTTTAATTCCAATAACAGAGGTATTAATAAAGACATTGGCTGTATGGCCCGCTACATTCTAATGACATTAAAAAAATCCAGACAATGGGCAGTTAACAATTAGTACCGTCTCTATCTGCTTAATGGAGCATGGACACTAATTGTCTATTCTCCCCCCTCCCCCCATTTATGTAGAGACTGGACCTTTAATAACACCGTTCAAATGAAGAAGTGGGTTGTGCCCATGAAAACTCATGATACTATCTCCATGTTTTGTTAGTCTTTAAGGTACTGCAAGACTATTGGTTGTTTAAGTTTTTACTATTACAAAAGTTCATGTCCCATCAACTCCATTTGTATGAGCATGTTGCCCTCCAGTGGCTGCCACCTAAAAAGATGTAAGACCTAATGTTTCTGTACATATGTATGTTTTTCTCCTGTTAGTTAAAATGATATAGTTTTTGAAATGCTGTACTTTGGAACCAGACAATACTCTTACATGCGTAAGCACCCTTTCAGTTCCCTCTACACCACCTGATTCACGGTTTCCCATGATAGTGGCAGAGGACGTTCTCTTCTGTCTCCATTCTGTTGTTCCTGCTATTCCCTGTGGTAGATCTGGCATTGCCACTGCCTTGCAGAGCGTATTCGTGTGAATTGTAAGCACTCCTTTAAAGTGTGGTAAGTCTTGTAAATTTTCTTTCTTTGTCTCTGTGAGGCTTGACAAAGCTATCACCTGTGAAGTAGGTGCATGAATTTCACCCTGAATCTTCTGCAACCTAATTTAATACAGCTTAGAGACTCACCTCTCTTTAGCCTCTATCTTCCTCTTCATCCCGCTTCCCCTCGTGTTGCAAAAAGTGAAAAACATTCTGAATTTTAAAGTAGAAGTTCAGAATATTTTAGATAAACTCCTGCTAAGGCATCATTACAAACAAATATTGGCTTCAGTGTTCAGGCTAGTAAACATATAAAACCCAAATGTGTATACACAGTGAAAGTTCTCTTTGGAGGTCAATGTTTTTCTGGAGTTTTTAAAAATATTTTGTTAGTCTATATAATGTAAATTTAAATAACTATACAGTGTAAGATGGAAAAAAAGCTTCACAAACTGGTGTGCAGAGGACCAGATGAGTGACACTCTAGCATAGTGTTTGCTAGAATGTCACAGCTGAACAGGTGCTAACCGGTCACAATAAGAATGGACCGTTAGTACTTAAGAGTTTAAAAAAAAAAATTCCTCCAACCATGTGTGCTGAATGCTCTGTTAAGCAGCCTATCGCAGAAGTGGAGAGTTTTCAAAATGTCAGGTTATATCCTATGCCAACGTTTCCCAAAATGTGGTCCGTGGCCCAGTACCGGTCCTTAGAAAAATTATTGCGCACTATCCTATTTGTGTGACGGCGTAGCAGCACCCTGTACTGCTGAGTGTAGTGGTACAGCTCTCTTGGGAGAGAGCCCGCTGCCACGGCATCTCTGTTGGACATGCTCCCAGGCGGTGGGGCTACATCTGGAGGGAGCAAGAACCCAGGGAGAAGGCCGTACACCGGCGCTGGACGCAGCCGGGGAACCGGCGCCAGCTGATAAAGCGACCGGGATTGGGGCCAGGGGAGGGTGAAACAACCCACTGGGTGCCGTGTGCACCGACACAGATGCTCGGCACCGGATACAGCCAGGGCGTTTGAGCCAGGAGTGGGGGTGGAACAACCCAAGTTGATGAATATGCAAATAAATGTTACCGTCCTCCAAAAACTTGTGATGGGTTTACTGGTCCCCAGTATCAAAAGATTGGGAACCACTGTCCTATGCCATTGCTATGCGTGAGTAGCTGGAAGGCGTTGTGGATGCAGGGTTATGCCTCTTACTTTCTTTCTGATTTCTCTGAGTGCATCTCCTCAAGTGTGAGGTTTCATACTTTTACCTCTCCTGAATTGGAATTCAACTGTTCTCCATTTAACTATGCGGTAAAGATTGCAATAATGAGGCCACCATACATTATTCTCAAGTTATTACAGCTCTACTTCCATCAGACAAGGTTTTTCCATTTTAAACCACCACACTCTCCATTAAATTAATTAAAGGTATCTGTGAATAGCCAGTAACAGAATATGGTGGTTATTTGCAGATAACCTTGAAAAGTATAAGCTTTACAGTTCACCTTTTAACTAAAAAGTTATTTTAGTGCATGGCCCTTCATTCATTCTGCTATGAAAAGAAAGATTCAGGAATGGGTTTAATGAGTTAAAATGTTGGTTTAGTTCTTAAATCCCTGAATTTCAGTGTTTTACAGCAGAACAATCCTTAATGCCAAATGTTTTCTAATTTTAATTTTCTATATCTTGAAGTTTTATAAAACAGGTATTACATGCTTTGCCATAAAATTGATTTTCACATTCACAAATCAGCAAAGTTGCATTTTGCAGTGGAAACTTTTATATAGTTTGGTCTAATTTAGAATATATGGGGGGTTTGTGGTAAAAGTCTTTGGCAATATATGGAAAATATGGTTTTGAACACGTGCACACTTGTTATTTGTTAATCTTAAATTAGGAGATTAGTTTTTTTTTTTTTTTGAAAATACACTTGGCTCTTATTCTAATGACTTGTTTTTAAACATTGAAAGATGTCTCATTTTTTTAAAACTTCGTGTTCGATATTGTACAGAAATGTCCATTTCACTGTAGAACCACTGGATTACTTCATAGCTTGTAGGTAGGGCTCAGAGGTTGCGCAGAGTATTTTGCAGCCACTTGAGCATTGAAGAGCCTGGCCTTGTATCAGCAGGACTTTATCCATTCAGATATTTGGCTATAATTCTGGCATATGGGAACACAGTTGGCCATGGATACTTCTGTAGACTATATAATATCAGAATCAGCCATTGACTGGGTGATTGATTAGTAGAGAAACACATCTTCATTCTCCATCTTTCCAAATTCTTCTATTGGAATAAGAACACAAACATGCACTATATTTTGAATGTGGGATCAGGATTATATCATATGTTCCTGTCCTACAGGGTGAATTCCATTGAATAACACAGCTCCTGTGTGGGGTTGTGTGTGTTTGTTTTTTAGAGGGGGGAGGAACAGGCTCTCCTCCTCTTTCATCAGAAAAGGATGAATTTTACAGCCCCATGACTGTGTGTACATAGCCCAGGAATAAATTTAATTAAATGCATGTTGTGATTGTCTTAATATTTGAGCTAAACTTGTAAACCGTGTACAGAACTTGGTTTTATAACAACTCCTTTGGCTAAATTATTTTTGCGGCAAACTCATGCAACTCTTTGGACTCTGATGTCCAGTTGTATTCCCTTATTAGTAAGAATTGAAAGATCAGATACAAACATATCAGTTATCCTATGCACTATCTTTCTGTGAGTGTAATGCTATTTTGTTGTCCTAAGCATCACATAAAATTTATGTTTCTTTTCTTCCTTCAGATTATACCAACAGGACAGTCTTTTGAGGCTAATCTGGAATTGTTGACATACATCCATTTACAGTTTGTTTATGAAATAGATGGAATTTAAAATTGAACACACATGGGACGGTTTACCAGTGAACCATGAACCAGTAACAATCAGGCTGAAGTCAGGCAATGAAGGATTGCTGATGGAAATAAGTGCCCCTTTCTTTAATGATCCTCCAGCACCACTTGGGGAGCCAGGAAAGCCTTTCAATGGACTGTGGGACTATGAGGGTAAGTGAAAATGTTCCACTCTAAACAAAAAAAATTGTGTAATACCTTCAGCAGTATATTTAATGCAGTAGCTTTCAAACTTTTTGGCCTGTGGTCCACTTGGCTTAATGCAAACCTTTCCATGGACCACCAGTTTCTAATGGAAACTTACCATTATTTACATAATTATGCTAGTGCTGCAGCTGGGGAGAACAGTTTAATTTAACCAGTAAGAAAGGAAATATTCATTTAAACAGATTAAGCTTTTTAACTCCATGTTAATTTATCAAACTTCATTTTAAACAAAGTAAAATGTTAATTTATGTCCAACACAAGTTTTCAATATTTTCCTTCTTTATGGCAAGGATAGGAAACCTTTTTTGGATCAGGGGCTGCTGACCCACAGAAAAATCAGTTGGGGACCACATAAGTGAAAAAACCCTCCAAAAACTTCCAGCCCTTACTAATGTGGCCTCCAACTGAGACACCTCACTCTTCTGGCACTCCAGCCCCACGTGGTGAGGGGAAGGGACACGAAGGACTGAGGTACAGGGTTTCCCAAGGGCTGGATTTAGTCTTCTGGGGGTAGCAAATTTTGACCACTCACCCAGGTTCTGCCTGGCCAGGGGTAGGGGACAAGAGCAATGGAAGATGCAGTATGTGGCCAGGAGGAAGGATGCAGGAGTGGGTTGGGGTTGGGGTGTCTGCCCAGAGGGGAGGGTGCTGGCAGTGTGGAGTCTTGGTGGGGGACGGTGGTGCAAGAACAGTGAAAAAATTCTGTATACCCCACACCCAAGTATACCGGGGGCTGTGGGGTTTGTAAAAATGAATATAACCTATAGGTTATATTAGCTAAATTATGGTACAGGCAGTCCCCGGGTTACATACAAGATAGGGACTGTAGGTTTGTTCTTAAGTTGAATCTGTATGTAAGTCGGAACTGGCGTCAGCCGCTGCTGAAACTGATCAGTTTCAACCGCGGCTGAATCTGGATGCCAGTTCTGACTTACATACAGATTCAACTTAAGAAACCCAGGCGCCCCCAAGTCAGCTGCTGCTGAAACTGATCAGCGGCTGATTCCAGGAAGCCTGGGGCAGAGCAACTCTGCCTCGGGCTTCCTGTAGTCAGCCGCTGGTCAGTTTCAGCAGCGGCTGACTTGGGGGCGCCTGGGGCAGAGCAGCTGGGGTGCTGCTGGGTTGCTTCAGTAGCGGCTCCTCAGTGCTACTGGAGCAACCCAGCAGCACCCCATTTGCTCTGCCCCAGGCGTCCTGATTCAGCCGCTGCTGAAACTGACCAGCAGCGGCTGAATCAGGACGCCCGGGGCAGAGCAGTTGGGGTGCTGCCGGGTTGGTCCGGTGCGGCGCTGCGGGACCAACCCGGCAGCCCCCAGCTGCTCTACCCCAGGGGTAGGCAAGAAAAACCTGGTCTGCTGGGGGGGGGGCACTAGCTGCACCCTCCCCTCCCCCCAGCAGACCAGGGGGACAGGAGCAAAGCCTTGGAGCACGCCTGCAGCGGGACAGCCTGAGCACGCCCGGGCTGTCCCGCTGCAGGCGTGCTCCAAGGCTTTGCTCCTGTGCCCCTGGTCTGCTGGGGGGGTCCAGCAAAGCCGCTGGACCCCCCCAGCAGACCAGGGACACCAGAGCAAAGCTGCCGCCTGGGCGGCTTTGCTCGTTTGCCCGGGAGCAAAGCCACCCAGGCGGCAGCTTTGCTCGGGTGTCCCTGGTCTGCTGGGGGGGTCCAGCGGCTTTGATGGACCCCCCCAGCAGACCAGGGGGACAGGAGCAAAGCCGCCCATATGGTGGGAGAAAAGCCCCGTTCATAAGTGCGGATCCGACATAAGTCGGATCCGCATAAGTCGGGGACTGCCTGTAATTGAAACCGCATGAATGAGGCAAAAAGAGTGTAATAAACTAAAGATATTTTCCAACAGTGGCGTTAACTCAGCTGTTACTATTTAAAGTGTAGAAATTCCATTTTAGTTAAAATATTTGCTTTTGTTATTAGAGTTTTGAGGGCAGGAGTGAAGCATAGAGAAACATGTAGAAGGACAGGGTCAGTTTTCTAATGACAAGTAATAGTAAGGAGATAAGTTTTATGTTTTATCAAAAAAATGAGTAAAGCTCTATGTGGACACAAATATTTACTAGTATTCATGGTTGTGAATATTCGCAGATAGAAGTCTGTATATTTTGATCTGCAGTGGTTTATTCTGAGGAGATGCTGTGATCAATGGAGAGGAAAATGGGACTATCACTCCCAGAAGCCGGCAGCTCTTAGGCTACGTCTACACTGGCATGATTTTCTGAAAATGTTTTTAACGGAAAAGTTTTCCGTTAAAAGCATTTTCAGAAAAGCACGTCTAGATTGGCAGGATGCTTTTCCGCAAAAGCACTTTTTGCGGAAAAGCGTCCGTGGCCAATCTAGACGTGCTTTTGTGCAAAAAAGCCCCGATCGCCATTTTCGCGACCAAGGCTTTTTTGCGGAAAACAGTACTGTGCTGTCTACACTGGCCCTTTTGCGCAAAAGTCTGGAAAAAGACTTTTGCCCGAACGGGAGCAGCATAGTATTTCTGCAAAAGCACTGACAATCTTACATGAGATCGTCAGTGCTTTTGCGGAAATTCAAGCGTCCAGTGTAGACAGCTGGCAAGTTTTTCCGCAAAATCAGATGATTTTGCGGAAAAACTTGCCAGTCTAGACACAGCCTTAGGGTATATCTAGACTACATGGCTCCATTGACGGAGCCATGTAGATTAGGTTTCTACACATAGGAAAATGAAGTGGCGATTTAAATAATCACCGTTTCATTTACATCAGAATGGCTGCCGTGCTGTGCTGATCAGCTGTTTGGTGGCACAGCGCAGTAGTCTGGATGCCCCGTTATACCTCATGGAACAAGGTTTACCAGGGCAGTCAACAAGGGCTTCCCTTGTCAACCACAGAGCTTCCAGCTGATCGGCACAGCGTGGCAGCCATTTTAATGTAAATGAGGCGGTGATTATTTAAATCGCAGCTTCACTTTCCTATGTCTAGAAACCTAATCTACATGGCTCCATCGATGGAGCCATGTAGTCTAGACATACCCTTATTGCCCATGCAACTGAACTGCCCTCGGCCCCACCCTCAGCCACATCTCCTGTCTGGAGTTGTTTGGCCCTACTGGCAGTGGGGCTGAGGACAATACAGTCTCATGGCCAGGAGGAGATGCTATTGCAGGGCTTTGGTTCCTGGGAGTAGTGGCACCATGTTCATCTGCTTTTCCTATAGATTCTCCTGGGAACAGAACCTGGTGGATCAGTGGATACTGATTTCTATCTGCATCTGCAGACAGAAATTTATTACATTCAGGGCTCTAAAGATGGAGGCCTATGTTTAGAAAAGTACAGATAGAGTGGCATTTATGTTAATCCTAATGAATGATAATTGTACTCCTCCTTGAAGAAATAGACAATTCAGTTTAAACCAGCGATAGTTTAAACTATAAATCAATAACTGGCACATTTTGATTGGCAGCTATTCAATTTTTTCCAATTGGGAATCTATTTTTGAGGTATTAAATTTGCAAGACCACTGCCAAAGTTGACCACAAACACAGTATATAGCACAGGAAAATCATATTGGTTCATGTGACCTTCAGTGCAAAATTATGACAATTGCAAAACTTTGTTTCTACAGCAACCTTGGTGTTTCTGTTAGGGATGTAAAATCCTGTTGAGTTAACCAGTTAAATATTATGATTAACCGGTTAACCTATTAAGCAGGTTAGGGTGGGGGGGTGTTCAAGCCAAGCTGGGCTGGAGCAACCTTCCCTGCCCCCAGCAGGAACATGGTAAGAAAGGTTCCATTATACTATTTGTGCTGACACAGCAATACATGAACTCAAGATTCATATTTAACATTCTTTGTTTCATTGAAAATGATATGGCATTCAAGCCACAAGATTCTCCCTTATCATACACTTTCCCATCAGCTACTCCTAAAGGAGGGCTACAAAGACAGGTGGCTTCCAAATATGCTTGCTGCCTTAGAATGCTACTCTTTCCAGAACACCCATTATTCTCAGAAAAAGCCAATGGCATTTATAGCCCAAACATTTTATTCCTTGGCTGTTTGTATCCTCCTCTGAGGACTCCTGTTTCATCTGATCTTAGTGACAGGTTTCTATGTGTAGCTTGTTTGTGTGCAGGCACCTGTAAATCTGTTTTTTCTTTCTTCCTTTTCTTCCCCTTCCCTCCCCTGCCGCCCTGTCTTTCATGTTCAAGGCAGTAGCTTGGAAATTCATAGCTCCAGGTTTCTGCACTTAAGTGCTTTACCTTTGATGTCCACTGTGAGTGCAATTGATTACAATCACAAAGTCTTAGCCAATTTCACTCACAGCAGGCATCACAAGTGAAATGCTTTTGAGCTGTTGCTACTTTTGTCCCATTGACAGCTAACATCAATTAACAAGAACTATCTTTTTGCTGTCGACTCCAGCTTGAGAACCACTGGTCAGATACAACAAAGCAAAATCAAAACAGCCTTTTTATTGCTACTTCTTTATAAAACTCCTTGTAGTTGCAGTTAGGGGGGAAAAAAGCATTGCCATTTTAAAAGATTGTGACACGTTGCTTAGAAACTGCTGATGCTGGGGTTGTTTGGATCCTTAACTCAAAAGTTTTGTTTTCCTTCATTTAAATCCATTATTTTGGGGTGGGATTAGGCATGAGGAGTTGAGTATTCAGGCTGCCGTAGGAGAGAGGACTACCTCAGCCCTCTCTCACCACAGCAGCGTGAGGCTAGGTGAGAAGCACCTCTCCATGGCCACTGCAGTGGGCACAGCCAGGGAAGGAGTATATTTTCCCTCACCCCCAGCTCATGGATAGATGGACACACAGGTAAACATTCAGGCACAGACAAATGCTCTGGAATGTCAAGTAGATAGCCGTCCCTTTTTCTACCTCTGTGCCTTGTTGGTCCATTGTGATTATAGCTGTCCCGGTGCCCATCTTTGGTTCCTTGCTGTCTTCCTGTGGTCATTCTGCAATATAACTGCCTCTTGCCAGACCCTTCCTTTTCCATTTTATGGTGCATCACATTATCCTAGAAAACTGAACCTTTAACTTGCTTTAACTTACAAGAGGAAACTGCTTTCCAGATTTGGTGGTCCAAGCTCTTACCATTTAGGAGGAGTTCTTGAACAGACTCACAGACAGACACACAAACACTTTTCTAAAATATATAGGAAGATGATTAGTCGACCTCTAGAACATTGTCATAAGAACATAAGAACGGCCGTACTGGGTCAGACCAAAGGTCCATCTAGCCCAGTATCATGTCTGCCGACAGTAGCCAGCACCAGGTGCCCCAGAGAGGGTGGACCAAAGACAATGATCAAGCGTTTTGTCTCCTGCCATCCCTCTCCAGCCTCTGACAAACAGAGGCCAAGGACACCATGTTATCCCCTGGCTAATAGCCTTTTATGGACCTAACCACCATGAAATTATCTAGCTTCTCTTTAAACTCTGTTATGGTCCTAGCCTTCACAGCCTCCTCTGGCAAGGAGTTCCACAGGTTGACTACACGCTGTGTGAAGAAGAACTTTCTTTTATTAGTTTTAAACCTGCTACCCCTTAATTTCATTTGGTGTCCTCTAGTTCTTCTGTTTATGGAACTAATACATAACTTTTCTTTATCCACCCTCTCCACACCACTCATGATTTTATATACCTCTATCATATCCCCCCTCAGTCTCCTCTTTTCTAAACTGATTATATTTCTAAACGGTAATATTTCTGCATAAAAATAAAATAAAAATTTATTTTAGGTAGAAGTTGAGAGGTGAAACAGAATAAATAATTACCTTATTATATTCATGGTGTATGTGAATGTTTTCGTTTTTTGTTTTCAGTTGTAGAAGCATTTTTCTTGAGTGAGACAACTAAGGGATACTTAGAAGTTGAACTCTGTCCGTAAGTATAATGCTTTTCTGTTGTTTTTAAAAGTGTTAAATTACATTTTTCCTACCATTATATTAGCACAGTGGTCAGCAGTCTTTTCAAACCAATGAGCCAAACTACATCAAAATTCAGAACAAAGGGTCAAACAAGGAACTGTATAAGAATACCCATTTGCATGACTGAAAATATACAACTTAATATTATTGATAATTCACATAATGATGAATAATAGCATAAATGAAACATTATACTCAGACTTTATTTAATGGCACTTACGCTGCTGCAGCGTCTCACTTTTTTTTTTTTGAAGTTTACATCATAACTGCTAAAATCCAGCTATGCATGCATTCAGGCTGTGTTCTGTCAAATTTATGGCAGGAAGCTGGGGATGTGGGGGCGCAAGAGTCTGGGCTGGGGTGTATGAAGGGCCCAGGGCAGGGGGTTCAGTTGTATGATGGGCTCAGGATTAAGGTGTGGGAGTGGTGTAGAGTGTTAGATGTTGCGGCCAGATGTGGGCTGGACCTCAATTAGGGGTTTGTTGGCCAAGCTTCATTTTCAAATAAAGTAAAATATTATGTCCAATACAAAGTTTCAACGTTGTTTTTATTTATGGCTGGGGTGGAGAACTATTTTTGGGTTGTGGTCCACTGGCGCACAGAAAAATCAGTCGGGGGACCAAACAAGTGAGAAGCAGAAGGGGGGGGGACACCCACTGATGTGGTTCTCAATCCCCTGGTGTTTGAGCCCTGTGGTGTGGGGAGGGGTAGAGAGGACCGTAGTTCAAGGCTTAATGACAAATTTACTCTTCTGGGATCCCAGGGTTAGTACATTTTGTGGGCCCACATGCTCTGGGCTGGGGCCAAAACTGTGGGGTTAAATATGCGGAACATGGTTGCCAATGAGTGGGATAGGAATGCAGGAAGGGTGAGGGTGCGAGCTCTGGGTGGGAGGTAGGATGCAGGAGCAGGCTGGGAGTAGGGTGTCTCACTGTTGGGGAAGGGGCAGAAGATGAAAGGGTGGAGGAGCAGCCTGGAGGCAAGGTGTCTGGTCAGGTGGGAGGGCAGAGGAGCAGGCAGGGGTGTCTGGTCACAGGGAGGGAGCAGAAGCAGTGTGATGGTAGGGGCTCTGGCCAGACGGGGAGGGAGCAGGCTGGGGGTGCAAAGTCTCTGCACAGGGGGCCAGAAGGGGCTAGGGATATAGGGTCTGGGCAGCACTTACTTGCTTTTCCACCCTATGCTGTTCTCATGCTCCCTGTCCCAGGCATGACTTCCCACTGCTCCTATTGGCCAGATTCTGAAGTAGCCTGTGGGCGTCCCTGTGCTGATGTTCCCCTAGCCGGGGAAAAGGAAGACTGCTTCTTCCCTGGTCATAGTGCGCGGCATGGGGCTTTCTCCGTCCTCCCCTCCTCCACTCTTGCCTTCCGCAGAAAGCCAGCACTGCCTTCAATCTTGCAGGAGGTGCAAGGCTGGAGTGCTGTGTGTTTGTGTGACACGCATGTGCGCACACACAGAAAGTGTGGAGGGTAATATGGTAGGGCATAGGGATGTTAGCTATCGTGTAATTGAACAGTCATGTAACCCCATGAAATTTTAGCAGTTACATGACCATTCAGTAGTTCCTGGGGGCAAGGCCAGCAGCTCGTGCGCTCCCAGACCCATTCCTGGGGAGCCCCCTACCACCTCATGCTTCTGCCTCTGTATCAGCTGCAGCAAGGGGAGCCAGTTTAAAAACCAGCTCCCTGTGCAGACTGGCTGCCTGTTTGCAGGGGTCCGAGCTCCCCATGGACAGAGGCAGCAGCTCAGGAGGTCTAGGGGAGGCTGCAGCAAAGCGACCTCGGTCTGTGGGGGGCCTGAGCTTCCTGCAGACAGAGGTTCCTCTGCATCCCACGGTCCTGCTTTGCGGCAGCCCTCCCTGTGCTGCTGACTCTGATAGGTGGGGGGCAGGTGGCACCATGGAGCTGATTTTAAGCTGGTTCCCCCCAGCACTGGATCCTGCTTGTGCTCCCTCCTGTACCCCTCCTCTGTAGGAGGCAGCATGGGGTGAGGGTCAGGCAGGTCCGCAGGAACCTATGTACGCTGGGAGCTGTCTTGAAAGCTGGCTCCCTGTGCATATTGGATCCAGCCTACCCCTCTCACTCTGTGCTGCTGCCTCTCTATTAGAGTCAGCAGTGCAGGGGTGGGGGAACAGGCAGATCCAGTGCTCGTGGGGAGCTAGCTTTTAAACTAGCTCGTTCTGGGCACCTGCCCCCGCTCCCCTTGTTGCCTCTGATAGAGGCAGCAAGATGGCAAAATACATGTAGTGGACAAGTTTAACCAGTAAACCCAGGCTTATTGGGTAATCATGTAGTTGTCTATATGATGGTATCCCTAGTAGGGCATACAACAATTCCAGAGCTCTGAGATATGTATGAATTCCCATGATATATTTGAATATAGGTATATATGAATCATTTACTGCAACTGAATAACATTATTGCTCTGTTTTAATTTGGTCAGTCATGGACAACATTTATTGCTGTTACTTTCTGGCAGAAGACAAGTATGGAAAGTAAGTGATAAAATGCTTTTCATAAAAATGTAGAAAACTAACATCCTTTCTTAGTCTGTAGCTGATCTAAATCTTCCAAGCAAATATGAAATAATTGCCTTTTTTTTTTTTTTTTTTTTTGCTCTTTATATAGCAAGAACTTGCTTTAACATTTGAAGTATCCAGAACAGAGACCAAATGGAAAGGCAGAGCTCATCTTCCTTGGAGTTATTTTCCACCATATGCTGACAAGTTTAATGCATTTGCAATTCATGGATCAGAAGCAAAGAGAACATATGAAGCACTTTACCCTGTGCCTCAGCATGAAATACAGAAAGGACAGAAACCTGATTTGTAAGTAGAAAATTACTTCATCTGTATCGCAGTATATAATAGGAGTCTTGGGGAAAAATTTGTAAAATAGTTATTTTAGGTATAAAATTACGACTATCATCCTGATGTTTTAATTATGTTACTGAGCACCAGTTCCACAGGTAGTCTGCTGTGTATAAAGAGCTCTGTGGCAGATAGCTATAATTAGAGGTTGATTTTTATTGCTATTCATTAGGTGCATTGCAAATGATGCCTTCAACACCAGTAGCATCTGTTTCATCACCTTTCTCAACAAGATCAATAATTTGTCCCATGTTTCCCTACCTAGAAACCTCTTTGAAATGCCAACCAGCAATAATCTTACTAAATGCATCTCCAGTGGACCTGCTTTGTTTCTTCTCTACTGTTCATGACAATCATGGCTCAGTTTCTCATTTTTTGGAATTGATTACAGTAAAGGGAGAATGATTATAATCTCTTTCAACTGTTTTAATATAAAATACAGCATCAACAGGAAAAGAGAAACGTGACATCACCTGGACTCCATTTTTGTGCCTACTTATTACCTTGACTATAAAGTGAAGTTAGACAATGAAGAATTGAGTTATAATGCTAATTGCTATTTCTGTGCAATAAGGCTTCTGCTATTTGTGGTGATTAGGAAAAATGCCACCTTTTGCAGCAAAGGGAGTGAAATAGCTAACAACATGTATGTGAAGGTTCCCCCACATCAACGTTTGGAGAACATTCAGCATATAAATTATATATTCCAATTTCCCTTTTTTGCTTTGTAATTCATCTTTACTATTGAATGAAATAAAGATCAAAGGCTATTTGAAAAGATGAAAAAACCTTCCTTTTAACACTTGTGATATTAGCATAGTGTAACCTGTATTACATGATTTATTGGCTGGTATTTATGGGTACAGCATATAGTAATGGAAAGAAGACATCACTACTAGTATTCTTATACTCCAGAAGAGTAGCCTAAAGGGATGGACCAAGCAAGGATTTTATGCATAGCATTAATTTCATTCTTGGGTAAATGGGAGAGGGAGATTTCAGTCCCTGTGTACCCATCCCTGTTATACCATTCTCATTTTCCTCCACTCTGCTTTTTTCCTCCTTTCCTGTCATCTTGCTCTTTTCCTCCCAAATCTCTTGTTATTTCCGAATCCTGTCTAAACATTTCTCCCACCACTGCTAATAAAAGTAAAAGAAATAAGTTATGTTCCCAACATTCTCCTTGTTCCTTATTTGGAAAGGGGGAAGAGGAAGAGAGGTAACTAGTGGTGTTCCCCAGAGGTCTGTATTGGGGATAGTCCTGTTCAACATATTCATAAATGATCTGGAGAAGGGGGTACACAGTGAGGTGGGAAAAATTGTAAATGATACAAAACTCCAGATCGCAAAGTCCAAAGTAAGGATGTTAAATTGCAGTTAATTGACTAGTCGATGGAATTTGCATCGACTAGTCGATAGGCACTTGCGCATTTCTCCTTTGAAATATGTAAGAACCCCCGCTGGAAGTCAGCATGTAGTCCGTGGCCAGCGAGAACTCCTGCTGACTCCAGGCTGCCCACAGGCATGCATGCCTGCTTTGAAATGTACAAGAGTCCCCAGCAGGAGCTCTTGTGCATTTCAAAGCTATGGAGCCCTGGATCAGCAGGCGATTCAGAGTCGCCAACTGACCCCGGGTTCTGTGGAAATGCCACGGGTGGAATCCAAGCTCAACTTGGGAGTGCCCAGCTGACCCCAGGCAGCTGAACCCTGGCTCAGCTATGCGGGTGCTGCCGCTTTGAAGTGCCCTTTCTCCCTCTCCCCCTTTGCTGCCTCAATCTGATAGAGGCTGAAAGGAGAGGGGGAATCAACTAGTTGACTGACTATCCGATAAGCATTTGCTTAACATCCTTAGTCCAAAGCAGACTGCAAAAGGATCTCTCAAAACTAAGTGACTGGACTACAAAATGGAAGATGAAATTCAATGTTGATAAATCCAGTATGCACTACTTTGTAAAACGTAATCCAACTATACATATCAGATGATGGGGACTAAATTTGCTGTCCCCACTCAAGAGAGAGCTTGGGATCAGTGGATAGTGCTTGAAAAACATCGTTTCAATGTTTAGCAGCAGTCAAAAAGCAAACACTATTGGGAATCATTTAAGAAAGAGAGAGAAAGTAAGACAGGGAATATTTTATTTATTCTGTGTGTGTATGTGTGTACACCCATATCTTGAATACTGCGTGAAGATGTGGTTGTTTCTCTCAAAAGAGATCTTCTCTGAACCTCTTTCCAGTGCCAACAAAAATGACTGGGGGTATGGAATGGTGGCTCTCATATGAGGAGAGGTTAATAAGATTGGGACTTTTTAATTTAGAAAAGAGGAGATTAAGGGGAGAAGTATGACAGGGGTCTATAAAATCATGACTGGTGTGGAGGAAGTGAATGAGGAGTTACTTAGTCTTTCCCAAACACAAGAACTAGGAGTCACCAGGCTCACAGGCAGGCATCATGCAGCACATGCCTTGGAGAATGCCCCTTCCCCCCACTCTGAGAGCCCCTCCTGGCTGAGCCTTTACCAGGCTGGGGTGGAGAGCTGCCAACACCTTTGCCCCCGTGGAGAGCCGGGGCCAGATTGAACAGCCTGCAGCTGAACAACACAGGGAAACTTACAATGGTGGAGCACATCCCAGTAACGTTTCCTGGCATGGCTCTCCCAGAAGGGAGAGTGGGGGGCAAAGTCTGCCCGGGAGCCCGGCTTGCTCTCTGGGAATGCTCCAGAGCCGGGGCAGAGGCATCCCCAGCAGAGGCGCAAGGCGGGAGGCTCCCAGCCCGGGCTGACAAAGGGAAAGAGCCCGGAGCCCTGTCCCGGGCGGCGGGTGGCCTGCACCACAGATGGCTGCAAATTGCCCGTGCCCCCTGGCAGCCCCTTGCAATCTCCCCTGCGTACCCTTGCAAATCCTCCTTGTAGCCCGCTTGCCACACCGCGGGGCTCGGCGGCCAGCAGCAGCAGAGGGAGGCTACAGGCAGCTATGGTACACAGGAGTGGGGCAGGCAGGAATATATCCACACCCAAATAAATCCCACCCCCGCGGGCTATACTTGTGCGCGGGGTATACAGGGATTTCTAAACTCAAATGGCAAAAACCGAGGGATATATTTGGGTGCGGGGTTTATTCAGGTGTTGGTTATATTTGCTAAAAGATGGTACTTGTTTTGTTCATTCCCTTTGGGGCTGCTGGCATTGGCCACTGTTGAAAGACAGGATATTAGGCTAGATGAACCTTTGGTCTGACTTAGTTTGGTTGTTTGTATGGTCTTGCGTTCTGGGAAAAACCTTGCTATGTACAGTCTTTGGACTAGATCTTGAACTTTAAATCATACCACTGCTTTATTCTGGTCATAGAGCCAGCATAAAGGCAAGGAAAAGAGTCATTCCAGTGACAGAAGTGATTCTCCAATAGCCAGGGTCATATAGCAGATTCCTTCTTTGCTGTTAATATGGAAGATGTGGGTGGAGACAAGGGGTGAAGTGGGTCCTCATTCTTACAGGACTGATGCATCTCCAGCAGCCACCATTCATTGGATCAGCCCTCAAGCTTCTTTAAGTTCAGGAACTGACCCAGTGCACAGTAGCCCAAAGACTGAAGTAGTTGAAAAATGAGCTTAGTGCTTGCTAACTTTACACTCAGTACAGTATATTGCTTGGCTGTAGCTGTGAATTTGGAGCCATATTTTCAATGCAGGATTTGTAGAAAAATTCTTGCATAGCTCTATAAGTATTCCCGGTTTATTACATCTAGTTCTTGCAAAATAGAGTATTGAAAATAAATAGAACATTGGCTATGATGCTCTCCAAGAACCCAGGAAAATAAATATTAAATTATTTTTACATCCTGACTAGTTTATATGCAACCATTTTTATTCCTAACTTCTGAGTATAAAGAAACAAAACTCGTGCCCTGAGTAATTCTTCCTTTCTCCCCGTCCCCCATTTTATTTACAGCCATCGCTTGGAATTTTTCAAACCACTTAACCTGAAGGTATTAATGGGAGAAGATTGGAAACAGCCTGGATCAGATCTGTGGATGTCAACTGATGAGATGACCAAGATGAAAAAATGATTTTGTATGATTCAGGGTGTATGAAACTAAATTAAGAGCTGTAGTGTGCATATATAAACATCACAAAAAAGTGTTTGGAAATCCTTTTTAAGCACCAAATATGTTAATCTTTTAAAAAGTCAGTTATCTGCAGCAGTTGCAGCTAAAAATCACAGGTCAATGGTAGTAATAGATATGTAGCCGTGTTAGTCTGGTCTAGCTGAAACAAAAACCAGGACTATGTGCGCTTTAAAGACTAACAAGATGGTTTATTAGGTGATGAGCTTTTGTGGGCCAGACCCACTTCCTCAGATCAAATTGTGGAAAAAAATTGGCACGACCATATCTACCAAAGGATACAATAAAAAAAAAAACACATATGAAAAGGACAAATCAAATTTCAGAACAGAAGGGGGATGAGAGGGGGAGGTACATGTGAGCTAATGATATTAGAGGTGATAATTGGGGAAGCTATCTTTGTAATGGGTAAGGTAATTAGCATCCCTGTTAAGACACCTATTTCTTAAAACTGAAATATGAGTTTTGTTGGTACCAAGAAAATGGTACATGTTAAAATATTGTTTTCTGATCATGTACTTAAAATTCAGCTACTCTAATTGGGCCAACCCTATCGACTCTGCTCAGATTATTAAAACCATATTTGTTTTGGGGTAGGAAGAGATGCCTTGTCTAAGAATTTAGAGACTTGTGGAATGTAAGGGCATGCACATTTCTTTGTGATGCATGTAGGAAGCACCACACTTGCCATGCACTGTTCAGCATACTCCTCTTGCTGCAACCTCTTGTGTGTGTGGGGAGGAAGGAATATGGCCCTGTATTCCTAGAGCCTTGCAAGCTGCAGATATCTGCTTTATATCTGTGTATATCCATATACACAGCTTACTTTTGAAGATGTAGATGTGGATACAAAATTTTATTCACATCTGTGTAGGGCTTTACCTATTCCTAGGTCTATCCTATTATTTCAGTCTAGTTTCTTCTTGCATAAGAAACCTCATTCTGACTCCTCTATGAATGTTCTACCTAGCCTCAATCAGCTTAATATCTGTAGGCCAGATTTTTAAAAGCATTTAGACTCTCCTCTGCATTTCTTTGTGTTTAATTTATTGACATCTGAGGTATCTTTAATAGTATGGCTGTCAGTGCCCCCTGGGGGCTGAAAGCTGCTTTTACAGGAATGCTAAAGCGATACGGGTGTATCCCACCTAATGCACCCATGCTGCAGAAAACATAATTTGATTCTGATACGCATTCCTCTTAACATATTTAGTGTCTAACCCTGTTATGAGAGGGCAAATACTTATTTCTTCCTTACAATGCGAAGAAAATGTTTTCAAAGAGATATAAACTTAGGGTTTTTTCCACAGTATTTTGATGTGTACACAATAGAGCAATACTGGCACTTTGGGCTTTTCTGATTGGTTTTAGGCTTCCTCTCTACTGGTAGATTTTTATCTTCCAAAGTCAGAAGGGACCATTGGAGTATTCTAGTCTGACTTCGCATATAACACAAGTCATAGAACTTCTTCCCCAAAGGAATTTCAAGAGAATATCTTTTAAGAAAACATCCAATGTTGATTTTTAAAATATCAGTGATGGAGAATCTACTACAACATTTGATAAACTTGCTGTGGTTTATTAGTTTAAAATGTATGCCTTATTTCCAGTCTGAATTTGTCTAGCTTCAGCTTTCAATCATTGGATCATTTCATACTTTTTTCTGCTTGTTTGAAGAGCCCATTAATAAATGTTCCCAATGTAGATACTTAGACTGTAATCAGGGTTATAGACTGGAATAAATTGCAGGGCTGGTGTATCCATTCTCTATTCAGTTGTGTATTTCTTACTCAATAAGTACACTTTGACTTTTCCAAGCCCCAGTCTTATGCAAATAGACCACTGCATTCTTAGTGTCACCAATTCTTTCTGCTCTCTTAATTAGACTTATAGATTCCTTACTATCAAGTGCCATTTGTTGACAATAGTAAGTATTGTATGTATAGTTTCTAGGATACTTTTTACACCTGCAGTGTATACACCTTCTCCTGAAAATTACCGTGTAATCTGAGAATATTGATCAATCCAATAAATACTGGTAAAAATACAAGAGTTCTGATGTTTTTCTAAGATGTCTTATTTGATGAAATATGTTCATGGGCAAAAAATATTTTTTAACATTTTAATATTCCATATGTATTATTTGATTGTGAAACATTTAATTTTGCCATTTAAAGTCAAGCATTCAGGAATAAAGTGAATGCTGTAGTTCACAACACTTAGTTGCTTGTATCAAACAGATTCTCTTTTCTCATACTCAGCTGATTATCCTATAAGTAAAGGAACAATAAGTCAGTGTTATTTATTCAGGTGCTTTTCAGCCCATTTTTCCCACAACACTTCAAATTTTGTCCTTGGATATGTCTGTAGGACTCTCATTCTCTATATCTGAGAGAAGTAGATGTTATTTTTTTTTACCATAAATAAAAAAATTATGCTCTTGTTGCATTATTTCATTAGCTGTTTCTTAAAATCCAGATTATCATATAGTTCATATACACCATGTGTATTGTATATCTGCATGATAAATGGCATAGCTACATGACTTTATTGTACACCTGCCATCTTTTCCTGCATTCTGTCTGCTAATCAATTTATTTTAACGTTTTAAATTTGTGATAATTTTAAACTGTTATTGTCATTTAAAAATCAGCTTACTTGGTCAGTTTTTCCAACAGGAAATATTCAGTCCTACATCAGTTACAGATGTCTGATATCTCATGGAACAGGAGACTCAGTTATAGGAGTTTCATTATTCTGGAAAGGGGGTATTCTCCATAGGATGCCCAGCACTTGATGCTAACACTGACAAGACTCAAGATAACTGACTTTATAGTCTGACTTTTTTTCTATATATGTAAAAATGGTTTGGGTTTTTCTTAAGCCATAACTTTCTTCTCCCTCTGAGCCGTGTATAGTGTAAGCCTGCTACATTGAAGGCTATGCCAGAGCTCTGCCTCCAATGGGCATATGGCTGGGTGACTAAAGGAGCATGGAGAAAGTGCCAGTAAGTGTTTAAAATGCTTGTGAATATTTCTAATTTAGTTCTTTAACGTGGCACATGGAGTGTATGCAGAAGGAGAAGTCTAGTATATATTTATTTTATTTTACTTATAGGTTGATCTCTAAGTCACTTGTGGCCTTATAACTTGTGAGTAACACAGCTATTAAAAATTCATGCCTGTAAAACCTGTGAAAGCATCCTGTCATGTATTTTCTCTCTTCTCTTTTGTGGACCTCTGATTAGAGTAGCTGCAGAATGGAAATAGCTATCCCCATTTATATTTTCTAATATCTCTAGCTGTTCTCTACATTTCCTTATGAAATGTAACAAGGTATGATAGGAAGGAGAAAGAGACTCGGATTTTCTAGTCACAAAAGGTTTCATGCTGTTGTAGTTGCTAAATATCACAATCCCATGCTCTTCATTCAGTCAAGAGATTTATTCATAAAGCCTAACATTTCTCTAATGTACATTCGGGAGGAGACTTGTGGTTTGGTAAATGATCCTTCCCTGTAATCTTCTCCTAATTTCAGTGTTTTAGGAGGAGCTCTGTGAAGCTCAAAGGCTTGTCTCTCTCTCACCAACAGAAATTGGTCCAATAAAAGATATTACTTCACCCACTCTGTCTCATTTATAAAAATCATTCTTGGCTGTTGGCAACAGCAAATTCTGTATTTTTCTGTATTACTTCTTTTAAGTTCTGCTGATTCAAAGTGAGCTAACAGCCTCTTTAAAACATGGCCTGTGTGAGTGTGTCTTCAGTTGAGGGTCTCACAAGTACACCTTACGAAACATTCCTCTTTCTAAATTCCAGGAAAGTTTGTGTGTATCAGGAAACATTCTGGTTTGACAACACTAGAAACGGAGGTAACCACAGAATAACTAGCAATACAAGGATTTGGTCAATGTTTCTGTGCTCTATGGGACATTTCTATGCCTTTCTCTTGGTGATATAACTTTAAAAGAATAAAGAGGTACCTCTTAAATACCACCTTTGAAAGTTTGTCCTTGATTTTAAATTTTTCTGTAGTTGCCCAAGGTTGGCTTTTGGAGTACAGAAAAACTAGAGTTGGTGACTTCTTGATTGTGGTGAGGGTTTTTTTGTTTGGCATGGGAAAATTGTTGGAGGCATTGCTGCTGCCCAGACAACTTGGATGACGCCACAGCCCTCGCAAGCCTACTAGAAACTGGCAGAGATTCTGACTAGGGATGTTAAATATTGGTTAATTGAATAGTCGAGTAACCTCATGAATTCTTATAGGCTAGTCGACTATTCTATAATCTGCGAGGGCAGGGCCAGTACCCACTGTATCAGAGGCAGCAGTACAGGGTGCCAGGTGGGAACTGGTCCACAGCAGCACGGGGTGGCTGCAGCCCCTTTTTACAGGGGGATCAGAGCTCCCAGATCCAGCACGAGCAGGAACTGAGCTGGGCTACCTGCCCACCTGGCTCCTAATACACTTTAAATGCAGGTCACAGGTCTGAGACCCTGGCTACTCAAGTGTTTCAGTTTTACACTGCTTCCCTAGTCCTGTTTGTAACTCTGTTCTTGCTCCTACCCCTTGCTCTGAACTCCCTTCCCCTGCACTTCTGCTCCTTGTCTCTGCTTCCCTGCTTGGTTTCTTGCTCCTGTTTGTTTGTCTCTGCCCATATTTCAGCTGATACTCTGGCTTTAGTCCCTGATTCCTGGTTTCTAACTTTCTGCTCCAGCTTGTTTCCTGAACTTGGTAAGTTGGCTCTTGGCATGGGCCATTAGATGTAGCTGTTTGACCCCTTAAGCCACTCTTTTGCCCCGATCATTACCAAAATGTCACCCTCACCCTGCTTAATATGATCCTTTTACAACTCATTCACTGTCAGCCAGGCTATATCTATGCTGCAACACTATTTCAGGATACCGGGATATCCTGAAATAGCTATCCCGTGTCTTTTCAGTAAGTCAGTTATTTTGGGCTCACTATTCCGATGTCCCTGTAAACCTCATTCTATAAAAACTGTGAGGTGTGCTTCAGAATAGCACTTTATTTTGAAATGTAGTGCTGTGTAGAGAGCGCCAAATGATTAAATAAGCTATTTTGAAATAGGATTGAAATAAGATACGCAATTTGTGCTACACAAATTGCGTATCTTATTTCCAGTTACAGTGCCGTGTAGACACACCACAGATTCTGTCTACCCCTGTTAAAGGACAAAAAGTTGGGGGAAGGTTGTCCATGTCACTTTTCCTCTGCTCCAGTGTGTAACTGTGTGACTTGTTCTATGGGCTGCTAGAGAGATTGGGGCTAAACTAATCCAGATTACAGGAAGAGACCCACATGTAGCTGTGACCCCAGGAGTCTCTGAAAGGTGCCTGTTCGTTTCTATATGATGGTCTCAATTGACTGAGGACATACAGTGGAGATTACTACAACCTGGATGACTCGTGCAGGGATGTGTCACCCATTCCATTCATTTTGGGTGTTCCCACCCTCTTCTTGAGTGCCTTCTTATGCATAAAATTTGCTTGTTTTCAGCTCTGCATGCAAAGGATAGGACTGCTTGAGATCCGTGACTCTCACAAAATGGTAAGCTCCCCCCTCCACATCTGACTCACACAAGGGGGGTGAAACCCGTGTAGCTAGGCACAAGTCCTCCACGTTGTGTCTCACACATTAGAGCAGTGTTTCTTAAAGTGGTTCGCAGACCCAGTCTGAGAGAGCTGCTAATGGGACACTCCAGTTTGGCTTTGCAGCCACGGAGTGTTCATTGGCTTCAGTTTGCAATCTGCTGCGTAGGGGAGCCATGGAAAGTGGCGTGACCCAGGCTCCTGCTTCTCACAGCTCCCCTGGGCTGCAAATGGCAAACTAGAGCCAATGGGAGCTGCGAGGCTCTGTTGCTACAAAACCAAACCTGGAACGGTCCATTAGCAGCTTTCTCAGAGTGGGTCCATGGACCACTTTGAGAAACACTGCATTAGAGTATTGAGAGGGGTTCAGAAATCCCATCACAGCACGGTCCCCCCTAGATACTGTCTCATATGGGGGGCAGGGAAAGGGGTTCAGAATCCTGGAGAGTGGCTAGAACCCCCAGCTCTGGGCTTATGCATGGAAAGAGAGGAAGTAGAGCTGATAGTGCCTGTGCCCCTACAGCCTATTTTCAGTGTCCCTCCACTCCCCTAATCCTGTATCTCCCTCACTGAGCCCCCAAACGCTGTCTTCTCCTCTAAACCCATCCTCTTGCTGGAGCCCCAAACTCCTGTCCCCCTACTTTCCCACTCCTCTGACCCCTTCATACATTTCCCATCCCAGGAAATATACAACATGTCTATTTTTCCCCCCAAATACTTTGAGTATATTACCCACAAAAAAATTGCCACCAGTTAGTTACAATTTGTGGTAACTTTCAGCCACTCAATCCAAAATTCTGTCTTAAGTGGGGGGTTGTTATTAGCTTGTCCTTAATTAACTTAATTGAGTGATGAGTTCCATAGCTGTCAAATTTTCAGTGAAGTCTGTAATTCATCCAATCATTGGCACCTCTTACTTTAGCAATACAAGCAGCAGAAGGAAACTGGATTTCTTCAAATTACTGTAAGTTGGAAACTTTTTGGTCAAAGATCATTAATGTTATCCTATGCAGAAATTTGGCATGCAAAGCAATCCAAGTAACCATATGGATTTTAGAGCACTTACAAAAATCACGTGTTAAAGTATATAAAGTAGCAGGTTTAAATTCTTTAAACTTCTTATTGTATTGGAACATGCATATTGTACAAATGTGCATTTTCTTAAGTACTGTTCTGAATGAGCGTCCCTCATAGATTTAATGGGTGCTTTGCAATACCATGGGTAAAACTCAATAAATGAAGACCATTGTGACCCACATCATATCAAGAGTTCTGGTACTGTGAGGGGGGAGGAGGGGAAGTAAAAACTTTTTGAAAAATGGCCATTTTTGAGAAGTGCTTTTATCTCCTCAATCCATAGCTCAAATGACTTCAAATTTGGGTTACTAACCCTACCATGTATCCTTCTAAATTTCACCAAATTTTCAAAGGAATCTGACAAAGCATGTAAATTTTAGAGGACTTGGAAAGGTTGATCTTTAAACAGAAGCCACGATGTGACCTTAACTGTAGTGGTGCTGCTGTGCCACTATCATTTACAATGAGTGGAGTTAAATTAATAATGTTGGACTGCATGTTTTACCACAGTGATTAAGGAAATTGTTCAAAGTATCAAAATGAATTGCTGCCTGCAACATACCAGTATGGAATGTTAATCTGTAATCTTAGTCAATTATTAAAACATTGCGAAGGACGGTAAACGTTATTAATCACCATTTAAATAGCAGGAATCAGAAATGTCCAGTGGTTACTTAGCTGTGATAGCAACAGCTGGAGTATAAATGTGGCAAATTTTCTCCTGGTTTAGTCTTTTAAAAAATGAAGGCTCTGTGTATTTTAGCTGTTATTGCGGCATGTGTAGCTGATCCTATCCATCACTCTCTCCTAAGCAGGTATTGGACACCTTTCTACCATTTCTAATTATGACTGGAAAAAATGACTCTTAATTTTTGTCTACAAAGTGGTTTTAATTGCTATTACTATTTTTTATTATAAAGTAAATCTAAAAATTAAATTAATTTAGATGGAGTTAATGTATGTATATTGTGTAATGCAGAAGCTTTACCCCTCCCCCATACAGGGGGCTATCTATGTGGCTTTGAGAGCCAATAATATAACCACAGCTTCTGAGGGGTTATTGCATCAGGGAGGAGAAAATACCTCTAAAGAAATGACAGTTTCACTATACAAACTTTGATGGAGCCCTAAGCAACTCTCTATCACTTCCTCTAAGGCTTAGGAATGAAGTAGAATCCAACTTGGAAATGGGAAGGGAAGTTTAATGCTATAGGTGTATTTCCACTTTTGATTTGGGTCCACTTTTCACACATAGGGTAAGTCTACACAGCAGTGTTATTTTGGAATAATGAACATTATTCCAAAATAACATATTGTGCATCTACACAGCAAGCCCGTTATTTTGAAATAAATTTGAAATAACAGGCTTCTTATCTGACTTCTGTAAACCTCATTGTATGAGAAGTAAGGGAAGTCAGAGGAAGAGTGCTCTATTTTGAAATAAGTGCTGTATAGACGTGCCCAATTTTGAAATAAGCTCATTGGACTTAAGCTACGCAATTAGTGTAGCTCAAGTTGCGTAGCTTATTTCGAGTTTCGCCCTGCTGCGTAGATGTACCGATAGTATTTTAATTTTGCCTTCATCAGAAGTATCAGGCCAATAAAGAGCAAGGTTTGGGACTAGATGAAGCATCGGTCTTCTTTAATATGACAATTTCTGATATTTATTCCTTTCATCCCTTTGCATGGCACCCAAATCCCAATATGCATGTTTTTCCCTCCCTGGCAAAATTCCTGTGAATGGTAATTCAGAGGAAATAATTGATTTTAATAACATTTTCTTTTTTACATGTCCCAAAACACTCCAGTTATAGGGCAATAGATTCCTCGGAACTATTTGTTTTGGTCCTTAGATGACTCCAATCATTGTGACATCTGAGGACTGAATAGATTCTTAAGCAATAACATTTCTTAGAGACTCTACTTTTGTAGAACCATACACCAGAAATCTCAGTAACTACATCTGAATCAAGCATCAGATAGTGACAAGTTCATATATAGTGAAATTATCTAGACCGACTAGTCTGGAAAATTAAAATATTAAACTAAATGACTGAATAAATAACATAGCTGCAAAAACAGAATTTTGGCTTGTCTTAGCTCATGTATTTCTAATTCTTTCTGACTTTATTTTTTATTACCCTTATGAACTCATTCATAAATGTTAGGTTTTCTGCATTACTCACCCACTCTTTGTCACATCAATGAGTCTTTGTAGTTGCATTTAGAAATATTTTATGACAGTGTTCCCAGATACCTAGTTTTTTACTCCTTCTTGCCACTAGATGGAAGAAGAAGGTTATCAAAATGATACTTTACCCAACCCAGTTATGTTCATCCAGTTTCACTCCCAGTTGTTTCTAAAATAAGAAATCCCTCAAAAATTGTGTTTGTACAGTGCTGGTTTTAACTGCTATATTTCTTAGTTGTGTGATTATGTATGTTATAGCAACTAAATACTAAATTATACCACACAATCATCTATTCACAGTTTTTAACTTTTTTGTTTTCCTGAAGTAGAAATGTTTTCACTAATAATCATCAGACAAAATCACTGGAGAGTAAAACAAGGGAGGTAAGTGTACGTTTATAAAAGTTATAATATGCAAAGGTTTGTGACAAAATAATGGTTTGAAGAATAGCTTATTTTTCAAAAGTTTAATATGAGTTCATGCACACCTTCCAAAAAACTTACAATGCCTTAAATACTGTTGATGAATACAGGTAGCTTTTTTAGGTTTTGTCTATACTACCACATTTGTCAGCAAAAATGTATCAGCTAGAGGTGGGGCATAAGTTTCACCAATAAAAGTGCACATGTGGACATAGCTAGCATTGCTTGTGTGGGTGTGGTTTATGCTTGCAGGAGAACGCTCTCCTACTAGCATTGAGCAGCTACACAGGAGACCTCGTAGTATAGCTGTGCTGCTGTAAAGTCTATAGTATAGACATAGCCTAAAAGGCAAACGCTAAAATTTTGTTTATGCCTTCTGCTGCTTCTTTCTGGTATAGAACAATGGCCTTAATCAGATTTCTATCCAGTGGAATGGAAAATCAGGATCTAATATATATAATGGAAATAAGAAACCAAGCAGCATAAATAATGAAGACCATCTTTTGGCAATTTCTAAGGGTATGTCTACACTACAACGTTAATTCGAACTAACTTAGTTCGAATTAGTTAATTCAAACTAAGCTAATTCTAACTAACGGATCCAGACTAAAAAACTAGTTCGAATTAGCGTTTTGCTAATTCGAACTAGCATGTCCACATTAAGTGGACCCTGAACCGGGCTTAAGGATGGCCGGAAGCAGTGCCGGCAGGGCATCAGAGGAGAACTTAGAGCGTGGAGATGCTGTCTCAGGCTAGCCGAGGGCTGTGCTTAAAGGGTCCCGACCCCCACCCCGGACAGACAGTTCTCAGGGGTGCCCCGCTTGCAAAGCAGTCCTGGCTTGGAGTGCCCGGACTACCCACACTGGGCACATCACACCACTCGGCCATCAGACCGGCTGCACTTGCCGCAGGCTGCCATCTGGGGAGAGGGGGCAATTGGGGGGCTGCAGGAGAGCTTCCACCCCCAGAAGCCTGCAGAGCCAGCCCAGTCCTCCCCATTGGGGGCTCGTGCCCCATTCCTCCCTCACCTCCTTCCACTTACCCTTCCCTATCCCCTCTTCTTGATGTACAAAATAAAGATAACGTGTCTTCCAAAATGGAATCTGTCTTTATTGAACAAAACTGGGGGAGACTGGGAAAAGGAGGTGGGAGAGGGGAAGAGAGAGGCTGGGAGAGAGGAGGGCAACAACTAAAATGATCAGGGGTTGGGAACAGGTCCCATATGAAGAGAGGCTAAAGAGACTGGGACTTTTCAGTTTAGAAAAGAGGAGACGGAGGGGGGACAGAATAGAGGTCTCTAAAAGCATGAGTGGGGTGGAGAGGGTGCATACAGAAAAGTTCTTCATTAGTTCCCATAAAGAAGGACTAAAGGGCGCCAAAGGAAAGGAATGGGTAGCAGGCTTCAAACTAGTAACAGAAAGTTGTTCTTCACAAAGCAAAGAGTCAACCTGTGGAACTCCTTGCTGCAGGAGGCTGTGAAGGCTACAACTAGAACAGAGTTTAAAGGGAAGTGAGATCAAGTCATGGAGGCTGGGTCCATGGAGTGCTATTAGCCAGGGGGTAGGAGTGGTGTCCCTGCCCAAGGTTTGTGGAAGGCTGGAGAGGGATGGCACGAGACAAATGGCTTGGTCACTGTCTTCGGTCCATCCCCTCCAGGGTCTCTAGGGTTGGCCGCTGTTGGCAGACAGGCTACTGGGCTAGATGGACCTTTGGACTGACCCAGGACGGCCATTGTAAGCTCAGGGCTCAGGGTCGGGGGTCTCACTGGACCCCCTTGATTCTCTTGCACACCTGCTCCTGGGTGGCCAGGCTGGCAGCTCTCCTGCCCTAGCCGGCCACTTTCCTGTGCCTAGTGCGGAGATCGTGGACAAGGTCCACGATGTCTGCACTAGCCCAGGCGGGTGCCCGCCTCTTGCGGTCCCAGGCAAGCTCCTGGGAGCCGCCAGCCTGGTCCCGGGAAAAGGGGGAGGGCTGGGGAGCATCAGGTGGGTGGCTCGATCCGTGCCAGGTGCAGGGTCTGCTGGCTGGGTGCTGGCAGGCTTGCACCTGGCACGGGCACCATAGCCAACCAGTGCCCCTTTAAGGGGCTGGGAGGGGGGCAGAACAGTTTCCCTGGTGTTGGCCAGAGTGGCCACCAGGGAAGCTGGGGAGGGCTAGCCTCCCACTAGTTCGAATTAAGGGGCTACACACCCCTTAATTCGAACTAGCTAGTTCAAACTAGGCTTAATCCTCGTAAAATGAGGTTTTCCTAGTTGGAACTAAGTGCTCCGTTAGTTCGAATTAAATTCGAACTAACGGAGCGCTAGTGTAGCGCCTATGAAAGTTAGTTTGAACTAACATCCGTTAGTTCGAACTAACTTTGTAGTGTAGACATACGCTAAGAAACTTCAAAAGAAAGAAGCTTTGTGTTTATTTTCCTGTGTTATTTCATACTTTACTCTGTTTAATACTTTTTAGAAATTCTGATTTGTTTCTCTGAGAGAGACTACACAGAATATTACCCTTGGTGTATTTTCAGTTTTAGCTAAGCTAAATGTTTCTGAAGTATGCATGGCAAAATTTTCTATGTACTTTGAAAAATACTAATTTAATCTTTTTCATGTCAACTCCATTTCTAAAGTGTACCTCACTGCGCTTAATTGCAATATCTGTAATAACATTATTGAAGCTTGATAGCTGAACTGTATTTCCTCCTTTCCTACTCTGTAAGCAACTTTATTTTGCTATATACTTTAGAGATGCTTCACCAAAAGTACTGGAAGCTATTTGAGGGTTAAAACAGGAGTAAATTATGTTCATTATCACTTACTTATACCACACCTAGACTCTTTGGGTTCACTTGCCTGTATGTTGGCATCATGGTGATCTTTAATAATATCATCCAGGAGAATTCATGGGTCAAGAAACCCAGGCTTGTACTAGTAAACTTCTGAGCTGACTGACTGCCTGGCCAGATCCAATGACCCTTGGTTCACTCTGGCCCTGTGTGGCCAAAGGGGGTGCTGTTGCATTGGTACATCAGCTCATATAGCTAAATGATACACAATACAGGTTTCACCTCCCCAAACTGGCAATCTCTAGTCCAGCAACATCCGTGCCCCAGCATGACCATGGATGTTCCTGGGTCAGAGAGCCCGGTAGCCTAGTGGCAAGAAGGCTATCCAGAAGTGGGACTGGGCTGAAGCTGTGGGATGGGGATGGGGCTGGCGGCAATCCTTAACACAGTAGTGGGACTGGAGCCAGCAGCAGCCCCCACAGACTGCATCACCAAGACTGGGTCTGGGGCAGCACCCGCAGCACAGGACCAGGCAGTCACCAGCCCATGGTAGGATGGGGCCAGAGCCCCGGAGCAGCCTGTGGAAGTGGGGCCAGAGCCTGCGCGCTGCCACAGGACAGGAATTTGAACCCGCGGCAGTTGGGCTGGGGCTGGCAGCAGCCCCAGCATCTGTGGTAGCAATGGGGACGGAGCCTCGGGCAGCCTGCGGGAGCATGGGGCCAGGGTCCGCAGGCTGCCACGGAGGTGGAACCCAAGTCCTCAACAGCCCCCGGGAGCCTGTGGCAGCAGGTCTGGGACAAGAGACAGCCCCCACCAGCCCATGGCAGCAGGACCAGGGCTGGAGCCGGCAGTGGCAGCTGGGGTAGGACCTGCAGTAGCATAGGGCCAGAGCCAGAGACTGTGGCAGCCTGTGACAGTAAAGGCTGCTGAAGCCTGTGGGCAGCCTTCTGCTAGGGCAGGGCCGGCTGGGGCTGGAAGTAGTGAGGGGGCCACCGGAGTTGACAGTGATGAGGGTCAAAGGGCAGTGGCAGGGAACCTTCCCTCGTCCAGCAAATTCCCTGATTAGTGATTGGTGTGGTCTGCAAGGTGCTGGACCAGGAATGTCCAACCTGTACTCCAAAAGAGAGCAAGAAAATGGTCTGGTAGCATTTTATAGAGTCTAACAAAATATGTAGATGGTATCATGAGCTTTCGTAGGCCCAGCCCACTTCTTCAGATGACCGGAGTTATGACTAGGGGCTAAGAAAACTCGAAATATATAGGGAGAAGGGAAGTGGGGCCGGAGAAAGATGCTGTGTTGCCTACCCTCCTACCTCTATGCATAAAGTATCAGGAGAAAGGGTGCTAAACCTGAGTAGATAAAGATCAAAGTCAGAGGATAAAGGATACCATTCAGAAAGGCAGGAAGGATACCGTTCAGAAAGCTGTTAGCACCTTCAGTGATAAAAGGTTCACCACCCCATATCTTGATTAAGCCCATGAGTAATTTAATTGAATTTTTCATTGAATACAAAAATATGTATTGTAATTCCAAGATTTCCCTGTGTATTTGGCTTGAGGGGATTGGCCAGTGGCAAGACTGCCACCTTCAGATCAGTGAGATTATGGTTAGGTAAACAAAAATGTCATGCCTTTTTAATGTATATAATCATCTCATTTCACTTTTAAATTGCTGCTATATCCTCGGCAGACATCATGATTCCTTGGTCCCTTTTCCCTTTTTACATTTCTATACATTCATAATCCATCAAAATAGCAACTTTATACTACTTTTGCCAATATGACATACTTGTTTGCCATCATGTTCCCCACACATATCTTCTAAATCACTATGTAGTTCTCACAATACTCCATAAATTTATTAATTGAAGCTATTTAAAACTACATTGGACTTTGTGTAGCACTGGTATATAAGAAAAGGGTAAAGCTAATGCAGGGAGAAGTGTCTAAAAAGCTTCATCCTGACAAACAGAATGGCAGAAATGTAATTCTCAAGAGCGCACCAGTACATAGTACAATTTATTCATAAATAATAATAGAAAAGTTTAACAATAGTACAGAGTATGAAAATGATAAGAAGAGAAGTGCACATACTGCCTTGCCACTTAAACTCATGTCTCTATACATTAGAATTGCATTTTTTTCACTGTCATGAGATTTTTATAAATGTGGAGAAAGGTCAAAGTTCATCCCTAAAAGAATATGGTAAAGCCAGTAAAAATTAGAAAAAAAAAAAGTTGTTCTAGTTGTGCATTGTAATAATAGCATAAAACTACCACAGTTATTGAAATATTCTAGGATCTAATGAAGTACTGACAATCACAGGTCAGTTAAACTGTAATTGGAGATTTTTTTTTAAGTAGGAAAAGGATGTGTGGTATTAAATGAGCACTCAGTGTTTCAGGAGCTTGAAAAAGATGTGCTTTATTCCATGTCCCATTCCAACTATTTATGCAGAACAAGAACTTTACTGAGATGCTCCCACATTCTTTCTCTGGAAAACTGTCATTAAGAAACAGTCCCCAGCATTTATCCATTTTACGTTATTTCTCTTTTTACTCTTCTGTAATCTTCTGTAGTTGGAATACAAGATTACAAGAACCTGGGACAGCATTGTTGTGATGCATGAGCCTGTAACCATCAGATTTAAGGCAGGTGACCAAGGATTAATAATGCAAGTGAATTCCCTATTCTTTAATGACCCTTCTGCTCCATCTGGTGAGCCAGGGAAGCCTTTTGATGGACTTTGGGATTATGAAGGTAAGAAATTATTTAGCTATAGATATATTGGTGATAGATTTCAGAATGTGGAAAAACACTATGTAGTAAAATCTACTTGTGACTGCAAACAGCCTGAAACACTAACTCTGAGGGAATTTATGTTCATGATAATGGTACTGTAGTTTAAATGTCAACATTCATATTAGTTCACTGGTGATCAAATCATGCAAGAAAGAAGGATGATAATATTATGAAATTCTGCAAAATTAATGTCTTACTTTGTTGTTTCAAGTGAACAAAATTGATTCTGAATAGTGCTTGAAGAGTATTTATATCTTCCTATGCTTCCCACACGCACACCCATATTTGACCTACCCTTGCTTGCAGCTCCCTGTTTCAAAGCCTCAAGATCCAGCAGAAAGAAATTTATTGGGCAATTGTAGACCTCTGGAACCTTTAAATAATCATAAACATTGCTCCTTATTAATTATCCCTTATTTTAATATATTTTTTCCACACTTCTGGATTATTGAAAATATATGTTATATCTACATTTTTTGTTTGTACTGGTGGATGCACATCTACACACTACCTCAATATTGGTGTTGCTCATAAGACATTTCAACCCACCCAAAAGAAAATTCAATCCGCCAAAGAATGGAAAATCTTAGAGGGAACACTGTCCATAACCACCATCACTCAAGAAAAGAAGATGGGAGGTGGTAGCTGGGGACACCTTCCTAAAAGGGACAGAGACATCCATCTGCTGTCCAAACTGGGAATCTCAAGAACTGTGCTGCTTACATGGAGCTAGAATTCAGGATGTGACCGAGAGTTTTCCGAGACTGATAAAACCTTCAGACCGCTACCCCTTCCTACTTCTCCATGTAGGAACTAATGATATTGCCAAGAATGACCTTGAGCAGGTCACTGCAGATTGTGTAGTTCTGGGAAGAAGGATCAAGGAGTTTGAGGTGCAAGTGGTGTTCTCTCCATTCTCCCCATTGAAGGAAAAGGTCCGAGTAGGGATCGTCACATTTTGGCAGTAATTGCATGGTTGCGCAGTGGTGTCACAGAAAGGCCTTTGGTTTCTTTGACCATTGGATGCTGTTCCAAGCACAAGGATTGCTAGGAAGAGATGGGATCTGCCTAATGAAGAGAGGGAAGAGCATCTTCGCAGGCAGGCTTGCAAACTTAGGGTGTGTCTAGACTACTGAGTTTTGTCGACAAAACTATACCAGCGTCTACACTACCGTCTACATAACGTCGACAGAACTCAGCAGTTTTGTCGACGCTGGTATACCTCATTTTACGAGGCATAACACCTTCTGTCGACAGAGTTCTGTCGACAGAAGGTGTTATTGCCTGTAGGGTTGCGTCTAGACTACAGGGTTCTGTCGACAAAGCAGCTAGCTTTGTTGACAGAACTCAATGTGTCTGGATGCTCTTTGTCGACAGAAGTTTTGTCGACAGATACTGTTGACAAAACTTCTGTCGACAAAACCCGGTAGTCTAGACGTACCCTTAGTGAGGAAAATGGAATACAGGGGAAGAAACACAAGGAGGAAGGTGCAACAGAAAAGGACCCCTGATTTGTATGGAGAAGATAGGGCAATCAGCTAGTTATCTAAGGTGTCTGTACACAAATGTAAGAAGTTTGGGAAACAAGCAGGAAGAATTAGAACTCCTAGCACAGTCAAAGAACTATGATTTGATTGGAATAATGGAGACTTGGTGGGATGACTCAGATGATTGGAGCATTGTCATGGAAAGATATAAACTGTTCAGGAAGGAAAAGCAGGGAAGAAAAGGTGGAGGAATTGCACTATGTGTAAGAGATCAGTATGATTGCTCAGAGCTCCAGTATATAGAGGAAGAAAAGCCTGTTGAGAGTCTTGAGATTAAGTTTAGAAGTGAGAGCAATAGAGGTGATGTTCTGGTTGGTGTCTGCTATAGACTACCAGATCAGGTGGGTGAGGTTTTCTGCAGACAACTAAGAGAACCTTCCAGATCACAGGCCCTAGTGTCATGGGGGACTTGAATCACACTGACATCTGTTGGGAGACCAATACAGTGGGCAATCCAGGAAGTTTTTGGAGAATGTTGGGGATAACTTCCTAGTACAAGTGCCGAAGGAGCCAACCGGGGCCATGCACAGCTTGACTTGCTGCTCACAAACAGGGAAAAATTAGTAGGGGAAGTAGATGTGGTTGGCAACCTGGGAAACAGTGATCATGAGTTGATCAATTTCAGGATCCTGATCAAAGGAAGAAAGGAAAACAGCAAAATACAGACCCTGGACTTCAGAAAAGCAGACTTTTTCTTCCTCAGGGAACTGATGGGCAGGATCCCCTGGGATGTTAACACGAAGGAGAAAAGAATCCAGGAGAACTAGCAGTATTGTAAAAAAGCCTTACTAAAGGCACAGGAACAAACCATCCTGATGTGCAGTAAGACAAGCAAATATGGTAGGTAACCAGCTTGGTTTAGCAGTGAAATCCGTGGTGACTTTAACACAAAAAGGAAATTTACAAGAAGTGGAAACTTGGACAGATGGCTAGGGAGGAGTATAAATATTGCTCAAGCCTTCAGGATTGTAATCAGGAAGCCCAAAGCCCAATTGGAATTGCAGCTATCAAGGTATATGAAGGGTAACAAGAAAGGTTTCTACAGGCCTATTAGCAATAAGAGGGTGATCAGGGAAGGTGTGGGACCCTTACTGGATGAGGGAGGTAACCTGGTGACAGATGATGTGGGAAAAGCTGAAGTAACGAATGCTTTTTTCCCCTCTGTCTTCACAAACAAGGTCAGCTCTCAGGCTATTGCACTAGGGCAACACCAGTGCGGGAATGAGGTAGGTAGCCCTTAGTGGAGGAAGAACAGATTAAGAACTATTTAAAAAAGTTGGACATGCACAAATCCATGGGTCTGGACTTAATGCATCCAAAGGTGTCAAGGGAATTGGCAGGTGTCATTGCAGAGCCATTGGCCATTATCTTTGAAAATTCATGGAGATTGGGGGAGGTCCCGAATGATTGGAAAAAGGCAAATGTAGTGCCCATCTTTAAAAAAGGGAAGAAGGACAATCAATTGAACTACAGACTGATCAGCCTCACCTCAGTCCCCAGATAAATCACACAGGGGATCTTCAAGGAATTCATTTTTAAGCACTTGGAAGAGAGAAAAGTGACCAGGAATAGTCAACATGGATTCACCAAGGGCAACCAACCTGATTGCCCTTCTATGATGAGTGTATGTGGAACACCTGGACTTGAGGAAAGCTTTTGATACAGTCTACCAAGGTATGTCTACACTGCATTACTCTTTCGAGAGAGGAATGCAAATGCAGCTGAGTGAAATTGCAATGCCCAGTCCAATCTCTGCTCCTGCAAATAACCATGTGCCAGGACAGAGCACAGTCTTGACATGTTATCTTACTTTTGCCACAATGCTAAGGCTTTTCCATACTTTGGCACTTAGAGTGCAGAAGGTGGGGGCCTGCAAGATACTTTAAAATACTTTGTCACTAAAGGCTTGTGTTAAAACTCAAAAGGTCACAGATTCCCTGGCCTTAGAATGGGATCACTGCTACCACCCAAATGCAAAAAAACACAATGGCTGTGTCTACACTGGGCCACTTATTCTGGAAAATCAGCCGCTTTTCCGGAATAAGCTGTGAGCTGTCTACACTGGCCCTTGAATTTCCGGAAAAGCAACGATGCTCTACTGTACAAAATCAGCCGCTATTCTGGAAAAACTATTCTGCTCCCGCTCAGGCATAAGTCCTTATTCCGGAACACTGTTCTGGAAAAGGGCCAGTGTAGACAGCCCAGTAGTCTTTTCCGGAAAAAAAAGCCCCGATCGCGAAAATGACGCTCGGGGCTCTTTTCCGGAAAAGCGCGTCTACATTGGCCACAGATGCTTTTCCGGAAAAAGGGCTTTTCCGGAAAAGCAGCCTGCCAATGTAGACGCTCTTTTTCCAGAAATACTTATAACGAAAACTATTCTGTTTTAAGCATTTCCAGAAATTCATGCCAGTGTAGACACAGCCAACAAGTTTGAGAACCCAGGGACGCGCATTTGGGAATTCTTTCCTATGGGGTCCGGTCAGGTTCTTTAGTCCTCCCTGTGAAGAGAGTTTGAGAACCTGTAATTTCTCTTACTAATTTAGCTTTGCAGTTTTTTGGCACATGTACATAGAGCCTCCTGCGTGTATACATAGATCATTGTCTTAAAATGGTGATTTTTATTAACAAAATAATACTTGGTGAAACATTACTTGATTGCTAGGTGATACAGAGCAACTGGGGGGAAAAAGGATTAAAACAGAGAGATTTACTTCCCTGGGATTCAGTTTGGAAAGTTATAGTATAACGGGGTAGTTACATTGAAGGAACAGAATCTGGACACCATATGTGAAGCAAGCAGGAGAGTTTATTACACACAGAGCACTGGATGGAGTGTCACTTGCTAAGCTCCGTGAACACTGCTAAACGATAGGTTATAACTAGTTATATAGGATGCTCAATGGGCAGATCAAAGTGATGGGAGGGGGGAAGATCCCGGACCCCCTAGATCAGTGGACTCCAACCTTTTTACACCCAAGATCATTTATTAAATCTCAGAACAGGCTCAGATCTACCGCCCCGCCCCTTCTTTGAAGCCCCACCCTCTCTATTCTCCTCCCGTCCATCACTTGCCATCCCCAGCCCTTACTTACTCTGATAAACAGTTTATTTTTAAATTATGCGATACTTAAAATTAAAATCACATGTTTATAGTTATGAAATAAATGGTCTGTTTTTTATTCATGCTATTTAAATCTAAAATGAAACATTTAAAATTATACATTTGGGGGGACAGAGTTCTGTGGCTGGGGGCTGAGGAGAGGGAACAGGGTGTTGGGAGGGCAGAGGACAGGGTTCTGCAGCAGGGGACAGGGTGCCAGTGGGGACAGAGTTCGGGGAGTGGGGACGGGAATAGGGACAGAGTTCGGTAGCTGGGGACAGGGGAGTGGGGACAGAGTTCTGTAGCTGGGGCCAGGGGAGTGGGGACAGAGTTCTGTGGCTGGGGACAGAGGAGTGGGGACAGCATTCTGTGGCTGGGAAGTGAGGGTTGGGGAGTGGGGTGCCAGTAGAGGCGGAAAGTCCCCTGCATCTCCCTCCTCCCAGGATTCTCTTCCCTGTCCCCAGGGAAACCAGTGTGTGCCTGCTCCAGGGCCGACACCCCCCACCCGCGCAGGGAAGCCCCGCGCGTGCTTGTCCTGGCGCCAACCTCCCCCTCCCCCACGCAGGGAAGTCCCACTAGCGCCTACCCCAGGGACAACCCCTCCCCGTGCAGGGAAGTCCCACGCACGCTTGTCCTGGCGCCAACCCCACCCCCTCCGCGCAGGGAAGCCCCACGCGCACGCCTGCCCCAGGGCCAACTCCCCCACGCGCACCGGGAAACCCCCTGTGCACCTCCCGCGGGGCTGACTCACTCCTCCTTTGCGGTGCAGGGAGATGATGCTCCCTCCCGCAGTACACCCGGCAGAGCAGCTAGCGCACTTCTGGAATCGCTGCAAGTGGCGTTAAGCTGCGGGACTTCTGTCCATCCCTGGGAAGCCGACACTACCTCCATTTTCACTTGAGGTAAGTAGTGGGGCTTCTCGGGGTGGGGCAGACAGGACACCTCACGAGCGACTAGTGGAGGCCTCGCGATGGACCAGTAGATCGCGATCAACCTGTTGGTGACCACGGCCCTAGATAGATGCTAATAGTAAGGCAAGATAAGAACAATAATATAAAGTTACATAGTGTTTCCAGTAAAACAGGTATTTAAACAAAGTAGACATCAATTATCAGTTAAGTGGTGATATGTCTGTTAGCTTCAAGAAGGTATCTCTGCAGGACATGGTCCATCTGGGGATTAAAGCAGAGATATTAGGAGTACTTAACAATGGCACAGTTGTGCCTAGCAGCATTGAATGTGTCATGTCCTGTCTCCCACCCTGGGCTAGGTGTGTGTGTGGGGGGGTAACTATCATATACTGTGTTTGTGTGCCAGTCCCAGACTCCAAATTTACAACAGGGGTTCTTAACAGAATATCATAGTCTGCCTCAGAAATTTTCATCCTACATATATGTACTCAGCATGGAGAAGTCCAACAGACCCCAAAATAAAATAAAATAACCTGATCACGTCTGACTAAACATTCCCTGTTCTACTCACATATCTGTTGGTTCAAAATTACATCTTTCCCTAGGCATAGATGTTGCTGGATATTTCATGCATGGCTTCCTTGCTTAATTCATATCCTTCCGTCTGCTCTGGTTACACAATAGCAGGAAAAGGATTGCCACTGATTTCAGTTCAAAACCATATGATTCTATGGTTCTCCTGGCCTTCTGACAACTCACTTCCTGTTTACCTAGCATTCCTGTGAACTCTCTAGGACCCACTGTCTATGGCTTTAACCCTCACCAACAAGACAATTAGGAGTAGGTCCCAAGACTTAACTACTGAGAAATATTTTTGTTAACTGAATGGCTGGAATGTCCAGAAAAGGATATTGCCCTCTGCAGGTTCATCAAGGTTGCTCACTATCATGGTGGGAAGAAGAGAAAGTTTATGGTCTCACCTGGATAAGGTTATGCTCAAACCAGAAATGTGGTATGTTGATGTCTCAAGTATACACACCTGAGCTCAAGATAGGATCCATAGTATGTCCATTTGCACATGTTGATTTAGAGGCTGCCTGGGATAATCCCATGGTTTCCATGTAGGCCATGAGATCAAGTACGTTGTCTATGTGGTGGTTAAGTCAGTAAGGACAAGCAAGCTGGGGGGATTCCAATTCCATTCTGGACAGTAGCTTTAAAAGTTCCTCCAAGAAGCTGAATGGGTTTCCATCTGGAGATCTGTGAATCATTAGGAGTCCTAAGTTTCTCTTGTCTTTTGCCTCACAGATCATAAGAATGCACTTAATTTTTTGGTTAAGTAGGTAAAATGACTTCTGTATCTGAGGTTGAAAGAGAACAAAGCTATCTCAATGACTCCTTCTCCTTTTCCTGGTGCATATTGATCAGTTGTGTAATGAGATGAAAAATATTTGGTTAACATATTAAGAGTCTGAGTTACGTATCATGTTCTGTATGTATGAGAAGAATCACTAAAATTAATCATATAAAATAGTTGTATTTTAGGAGCAATTTGAGGATAGATGTACATAAAAGATACATTGGAATATCCGTTTTTAGACAGTTAAAGTTTGCAATATCTCAAACACTTAATATTACTTAAATATATATAGATATGCTCACTCAAGCTGATGGAAAAAGAAACAATTTAGTGAGAAACTTTGAACTCTTCCATTTTGTAGAGTTTTAAATGGGGCAGTTTTTGTTTGTGAATGTTTGTGTGTCAGGTTTTCATCAAAATAGCATTTGAAATTGAATGCTTTTATTTACTGAAACCTGCATCTTACAAACATTTCGGTTTAACACAAATTACATATTTAGTTAAGAACAAGGTTTAATGATTTTTGATAATATAATTGAATAAAATATCCCCCAAATTTTGAAAAAAATGGAAGGTTCTGAAGGTATTAAGAATTTGTAAACAAAACTACATTTTTAAATAAGGCAATTTTCCCTCCAGAAAACTTCCTTTTAAAAAATATCTCCCAGTTTGAACAGTAGCATTCTTTCATATTTTGGATAATTTATCTATTACAAAGTACAATGCTGCAATGCAGAAACAAAAGAGTATTCTGAACCAATCTTCCCCTGCATGATAAACAATCAGAATTTTCACTAAAAATCAAATCAAACCTTTTGGAATTCTGGTCTCTTCAGGGGTAATGTGAAAGCAGATCAGTCTACCTTATTTGTTCAGTACCAAATCTGTCCCCTTTCAAGTATATTAGTTTTTAACTACAGAATGTGCATGTCTAGAGATTCCACCACACAGAGTATTTGTATTTGTCCCGCGGGGAAAAATATTCATGACTATATAAGAATGTAACACAATATTGAGACATTCTCTATCCTCTCAACTCTGCAACACCTGAAACATCTTAAAAATGAATAAAATAATAATTAAGAGGACATGCGGCTTACCTGTGGATTTAATCCTTATGGTAGCCCCTGGCAGTTAATCATGCTGACAGCTTCCCCTTATTTCCAGGTTGGTTACTTTTAACCTCCTAATCAATACTTAACATTCTGTTTGCAGGGGCATATTACAGATTCATACGGAGTTTTTCTTTTCTCTAGTACTGTACATATTTTCTTTATTCATTCATTCATCTTTTCTGTATGTGTTTTTTTTTATTATTTTACAGTTGTTGAATCTTTTTTTCTGAATAGTGAGACTGAAAACTATCTGGAAGTGGAGCTTTGCCCGTAAGTTTTGATGTGTAATACTGACGATGCTATGTTGATGTCTCTCTTATAAAACCTTGTACTTTGTAACTGTTATGTTCAGAGGTATTGCTGATTTGTTTTGTTTTTGTAAGTGGCATACTGTACATTGACCTTGAGGCTATTATTTTTAGGCATTAGCTATTTTTAAAATTAAACAGTTTATATATGGGTTTAACTTATGACAGGGAGAATTGGAGGCCTAACATGATTGAGGGGATAATGGAGGTGCTGCACTTGGAGGGGAACAGTCAGTAGCTGGGTGAACATAAAATAACAAGAAGCTTCAGGGGGTAGCCGAGTTAGTCTGTACAGGATAAACTAAAAAAAACCCAACAAATAGTCTGGTAGCACTTTATAGACTAGCAAAACATGTAGATGGTATCATGAGCATTCGTGGGCACAGCCCACTTCTTCAGATGACCGGTCATCTGAAGAAATGGTCTGTGCCCACGAAAGCTCATGATAACATCTACATGTTTTGTTTGTCTATAAAGTGCTATCAGACTATTTGTTGTTTTCTTAAGTTATAAAATGATAAATCAGGGTAAGAAGTGTGTAGCGAAAGCTAGCTTGAATAGTTAAAACTTTATTCCAGTTTTACACTCTCCTTGATAACTGTTTGAAGTGCATTGCTGTCCCAGATCACACACAAGAGAAGAGGTAAAAATCTTGCTGTACATATTTTAAGGCTGTTCCTCACTCTGGCACTCCCAGTGCAAAAGATGAGGGCCCACAAGAGACCTTAAAAATACCTTGCCTCTATAGGCTTCTGCCTAAGGTTACAGATTCCCTGGCTTGGGAGGCTGCTTCCACCAAGCGAAAACCCCTTTCTTCTTGTACCTAGGAAGAAAGCACTTGAACTTATTCCAGAGAAGTACCCCAAGTTCTTTTGCCACAAGAGAGCTTGAAAGAAAAAGACGAGAAAACAAACTGCAGTCTCTGATAGCTAACTTCTCAGGCTTAAGCATACACGCACAGATCTCCTATTACCTTCCAGGACACAAGACACAAATCATAGCCTTAAAAGTGTGATTTTATTAACAAAACAAAAAGATATACTTAGTAAAGCATGCTAGGTTGCTAGGTGTTATAAAACAACTGAGAAAAGAAAAGATTAAAACACAGATAATTGTATCTCTGGGATTCAGTTTAATACAGTGTATGGGGCGGGGGAGACGCATGGATTTAGCACCAAGAAGTTTAACCAAACAACAAAACAAAGGAAGTAACCTGATTGTGTCTAAATAGACATTTCATTCCCTATCGACTCACAGATTTGTGCTTTAAAGTCCAGTCCATTTCCATGCCCAGTATTTATTGTAGGCTTGATAGTTCTGCCTGGTTCAATTCATCATGTTCCTCCAACTCGTGACTTAAAACTCACACAAAAAAAACCAGCAGACAGCTATATCTTCCAATTCAAATTTCAACACCTTCTCCCATTGGCTTCCCTCGCTCCCTGCAAAGCACCCTCTAGCTATCTGAGTATAAACACTTTAGTCACTGAATGTTGGCCAGCACTGCCCCATCCATCATTGCATATCTTATGGATCTCTACAACATTATAGGTTGTAATTTGGTTGCAATCTTGGATCTTGTAAAAGGACTGCCTACCTGTACTCCCAACATCCCCTCTGCTCTTAGTAATACAAGTAAGAAGAGAGAGACCTCATCACAGGTAATAGTTTGAATAAACCTGGAAGGATTCCTTCCCCATCCTCACTGTTTTATGCTGCAGATAGTTCCATCTGCTTTTTGCCTTAAATAAGGCATACAGTAAATGCTAGTTACACAGGAAAACCTCCAGTCCTTAAATAATGAGAAATTATTGAAAAGGAAATGCAGAAATGCAGCAATAAAAAAGGAATTTTAATATCTTAATTTTTCCAAAATATGGGGTAACTAAAGCTGGTTTGGAACTCTTGACAATTTGTGTTTGTTACTAAATGCCAATTCATTGAAGCACCCTTTTTTCAGAATGTATTTGGTGTGACAAGAGTTTTTCACATTCAGGACAAGCAGAAGAGAGAAAGAGAGATCCCAAAAGAGCCCAGTATTAAGTGTACTCATCTAGCCTCAACCACTTTGAGATTCTAGGTCTTCTCTATCTCAGCAAAAGCAAGCCTTGGTTTTGGTCTGCTTCAGAATGGAACCAAATGTCAAAACCGCACATTTTTTCACAAACTGGAATTCTTGTTTTCCAGACAGTCTAGTGACAGCTATTTAATCAAATTTTTCTCATCTGTGGCCCCAGAGATGTTTGGATTTTCTTGCCCACATGAACCATGCACCCAAAAGATTAAAGACACAGAATATTAGTTCATCCATGAAGGCTCTTGGGTTGTCACTCACATATAATCTGTATTAATTAGAAAAATTGTCTGCTCCATTTACACTTAATGGAACATGTCCTGTGTTCCTTCCTAGGTATTGAAAACTGCTTCTGAGTCACAGTACATTTATAATCACTTTAATTTTGAATTTAAAAAATGTGAAGATTCCTACAAACTATGGAATAGACTAGTCTTGAAATTAGGCATTTAAATACACTAGTTAATTACTGGTTTATTTTGAATATTTACTACTTGAGGCTAATTACTTCCGGTCATAAATATGGGGTTGTGTATTAAAAAATCAGGGGTTATAGTGCAGTATTTAATTGTTACTAGAAAAATACAATGGCAGTCATCTAGCACTGCCTGGTTTGTTTGAGGGGGGACACTAATTATGGTTGTGTTCTTTTTAGCACATGCCATATTGCAAATAAAATAACGAATAGGGAATGAAGAGATTACCACATTAGAAATCAGGCAAGAAGCTCAGATATTATTAGAAGCCGACAGATTAATACTTAGGCAATTCATAATTGCATCTAGACCATGAAGATGCTGTGTTTCGTGGTTCTCTACTTGTATTACTTTTATTTGTAACATGTGGATTATTGGTAAAAATTAACCACTCCACTGCTTAGGGTAACTTTCAGCAATAAGAGTAGGTCAAGGACCATGTGTTCCTATGTGTTTGTGGTGGTTGGAGATTTTTTTTTTTTGCATGGTCAATTGATTGAAAGTCTTATATTAATTTTTTTTTTTGAGATTTGATATAGATTTAAACCACAAGAGACACTGGAATTAAGCTTTTTAAAAATCACATACAACCTGGGAGATTAAATGTTTAGATGCTAAGAATGTTAATATGATGCAGGTTAACACAACGGTTGCTGTCTCTGAACCATTCATTTTCAAAAGTGAGCATTCTTGAGATGTATACACATGCACATTTCATCTGTCCTTAAGCATTACCTTACTCCACAAGTATTCCCTTGGAATCAGTGGGGCTATTGGTGGTACTTCTCATTAATTAATGAGTATGAGATTTTGGACCTTAATGAACACAGATGTTCAGATGTCTAGATGTCCAGTTCACAAATTTCAAGTTCCCCTTCTAACTTCATTCATTCAAAACTGTGTTGTTATTTCCGGAATACCCAGACAGAAATGCCATTTTGCTTATTTTAATAATATATACATTTTTTTAAAATTACATAAAATCATCAATCCCAATTCTGCAAATTTTGGGCCTTATTCTGAGTTGCTGACTATCTTTTTCAAGTTGCTAAGCATCCTCAAATTTTATGGAGTTGTGAGGGTTCAGGACCCATTATTGTAAATTAAATACTTCAAATATTATATCACATCAATAGAGACAAAGCATTTTAAAAAGCATACAATATATTGCAAGCTGTCAATAAATCTGAATCAAGCTGTATTATTAACTGTGGGTCTTTGAGCAAATAACTAAAACATATTATTAAATTATATGAATTATTGAAAGAGCAAGAACTCATAAGAACATAAGAATGGCCATACTGGGTCAGACCAAAGGTCCATGCAACACAGTACACTGTCTGCCGACAGTGGCCAATGCTAGGTGTTCCAGAGGGAGTGAATCGAACAGGTAATGATCAAGCGATCTCTCTCCTGCCATCCATCTCCACCCTCTGACAAACAGAAGCTAGGGACACCATTCCTTACCCATATTGGCTAAAAGCCATTTATGGACTTAGCCTCCATGAATTTATCTAGTTCTCTTTTAAATCCTATTATAGTCCTATCCTTCACAACCTCCTCCAGCAAGGAGTTCCACAGATTGACTATGCGCTTTGTGAAGAAGAACTTCCTTTTATATGTTTTAAACCTGCTGCCCACTAGTTTCATTTGGTGGCCCCTAGTTCTTATATTATGGGAACAAGTAAATATTTTTTTCTTATTCCTTTTTCCACACCACTCATGATTTTATATACCTCTGTCATATCCCCCCTTAGTCTCCTCTTTTCCAAGCTGAAAGTTCCAGTCTCTTTTATCTCTCCTCATATGGGACCTATTAAAAAACCCTAATCATTTTAGTTGCCCTTCTCTGAACCTTTTCTAATGCCAGTGTATCTTTTTTGAGATGAGGGGACCACATCTGTACACATTATTCAAGATATGAGCGTACCATGGATTTATATAAGGGCAATAAGATATTCTCCATCTTATTCTTTATCCCTTTTTTAATGATTCCTAACTTCCTGTTTGCTTTTTGACTGCCACTGCACACTGCGTGGACGTCTTCAGAGAACTATCCATGATGACTCCAAGATCTCTTTCCTGTTTAGTTGTAGCTAAATTAGCCCCCATCATATTATATGTATAGTTGGGGTTATTTTTTCCAATGTGCAATACTTTACATTTATCCACATTAAATTTCATTTGCCATTTTGTTGCCTGGTCACTTTGTTTGGTGAGATCTTTTTGAAGTTCTTCACCGACTGCTTTGGTCTTAACTATCTTGAACAGTTTAGTGTCATCTGCAAACTTTCCCACCTCACTGTTTACCCCTTTCTCCAGATCATTTATGAATAAGTTGAATAGGATTGGTCCTAGGACTGACCTTCGGGGAACACCACTCCATTCTGAAAATTTACCATTTATTCCTACCCTTTGTCTCCTGTCTTTTAACCAGTCCCCAGTCCATGAAAGGATCTTCCCTCTTATCCCATGATAACTTAATTTATGAAAGAGCCTTTGGTGGGGACCTTGTCAAAGGTTTTTTAGAAATCTAAATACACTATATCTACTGGACCCCCCTTGTCCACATGTTTGTTGACCCCTTCAAAGAACTCTAATAGATTAGTAAGACATGATTTCCCTTTACGGAAACCATGTTGACTTTTGCCCAACAAATTATGTTCTTCTACGTGTCTGACAATTTTATTCTTTACTATTGTTTGAACTAATTTGCCCGGTACTGACGTTAGACTTACCAGTCTGTAACTGCCGGGATTGCCTCTAGAGCCCTATTTAAATATTGGTGTTACGCTAGCTATCTTCCAGTCATTGGGTACAGAAGCTGATTTAAAGAATAGGTTACAAACCATAGTTAATAGTTCCGCAATTTCACATTTGAGTTCTTTCAGAACCTTTTGGTGAATGCCATCCGGTACCAGTGATTTGTTACTGTTAAGTTTATCAATTAATTCCAAAACCTCCTCTAATGACATTTCAATCTGTGACAAGTCCTCAGATTTGTCACTTACAAAGGACAGGTCAGGTTTGGGAATCTTCCTAATATTCTCAGCCGTGAAGACTGAAGCAAAGAATTCATGTAGTTTTTCTGCAATGACTTTATCATCTTTAAGTGCTCCTTTTGTATCTCGATCGTCCAGGGGCCCCACTGATTGTTTAGCAGGCTTCCTGCTTCTGATGTACTTAAAAAACATTTGTTATTATTTTTTGTGGTTTTTTTTTTTTTTTTTTTTGCTAGCTGTTCTTCAAACTCCTTTTTGGCTTTTTTATTACATTTTTACACTTAATTTGGCAGTGTTTATGCTTCTTTCTATTTATCTCACTAGGGGTGTGTCTAGACTACATGCCTCCTTTGACGGAGGCATGTAGATTAGCCAGATCGGAAGAGGGAAATGAAGCCGCGATTAAAATAATCGCGGCTTCATTTAAATTTAAATGGCTGCCCCGATCTGCCGATCAGCTGTTTGTCGGCAGATCGGGGCAGTCTGGACGCGACGCGCCGACAAAGAAGCCTTTCTTCATCGGCACAGGTAAACCTGGTTTCACGAGGCTTACCTGTGCCGATGAAGAAAGGCTTCTTTGTCGGCGCATCGCGTCCAGACTGCCCCGATCTGCCGACAAACAGCTGATCGGCAGATCGGGGCAGCCATTTAAATTTAAATGAAGCCGCGATTATTTTAATCGCGGCTTCATTTCCCTCTTCCGATCTGGCTAATCTACATGCCTCCGTCGAAGGAGGCATGTAGTCTAGACACACCCTAGGATTTAACTTCCACTTTTTAAAAGATGTCTTTTTTATCTCTCACTGCTTCTTTTACATGGTTGTTAAGCCACGGTGGCTCTTTAGTTCTTCTACTATGTTTTTTAATTTGGGGTATATATTTAAAAATGCATACCCCAAATTAGAATTTGTATATTCTTCATGTTTACGGAGCAGAGGGAGTTTGTTTACTGAGTTTGTATATAGAAGTTGGGGGTAAATGGAATCTATTTACTTAACACTGACATAAATGATAAAGATACTTCCTTTTATGTGAAATAAAATGTTATATTGATTGTGGGCTAGTAGTGAGATTTCAGCATCCTATCTTTGGGGCACTTGTTTATAGACTTCATCACAGATTATGTACAATGTGGTGAACATTATTAAAATGAATCCAAGCAGCCGGTCTTTAAATTGATTTTCCTGTGTAGTAATTAACTTCTGATGTAGCAAAAGTTAGATGATGAGGTTTTGATTTATCCTCCATGTCTAGACATAACTTAAATTTGGGTACCTTTTTAATTTGAACTGATGACTGATGTAATCTATTACAATGGGGATAAAATAGACCACTGTCTTTAAAGTGTGTGAATGCATATGCTTGTCACTTCCACTATCAGTGGGAATTAGGATAGATCAGTCAGCTTGAATGAAGTTTTCGGGGAACAAGCTTCTGGCTAGCTGAAGACAAGATTATACATTAAATTAAATTCTTCAATATTTTACAAGGGAGGACTCTGAGCTAGTTATGGAATTGATTTTGACATTATAATTGAAATCTTTTTTCCCTCATATTTGTTTCTTTCTAGGCATGGACAACATCTTGTATTATTACTCTCTAGAGGAAACTGTTTTAAAGTAAGTAATATTCCACAGAACTAATTTACAATGAAATGCCTGCCAAAAACAGCTTTGTTTTTGTAAGTGCTTCTTGTAGTATTTTCCTTTGTACTCAGTTGCTTGAAATATCTCTTCAGAAAATAAGGTTTTTCATCACGAATTTTGCTGCTTTTCCACTTGGCAATATTATTTTTTATCTTTGTTGCTTAAGATGTACAAATGAATTAGGATCTTTGTTTATTACTTAATTTGCACTCTGATCTCAATGATTTCAGAAAAGTGCCATGGATTTTAGGGCTTGATTCTGCATGGCACCTCCTGCATGGTGCCTTCTTTCATCAGCTCTCAGTGATGTATCTCACAGAAGAGACTCAGAACCTTACTGATCAGGAAATCTCTTGTGTTTCCTCTGCAAGCTGATTTTTTATAGCTTAAAGCAAAGATTCTCAAACTGCTTGAGGGTGGACCATATATTATTAGTGAATGTGTTTTGTGAACTGTCCTTCACTCCCCACCTTTTCTATTCAGAATCTTTAAACTACGGGTATTATCTACTCAGCAAGTATTGTTAGAGAAGTATTTAATGCATTTTCAGTTGCCTTAAATACACTATAGTATTTGAAAACAAGCAGGAGATCCAACAGCAAGTGACCATATAGTGTTCTGTAGACTATAGATTGTAAATCTCCGGTATAGAATATAACATATGGTGAACTAAATATTCAAAAGTAGGTGCTTAGGTTGTTCTTGCAGAAATAGGCACACACGAGTGAAGATAATGAAGATGTATATAATTTACCCATTTAAAACTGTGTGTGGCTCTGTAAGTCCTGCTGAAAAAGTGAGATTGAGATCATGGCCTAGCTACGTACTCACACATGGGAACAAGGGAGCTTAAGGAAACCCTTGGTTCACCTGTGCTTACTACCTACAAAGCCTTGCAAATCCACAGATATTCTGCTTCATATCTGTGAATAACTGCATCCGTGGACCATTTTTGCTGAGAGTTGCTAGTGCAGCTTGGAGTGTGCATGGGGGAGGTATCTGATTTCTAGGAGAAGAGGAGGGATTCCAGCAAAGCAGTAACGTGCCCTTCCCTGAGGGGGGAGGGTCCACTCCAGTCCTGTGGAGTTGGAGCTGGGGGGGCAATGCCCTGGGTACAGGTGGGTTCCTGGGCAGCGGGGCCCACAACCTGCCATGGGGATTGGAGTGGGCAGGACCCCAACACGGTACCTTCTGCCCCACCCTGATATGTCAGAAGCTGCTGCTACCAGGTGCCATCACTTACAAGTTCCAGGTAGCAAAAGCACTCATTGCAAATCCATTCTCTTGAGACCTTCTCTCTGACCCCATGCTGTGCCTTACCCTCCCGTCCCTGCTCTCATGCCACTGGCTCTACTTACAGTGTGAAGGAGAGAGCAGTTACCACAAAGGTGCTATTCCTCTTCCTGTGCAGGGGACAGAGAATTGGTTACCAGAGTCTGGGAATAAGGAATCTTGGTTCTGCCCCCTCAATGTGTTGGAAAGTGAACTGCTCCAGAAAAAGGAATAGTGTTGTTTTACTGCTTAGAGCAATAAAGAAGGAAAAAAACAACAACCCTGAATTATTCCTAGATTAGATTAATAAAGGCAGATTATTAAAGTACAATCTACCCTTGAATATTGATAAGTTCCCTCTAAAGATTTGTAGTGGAAAAGTCTGTAAAGGTGAAAAAGAAAAGAAAAATTGAGTTTGTTCATTTTTTTTATCTTTATAGTGTATGGAGAAGGCCTAGAAGGGTTGCTTTCTTTTTTTCCTGCTGATTTTTTTCTTAGAATTATTAAAATTAAAACTTCTCTAATGTTAAGAAAGTAGGAAAACAGGAGTTACTACAGGCAGTCCCCGGGTTACGTACAAGATAGGGACTGTAGGTTTGTTCTTAAGTTGAATTTGTATGTAAGTCGGAACTGGTACATATTGTAGGGGAAAGTCTAGCCAAACATTTCTCCAGAGCTCAGTTTTATTCTCCTACACCTCACTTCCCTCAGTCCTTTATTCTCAAGCTGAGGTGTCTGCTGAGAAAAGCCGCTCTGCGTCTCCCTGGTCTGCGGGGGGCGGGGCGCTAGCTTCGCGTCTCCCTGGTCTGCTGAGGGGAAGCAGCTAGTGTGGGGTTGCCTCACCCCGTTTGTAAGTAGGGATCCGATGTAAGTCGGATCCATGTAACCCGGGGACTGCCTGTATATTGTATCTGACCAGTAGTCCATCAAGTCTATAACCTGTCTGCTGCAGTGGCCAATACCAAATGTTTCAGAGGAAGGAATGCTCAGTGTACAATATTCCAGTGATCATAGAATCATAGAACTGGAAGAGACCTCAGGAGGTCATCAAGTCCAGCCCCCTGCTCTAGGCAGGACCAATTCCAACTAAATCAACCCGGCCAGGGCTTTGTCAAGCCGAGACTTAAATACCTCTAGGGATGGAGACTCCACTACTTCCCTAGGTAACCCATTCCAGTGCTTCACCACCCTCCTAGTGAAATAGTTTTTCCTAATATCCAACCTGGACCTCTCCCACCACAACTTGAGACCATTGCTCCTTGTTCTGCCATCTGTCACTACTGAGAACAGCCTCTCTCCATCCTCTTTGAAACCTCCCTTCAGGAAGTTGAAGGCTGCTATCAAATCCCCCCTCACTCTTCGCTTCTGCAGACTAAACAGACCCAAGTCCCTCAGCCTCTCCTCATAAGTCATATGCTCCAGCCCCCTAATCATTTTGGTTGCCCTCTGCTGGACCCTCTCCAATGCGTCCACATCCTTTTTGTAGTGGGGGACCCAGAACTGGACACAATACTCCAGATGTGGCCTCACCAAAGCTGAATAAAGGGGAATGATGACATCTCTGGATCTGCTGGCAATGCTCCTCTTAATGCAACCTAATATGCCATTAGCCTTCTTGACTACAAGGGCACACTGTATCTAGCTTCTCATCCACTGTAACCCCCAGGTCCTTTTCTGCAGAACTACTACTTAACCGGTTGGTCCCCAGCTTGTAACTATGCTTGGGATTCTTCCGTCCCAAGTGCAGGACTCTGCACTTGTCCTTGTTGAACCTCATCAGATTTCTTGTGGCCCAATCCTCCAATTTGTCTAAGTAATTCTGTACCCTATCTCTGCCCTTAAGCGTATCTACCTCTCCCCCCATCTTAGTGTCATCCGCACACTTGCTGAGGGTGCAATACATCCCCTCATCCAGATCATTAATAAAGATATTGAACAAAACCGGTCCTAGAACCAAATCTTGGGGCACTCCGCTAGAAACCGACTGCCATCCTGACATGGAGCCATTGATCACTACCTGCTGGGCCCGGCCTTCTAGCCATCTTACCATCCATTTATCCAATCCACAATCCCTTAACTTGCTGGCAAGAATATTGTGGGAGACCGTATCAAAAGCCTTGCTAAAGTCAAGGTATATAACATCCACTGACTTCCCCATGTCCACCGAGCCAGTTACCTCATCATAGAAGCTAATCAGATTGGTCAGGCATTACTTGCTCTTTGTGAATCCATGCTGACTATTCCTAATCACTTTCCTCTCATCCAAGTGCCTCAATATGGATTCCTTAAGGATCCCTTCCATGATTTTTCCAGGAACCGAGGTAAGACTGACCGGCCTATAGTTCCCTGGATCATCCTTCTTCTCTTTTTTGAAGATGGGCACTACATTTGCCTTTTTCCAGTCATCCGGGATTTTTCCCGATCTCCACGACTTTTCAAAGATAATAGCCAAAGGCTCCACAATGACATTTGCCAACTCCCTCAGTACCCTCGGATGCACTAAGTCCGGACCCATGGATTTATGTACGTTTAGCTTTTCTAAATATTTCCTAACCTGTTCTTTACCCACCACGGGCTGTCCATCTTCATCCCATCTTGCGTCACTTGGCGCAGAAGTCCCCACATCATCTGTCACTAGGTTACCTCCTTCATCCATTAGGGGCCGCACACCTTCTCTGATCACCTTCTTCTTGTTAACATGCCTGTAGAAACCTTTATTTTTATCCTTCACATCCTTAGCCAGTCGCAATTCCATTTGCACTTTCGCCTTCCTGATAACCCCCCGGCATTCTCGAGCTATACCTTTAAACTCCTCCCTGGTCATTTGTCCAAGTTTCCACTCTTTGTAAGCTTCCTTTTTGTGCTTAAGTTCACCAAGGATTTCCCCTGTAAGCCAGTCTGGTCTCCTACCATGTTTGCCTCTCTTGCTACGTGTCGGGAGGTTTCTTTCTGTGCCTTCAATAAGGCTTCTTTAAAATACTGCCAGCTGTCCTGGACTCCTTTCCCCTTCATGTTAACATCCCAGGGGATTCTGCCCATCAGATCTCGGAGGGAGTCAAAATCTGCTTTTTTGAAGTCCAAGGTGTGTATTTTACTACTCTCTTTTCTTCCTTTGGTCAGGATCCTGAAATCTACCATCTCATGATCACTGCTTCACAGGTTGTCACCCACTTCCACTTCCCCTATAAGTTCCTCCCTGTTTGTGAGCAGAAGGTCAAGCTGCGAACGGCCCCTGGTCGGATCCTTCAGCACCTGTGTCAAGAAGTTATCCCCAACATTCTCCTGGATTGCCTGTGTACTGCCGTATAGGTTTCCCAGCAGATGTTAGGGTGCTTAAAGTCCCCCACGAGAACCAGGGCCTGCGATCTGGAAGCTTCGCTCAGTTGTCCGAAAAAAGCCTCATCTACCTCATCCACCTGATTTGGTGGCCTGTAGCAAACACCAACCACAACATCAAGGCTGTTGTTTGCTCCTTTAAACTTAACCCATAGACTCTCAACAGGTTTTTCTCCCTCTTTATACTGGAGTTCAGAACAATCGTAGTGCTCTTTTACATATAGTGCTACTCCTCCTCCTTTTCTCCCCTGCCTTTTGTTCCTGAACAGTCTATACCCTTCCATGACAGCACTCTAGTCATGCGAGTCATCCCACCAAGTCTCTGTTATCCCAATTAAATCATATTTCTTGGTCTGGGCCAGGGCCTCCAGTTCTTCCTGTTTGTTGCCCAGGCTTCTCGCATTAGTGTACAAACACTTCAGGTAACCAGTTGATCGTCCTATCTTCTCCATTCGAAACTGGGGTCCTCCTTTCTCGTTCCTTGCTCTATGCATTTCTTCCCGGTATCTGACTTTCCCACTCCCCTCAGGGTTTTGGTCACCGTCCCCCGACGAACCTAGTTTAAAGCCCTCCTCACTAGGTTTGCAAGCCTGCCCATGAAGATGCTCCTTCCTCTCTTGGTTAGGTGGATCCCATCTCTTTCTAACAGTCCTTGCACCCGGAACAGTCTCCCATGGTCGAAGAAACGAAAGCCCTCTCTGCGACACCATCTGCGCAACCACACATTTACATCCTCAATTCGATGATCCCTGCCCAGTTCTTTCCCTTCAACAGGGAGGATGAGGAGAATACCACTTGCGCTCCAAATTCTTGGATCCTTCTTCCTAGTGCTACATAATCAGCAGTAACACGCTCAAGATCATTCTTGGCCATATCATTAGTTCCCACGTGGAGAAGCAGGAAGGGGTAGCGATCCGAAGGTTTGATCATCTTGGTAAGCCTCTCAGTGACATCCTGAATGCGAGCTCCCGGTAAGCAGCACACCTCTCGAGATTCCAGGTCCGGACGGCAGAGGGATGGCTCAGTCCCTCTTAGGAGGGAGTCCCCGACCACCACCACCCGTCGTTTCCTTTTGGGGGTGGTGGCCGTGGAACCCCCATCCGTAGGACTACGCATCCCATGCCTTCCAGTAGATGGTGTTCCCTTCTGGTTTCTTCCTTGTGAGGTCCCTTCCAGAGCTTTCAGCACTGCAGAGCCTGTGGAGAGAGCTTGAAAGCGATTGCTTATCTCTATAGCATCGGGGGATTCCTGTGCTGGCCTTTTTCCCCTTCTAGAAGTTACATGCTGCCAGTTCTCTTCTTGGTCACGTACTGCCCTCTCTGGCTCTTCCGCCTGCTGTGCTTGAAGGATTAAATGCTGCCTTCTATCGAGGAAGTCTTCATCCTCTCTGATCAAGCGTAGGGTCGACACTTGGGCCTCCAGTCCTCTAATTTTTTCTTCCAAAATGTCGACCAGCTTGCACTTGGTGCAGATGAAATCTGTTCTTTCTTCCGGGAGGAAGACAAACATGGCGCACGCTGTGCAGGTAACAACAGCAGACCTATCACCAACCATCGCTGCTGTCCTGGAAAAGGGATTTAAAAAGAAGGCAAGAGAACCTCCCACCTTTCCCAACTCCCTCTCAAAACTCCCTGTTAGCACTCACCTGTTCGCAAGCTCCTTGGTCGCTTGCCCACTGCCTTATAAAGCCCCTCCCCCTACCAAGGCTCAGCCAATCAGCAGAGGCTTCTAGAATTCAAACTTTAATTAGAAGCCAACAGTTTCCACCTGCCAATCACAGCCAATCACAGCACAAACTCCATCAAGGGGAGGGGGAGGGCAGAGGGGAGGTGGGGAAAAAAAGCCTCACTCAAACACAGGGGAAAATAAATAAATAAATAAATAAACAAAAAACAAAAAAGAACACACACCAACCCTCACTCACAAACACAAGCTCAGCACACAGCAAGAAAGCCCCAAACACAACACCCACTTCCCTCAAGACTACTGTACCTGCTTCTCCTCTACCTGGAGAACTCCCTCTCTAAAGCCTCACTCGAACAGGGAAAGGGGAAGAAAAAAAAAACCAATACCACCACACACCAAACAAACACAAGCTCAGCACACAGTAAGAAAGCCCCAATAACAAAACACACTTCCCTCAAGAGTCCTGTATTTGCTTCTCCTTCACCTGGAGAACTCCATCTCAAAACTCCCTGTTAGCCCTCACCTGTTCGCAAATTGTGATGGGCAATTTGTGGCCCACAAACCACACACTGCTGGTCAGGGTAAACCACTGGTGGGCTTCCAGATTTTTTTATATTTCATAAAGAAGTTGAAAATGATACAAAGTCATATATTTTGATTGCAGATAATCTTTAAAGATTTGGACACTTTATTTAGGTTTTTATGTGGAAACTGAGCACTTTAGAAAATCTGGCTCTCATCAACTTGTTTTTGGTTAGTTCAATTCAGAAAGGATCTCTGTGGCAGACCCATACTTTCCTAAGATCAGGGACCTGATGTTTATATTTTATGTTATGTTTTAATTTGTTTTTACTACTGTGTGGGTGATGAAAAAGAAATACAATAAAACAATATTTAAAATATAGTTAAAAAAGGAAAAATCCCTATGACTTCTGAAAATGAAAACATTTAAAAAAAATTACTATAAATCTCTGTGGGATTTTTTATAATGAGAGTAAAATAACATTATTTTGTAATATGAGTCCCAGGAATCTGTAAAATGATCATTTTATCCACTCTGCCAACTACTTCTCTTTGTGCTAGGATTCTGTTTGAGGAATAGTAGCCTTAAGATCAAATACAGGTCATTTATTTTTTAAGAAATAGTTTTCTATAAAAACTTTTTAAGAATGAATGGATTTCGGGTTTTTTTTTCCTGACAGGCTTGCAAATTGCAATCACTGCTCTTCCTTTTCCCCTTCCTGATTTTTTTTCTTCATGGTATTTTAAGGACTGTAATTTTTACTTTATCATTTGTTACTTCCTGTAACCTGAATCATAGTAATAGTATAGATATTGAAGTAACACCAACATGCCTGCTAATCAGTAAATTGGTTCTATGGATGTAACTTTGTCAAACTAATTTTAAAAAAACCTTCCTCGCCAGTAGAGAGACATAGTCTTACATCTAAGCTTCAGTTGCTCTGAGAAAGTGATTGAGGCCACTTAGACTTTTATTTATTTTTATTAATATTTAAGTAATGAGCAATCAAATATCCCTTGAAATCCTAGTATAGACTGCACATACAGGGTGTGTCTACACAGCACCCCAAACTTGAAATAAGATATGCAATTTGCACTACGCAAATTCTGTATCTTATTTCGATTCTATTTCAAAATACAGTGAAACGTTTGTTATCTGGCACTCTGTTAACCAGAAAACTTTGTTAACCAGCATTGCCCCCAGCCACAATACTATTACATCTTCAGGCGCATAGGCCTGGCTTGATTTACCACTGTTGGCTTAACAATTTTTTATTTAAGAAGTACTAATAATCTTTAACTCATTTAAAAGATACCAGGTAGCTATTTCTAGATGTACCCATACTTTTACTCAGTGTCAGTTAACTGAACATGGCACATAATGCTTCTGTTGAGTTGAGTAGGATTTCTGTCTTGCATGAAATCTTTGGCAGATGGATTTTGTAAGGTCCATACACTGCAGTAATGACGTTTGATTTAGCACAAAGCTCTGTGTCTTCGTGAGAATTCATCAGAAAAAGTCCACCACCTGAACTGACAAAGGATTTTTAAGGTGATCAAAGTGCAATTTTATAAAGTGTTCTTGTCGTTAAGTCTTCTCTTGTTGAAATAAATGGCAAAACTCCAAGAACTTGCCCCAAGGGAAGAAATATTGCTAACATATAAGCAATGATGGCTGATGAGTGAAGGGCCTTAATGCACATGTAGTTATTTGTCTTCTTCAGCTGGTCTTTCACTATCAGGAAATGGCCAACCCAGAGATTACTATTTTAAAAAGGGAGTCCATGAGCATAAAAATCATGCTTAGGTTGTTACAGACCTGTTACAAGTGTTACTGCATCTAAGATTACTATAACTGAGGCTAAAGAGAGACTTTTTTTTGCTTTGTAAGTTTATTTTGTACATATTTGACATATATAGTCAGTTTCATTGTTTCCCCTGTATAGTCAGACAGTTCATCACATCTTCCTGTTATTATTTGGTAAAAAGTCTTAGCCCTGGTCTACAGAAGGGCGTTATTTTGAAATAACCTCCCTTAGGTCAAATTTATAAGTGGAGTGTTCACACTACCAAGCCTGGGATTTCTAAATCATGGGCCACTTATATGAAATCTGTACTCCTGCTTTCTTCAGGGAATAACACTAATTTAAAAATAGTTATTTGTAATAGCATTAGTGTGGATGCTCTGGTGCTACTATTTTGAAATAACTACTCTCCAGAGTAATTTGCTCTAATTACTCCCTAGTGCTTCCTAGGGCTCTAAGTTAAGGTGGCACGGTCACATTAAGGATCCTTCTTCAGACTAATGTTGATGCTTTCCATAGTGGGAGTTAAGTCCAATTTAGTTATTTTGAAATAATTTCCTAGTGTAGACATGCCCTCAAAGGGATAGTATTCTAACTTTAAAAACAATGAGCAATCCTGCAGCAGCTTAGAGGCTAACAAATGTATTAGGTCATGTTAGTCTCTAAGGTGCCACAGGACTGCTTGTACCTTTTTGGGTCTTTCGCAGAGTACCAGGGGACAGAAATTTAAAGATGAGAATGTGAATTTTAAAATGAAAAAACTGACTGTGGGACTCAGATGGATGTTGCATATGAAGCTACATATGACTACTGTTTAAGTTGACTGTGTTGCTTTACCTATGAACATTTTAAGATGTGTGTGTGGGGCTGTGTCAACACTACAGAGTTTTTTCAGAAAAACAGCTGTTTTTCTGAAAAAACTTCATTTACGTCCACACTGCAATCACGTTCTTTTGAAAAAAAATTGAAAGAACAGAGGGGGTTTTCCGACATTAGTAAATCTCTTTCTATGAGGAAAAAGCTTTTTTTCCAAGAGAGCTCTTTCAGAAAAAGGCATGTGTGTGGATGAGGAAGAGGGAGTTCTTTTGAAAGAGGAAGATAGATGAAAAAATCACAGGTGCCCTGGTGGTCACTCTGTCCATAGTAATCACAGTTTAAATGCAGCTAGCGTCCATTCACTGAGGATGCTATCTTTCAAAAAAGCAGATTGCTTTTTCGATGTGCTTTTGCAGTGTGGACGCTCTCTTTCGGAAGAAGTTTTTTCGGAAGATCTCTTCCAGAAAAGCTTCTTCTGAAAGAAGCCTGCAGTCTAGATATAGCCTGGGGAAAATAAAATAATTACTAATGTTTTAAGTAATTAAACTGAAGAGCATGTTGCTATGTTTGCACTCTTCTGTTTACACTACTAATCTTTTTGTAAATGTTAGAAACAAATTACTTTTGACATTGGGAACAAGTTGTTCCATTTGTTTGAAGAGAAAAATATACTGGGTTTGAGACTCCTCGGACATATAGTGGTGTAAGTCAGAACTAACTCCGCTGAAAACAATGGAGTTACACTAGTGCAAGAATAATCAAATTGTGGCCTCTTTATTCTTCTTTGCATCACTTCATTTTAAAGGACAAGATGAACACCCAAAGACAGAAACGTGATTTGATTTAATTTCTTGATCTATAAAGATTGGGCCTAATAAACAAAAGAATAGTATTGTATTCTCTACAGTCCATTAATTTGCGGTATACAATGGAATGTATTTTCTGGACTGCATAGTAGCAAACCTTGAAATATTTCTTTCAAATACCAATACCATGTTGATTTAAAATCAGCTATAGTCATGGAATCAATGTTCTGTTTCTATGCAGTGAAGGCATAATGGGAAATGATGCAATACAAATATAAAGAATCGTGATTCTTTTTCAAGACCATTCAATATATTTTCTTTTCATTGGCTTGGCTTAGTCAGTTGTAATTGAGAAAAATGTATTCTGAGAAATCTGCTTTACTGATATAAATTACTTCAGAGCATCAAAATATCTTGTCCTTTTGCTGTTTTGTTCTTTAAAGGAATCAGTGCAGGGATTCATTCTCTCTTCATCAAAGTCAGTGACCACATGAATGAGCTTGGCCAGTTCTACAATATCAGTCATAGCAGTCGATCCCTTAGGTGCCAATGAGTAATACCCACGAATGGTAAGATTAACAAAAAAAGAGAGCGCCCAGTATACATCAGTGTAAATAAAAAAATACTCCCAACATGCCCTTTTTAAGGTAGTGTTAAGCTGAGACTCTTGCAGATATAAAGGATGGGAAATTTCAGAGTAACATTTTTGACACATTAGGATCTTTCATTACATAATTGCACAATTTATAGTTAAGGATATGGCTGACTTAACTTATCTGAAGTCCTCCTTACTACCTACCCAGTGTGTGCTCCAAGGTTGCTGCCTGCAATTACTTCCCAGTAGGTCTTTATTTTGCCAAGAATGTGATAGAACTCTGCTCCTTTAGCAGTTAACTTAGATTCTACACCATGACTGCCAGTTTCTAGGCTTCCTGTCAACCAAACTCTATTATTCTTGTGTTGTGGATGTGGTTCAAGAGGCAAGATGTAGGGTAGTTATATGGCAATGCGTCTTCAGATTGTATATGGAAGTCTCAGTAAGATTTCATGAGTACTTCTGATTGCTGCTACTGTCACCAGCCACTGTAGGTGAGACAGTGGGAAGCCGTGGAGAGAAATGAAAAGACTTCTAAAATTTAACAGGAATTCAGTTAGTAGTTTTCAATAAATATTTAATGGGGTTATCAAGAAATTTCACTAACATTTTAGGCCCTTTTCATAGGTTTATGAAATATCCTATAGAATTCTATCAGATAATATAATTTTCTGATACATTCTGGAAGGTAGTAAAAAATCTACAGTTTTCTGTAGAAATTAACCATTCAAAAAGAATAAATAAAACTCTGGTCCATACAGAGTTGAGGATTAATCAGCTGAATAAGTAAGTATTCAACTAAAGTAATATCCTGATTTTTGAGAAATCTAGTTATTTTAGAAATTAATCTGAAGACTTCAGCATTTAAAAGCAGTAGGTTTATCTGTCAAATGGAAGGAGAATTTGCTTTGGTGGTACTTAAGGCTAAGTTTTTGTCAGAGTATTTTAATGGACATGTCATGGGAAATAAACAAAATTCACAGAAGCCCATAACCTATCCCTGACTTTCACTAAAAATGTCTCTGACAAAATGGGGAGGCAGGTTTAGCGTCCACTACTGCTGGGGCTCTAGGGTCACCCATTGCTGGGTTGGTAGGAGCTCTGGGGAGCCCTTGCCCCCAATGTCTGTGAGCTTATGGGGGTCTCCCACCTCCTGCTGTGTCTGGGCAGTTGTGTGGAATCACTCTTTGTCTGAGTAGCTGGACAGCCCTGCTGCAGCTGGTATTTCTTAGCTGTCCCACGCCCAATGCGATCTTTAGGTGAGTCCTGGGTCCATTAGCTCTTCCCACAAGGCTGTGGAAGGGACCTTTAGACATGGGGAGGCTTGTGCCTGCCTGTCTCCTCGATTTTCAGTAAGGCTGCAGCCTCTTATTGCCCCCTCCTGGACAGGGTGCCAACACCAGTGCAGGAGCTGGGAGGAATGGAGGGGGGCTGGCTGGAAGCTCCAACCTGGAGGCAGAAAATGTCATGGAGACCTGTTGAAGTCACAGATTTCATGATTTCTGTGACCTTTGTGACATAATTGTAGCCTGAGTTGTAGTTAATAGTTTTACTTGTGATCTTTAAGCAATAGTCAGGGAGACAACATATACACAGTGGCTACGTCTACACTGGCATGATTTTCCGAAAATGCTTTTAATGGTAACATTTTCTGTTAAAAGCATTTTCGGAAAAGTATGTCTAGATTGGCAGGATGCTTTTCCGCAAAAGCACTTTTTGCGGAAAAGCGTCCGTGGCCAATCTGGATGCGGTTTTCCGCAAAAAAGCCCCAATCGCCATTTTCGCGATTGGGGCTTTTTTGCGGAAAACAGTACTGTGCTGTTTACACTGGCCCTCTTGCACAAATGATTTGTGCAAGAGGGCTTTTGTCCAAACGGGAGCAGTACAGTATTTCCGCAAGAACGCTGATGATCTTACATGAGATCTTCAGTGTTCTTGCGGAAATTCAAACGGCCAATGTAGACAGCTGACAAGTTTTTCCGCTAAAGCAGATGATTTTGCAGAAAAACTTGCCGGTCTAGACACAGCCAGTGTGTTCCACAAAGTCTTTTTTTATCCTTAGACTTCCATCCAACTTCAGCTGTTTTTCCTAGTTTTTAAAAACATTACCTCAGAGTTGAATGGAAGCTAGCTTTAACCTTATTCCATGCCCTCTTCATAAGAAGAGTGAGTATAACCCTGCTTTTGCACATAGCTAACTACTGCCTCATTTTAATGGTGAAAATCTGGGCCTTGTGCCTTGTGTAAATCCAAGAATACATGCACACACAAATGTGTTACCACTTTATTCAACCATTGTTCAGATGTTGAGTAGAAAAGTTGAAAATGCAGGTTGAACCTTCGAAATCTGGGACTTTTTGGTCTGGCAATATCCATGGTCCAGCAGGACCGTGGATGTTGTTGGATCAGAGTGCCCTAGCACCTGGGCATGTGAACTGGCTGGGAGCCCTGGCCACTGGGACTGGTTAGCCCTGTCCCTGGGGACCTCAGGCCAGGTGGGGTAACAGCAGGACAGCTAGCAGCAGAAGTGGGGCAGTTAGCAAGCAAGCCCCATCCCCAGGAATTCCCAATTGTGTGTGTGGGAAAAGTGGGGCCACGGTAGCTGAGGAGCTCTGTCCCTGGGGAACCCCAACACACCGGAGCCTAAGTCCTGCAGGCTGGAGCCCAGTGGCAGTGGGGCCAGAGCAGAGCCAGCCACAGGGAGGGGGAGCATCCTGGGAGGCCAGTGGCAAGGGAGCTCCCCTGATCTGGCAAATTTCCTCATTAGGAACATGTCAGGTCCCAAGCGTGACAGACAAGGAAGGTCCAACCTGTAGTAATATTCCAGAAAAACCATTGAATGCTCTGAAGAGAAGGGTCACACTTTTTTGAAGGGTATATAAACTTGCTGTGTAATACCCAAAAGACCTAGCAATGACACGGCAGCATGGGAAGTAGTGAAAATGTTAAAAACCTACAGTATAATTAAAAACAGTTAAAATATAATGTAGTATCAGTGTCCCACTGAAAATGGATATGTTACACTGTTTTGCAATAGTTATCACTTTATAACTGATGTCCGCAAGATTGGGTCCCTTGTAGGGATGTAAGCGACTAGTTGAGTCACTATTTGAGGTAGCAAAGGGGGGAAAGCAGGAGCCAATGCTGGGGGGAACTGACTTCAAAGCCAATTCCTCCCAGAACTGTCTCTATGGTGTGGTGGGAGGGGAATAGGGGAGGTAGAGGTGCAACAGTCTGGGACTGGTGGGAGCTGGTGTTACCTGGGGAACTGAGGTAAGCAATTGTTGTGGGAGCTAAAGCTAATAGCAATGACTAAGCCCACGGCCTAAAGCCGGATGTCCCCCTCCCAGAAGCCAGATTCGGCCTGGTGTTACGTATCTGATCACCGTTGGATTGGGTAACCACAAATCAGGCTAGACCAATGTTTAGGGCCAAACCATATATTTTGAACAGTAGAACATACACCAACAACAACAGTGTAAACCCACCCTATCCCAGAAGAAAAGAAGATAGATAAGTCCCGGATACAACAAAGGGGAATATACTTTACAAATCAGAGGCAGATGGCGATTGATGCCTGCGACCTTCTACCCTGTAGCTAGTGTAAAGCCTTAGGGGAGGACAGCAGGGAGTCCCTCGCTGACAGGGAAAGGTAGTCCTGTTGAACGGCCCTCCTGCAGGTGGATCTCTGCCTCCAGTGAGTCGGGTAGATTCCCTCTGGGATCGGCGCTTGGTAGCCCTTCGACTTCCAGTCCAATCCAGCGGGTAAGGATGATGGTAACTGAGTTCAAGTCCATGTGGCAGAAGCCAATAATCCTTAAGTGGGGCGTTCCCACACTCGCGAGGCTCTCTCTCCCACACTTGAACAAATCCAATCCTTATACCAGAACCCACAAACTAAAATGGATCACCACGGGAGACGAACAGACACTGACAGGACTTGGGACAGCAGACAGTGACTGACAGGCTACGATACGGACGGACGGTGGCGAACCCGAACCCTTCCTTGGTCAGGGCTTATAAGCCCTTCAAGGCGGGAAAAGGGTGGTAAGGGTGGTGTGCAGCAAATGGTGCCGTGTGCAGCACTCCAGTAGGGAGGGGTGCACAGTTTCTGAGCGGTGTGTAGCTCATTTTAGTGCCTAGTGCACAGTTTTGGGCTGAGTGCAAACGATAGTGCGGGGTGCACTGAGCAGGTGACTGTGTGCACTTAGGTTTTGGCGGGAAAAGGGTAACACAGGGAGAGGAAGGGAAACAAGATGGAATCTAAAGAGGCTCCATTTTGAACATAATAGCTTTAAATGACTTTTCCCTGGCAACACTGGGAGTGCTTAGTCCTGGCTTGCACCGGGTCCCGGACCTATTCCTGCTGTGGCTCTACTTGGGGGTAGGTGCCATGCACCCTCCCTCCATCCCCCTCCCTGGTGCTCTGAGGGGAGCTGGGCCTGTCTGAGGAGGCCTCGACCCAGCCAAACTCCCCATTATCCTCTTTCCTCTTCTTCCCCCATGAAACTTGGGAACTGCACATGAGGGGAATGGGGCCAGGGATAAAAATATGTGGAATTAGGGAGAGGCATTTTCCATGCATCACCTCTTCACCAACTTTGATGAAGAATTTGTATAGTGTTTTATATATACCTCTTTTACCTGGTGGAGTGAAATGAGAACCTGGTATCCTGAGGAAAGCATAGTAGAAGAGACCATGGCACACTCATCCATTAAAACTGTGCAGCTGTGGAAACAAAGTGAAGCAAAACAGTGGGGACCCTGGAAATATCTTGATAGCACACGGTCAGCTGCACTCATCAACAAATTTTTCCTCAATATTGAAATATGAATAAACTTTCTCATCTGTCTGCATCCTTCAAGAAATGAAGTTGTTTGGTTCTGCAGGGATTGATTATTGAGGATGAGATTAGAAGAATCTGATCCCCTTATCAAAAGCATAACTCTCCTTTTGACGTGCATTATTAACGTCAGAGCTTCGGAGAATGAAAATAGGGTAGTCAATTAAAATGACACCAACAAATCAATGTCAATTTCTATGACAGAAATCCAGTTGCATTTCGTGTTACAAAACCTGCACTTGTATCTATTTATAAAAGCAATACTTAAGAATTCTGTTCCAAATATAGAATAGTGATAGAAATGCAGCCGTGTTAGTCTGGTCTAGCTGAAACAAAAGACAGAACTATGTAGCACTTTAAAGACTAACAAGATGGTTTATTAGGTGATGAGCTTTTGTGGGCCAGACCCACTTCCATATGTGGAAGAAAATCGGCACAACCATATATACCAAAGTGATACAATCAAAAAAATGAACGCATGTGAAATTGACAAATCAAATTTTAGAACAGAGTGCGGGTGAGGGGGGAAGGTTAGTGTCTGTGAGGTAATGACATAGGGGTGATAACTTCCCCTATTTAGTCTTTAAAGTGCTACATAGTTCTGTCTTTTGTTCCAAATATAGTTACATTGTTTTCTGCATAAATGTATCTTCAGTTGTTTTTGTTTTTATTATTCCAAATTTACATGTCAAATTCATTACTAGAAGGATATAAAACAATCCATATATTATGGATAAACAATTATGAAATAGTGATTGATACTTTAATGGAAACACTAACAAACTGTTAATTCTAATGTCATGTATAAATATCCCATATTAAGGTCATTTTAAAACACACTCATGTTTGTCTGAGAGTACCTTAGTTCTTCATTTTTAGTGATATTAATTTTATATTAAAATAATAAGGATGATATTTTGATTTTTTTTTAATCCTGTGTAAAGAAAGGACTTGACTTGGTATTTAAAGCAGACATAAACTGGAGCAAATGGAATGGCACAGCAATTATTCCTTGGAGCTATTTCCCACCTGGTGTTGACAAGATGAATTCATATGCTATCCATGGATCTGGGATTGGAAGAACATATGAGGCACTTTATCCAATACCTAGAGAGGAGATTGAATTTGATCAGAAGCCTAATTTGTGAGTACAAAACCGGTATCTTATTTTTACTAGTTCTTGTCTGTGACTATTAATACAGTGAGTTTGGGAAATCCTTCCTACTGCAGAATAATGCAGTGAAATACTTTCAGCATGAAACTGATAAGAATTTTGAAACTGCCTTTTGGGTCTTGATTCAAAGCCCATTAAAGTCTGGAAATGGAAGTCCTTCCATTTACTTTAATAGGGTTTTGACCATAGGCTTTGTGGTGTCCGGGGTGCAAAGCAGGCTCAACATTATTGGTTTCTGCCTGTGAAGATTCCTCCTATGCAGGTAAATCCTCAGGTGGAGTAGAACTACTATACAAACTCCTACTCTACCCCCTCTCCTAACCCCAAACCAGGAGATAGCTGTGCTGTTCCTAAAATTCATCAATCCTTGCCTGCCAAAAAGACCCTCTTTGCCCAGGTAAATAGACTTCAGCTTTCAGGACTTCAGCTGTCCTGCTAAAAATGGTTATATAGATGTTACAGCCCATGCAGAAACTCAGACTAGCTCAAGTCCAGCTGGACTCCTAGGTTTGCTCCCAGCTTCAGGGTGTGCACATATCTTTACAGCCGTAGGCAGCTGGATTTAAGGTAGAGGGAACAGCCTTTGAATGAGATTTGTCAACCAAATAAACCTTTACATTTTTGGTCACAATTTTGGGTATCTGTTTTGTGAATGCAAAAGCAGCATTTGTGTCCTCAGTAATTTGACCTTGAAATACTAATTCAGTTGGCACCATTAAAATATTAACACTTACTGTTCAGAGGAGTTACAGTGACTGGGTATTTGTCATGTTTCCTGTTCGAAAGAGAGTCCCACAAATACAGCTGTAAAAGTGAAACTGAACTCCAATAACTAACAAGATTTGACTAGCATCGAATCTATTTACCCACAGAGTGACTATGCACAAAAATGTAGACTCCAATGATTGTGCATAATATTTTGAGTCCAGATTTTGGTTGCAGCCCATCTTCACAACAAACAGTTCATTTTGAAGTGTATTATTAAAATGAATGTGGAAACTTGTATCTTTACTTACAAGTTGTTGTTTTTTTCTATCCTTGTTTCTTACCAATAGTCATCGTCTGGAGTATTTCAAAAGCTTCAGTCTAAAGTGGATTATGGGAGACAACTGGGAGCAACCAGCATCAGACCTGTGGATATAGCTTAATCAGTGTCTACAATCAAGTAACACTCTAAATCACAAACACAGTTATTATTTTTATATATATATAAACACTTCAGCAAAAACTAACAGCCTCTATCCTCCAAATACTTTAAAAGTCTAATTTTAGATTTCTGGAATGAAGTTGTATTTTGTCACTTTTTCAACTGATGTGGCAATTAAAATAAAGTAAGAGGCGATGTCCTTTGATAATGTTTTGTTTTATATTCAATTATATACAATTAAAAGATAAAAAGGGGTTAATGAGTGTTTTAAGCACCCTTTTAATGCATGTTTTATCTTCCTTAAAATATCTCTTGTAAGTTAATAGAAGCCAATTACAGTATTTTGATCTGTCTGCAAAATACAAATGATATTAATATGTAATTTTAATAGTAATATATTTCAGTGTGAGTTTTTGGGAATACTGTTGAGGAAGATACTAAAAACAGGGTTTTTTTTTCTTGAATAGAGTAATGTCCGTCTGCCTGGAAAGATTTGTAAGGGACCATGATGCAGACTCATGGTGCTCTACAAGGATGAAGCTGGAGATCACAGATACAAACTAAGACACCATATCATGCAATACTTTCATCGCTACCAAAATGATTCGGTTCTCTTCAGGCTCTTGTATCACACAGATTACCCTTTTTGGATTTATAAGAACTTCTGCCCCAAAATTAAATAAGGGGGCTGCACAGTTACTCAATTCTTAAAGGAAATGTTGTAGAAAAAAATTCAGGATTTAGATTAGAATTGTAGGATAGATGCTGCCTATTATGTGTTTTACACAGTGCCTTGCATGATAGGGGACACTGGCTAGGGCTTCTGTTTGATACTGTAATACAAATATAATAATAAAGGAAGTGAAGTTCATATGCATGAGTTCTCTTTCCCCAGATAGCTCCATAACTTGCTACCATGGAACTTTGTGCTTTGGTATTGGGAAATGTCCATGGCAAACCAGCCTTTCCCATTGACCCACATAGATCTCAGAAGATCTGTAAATTCTAGAGGATGAAAGCTTTGTTGTTTCTATAAAACATAAACAAACTCCATTCTACCCCATTGAAAGAAATCAGATTAAACTACTGAATGGAAATATTTCCATGTTGTAGGAAGTGATCTAGTCCATAAGCTAAGCTAATAGTCCCAGCAACATCAAAACCAGTCATGATTGCTTAAAGTACATATGCAGAATTGCTCTGTGATCTATTAATAACTATTCTGTTTTGAACTTAGATTTTTATAGATACTTGGAAGTACTAAAGTTGGTTGTAGAGCTTTTTTCCTCTACAAATGCTATTTTCAAGGGTAACTTTCACTGAGCTATAGCGACCATACAATGTGTCCTGTGCTGTCTTGGCCAGTTGTTACGCATTGATGAAATACTGCAGATGATGATCAGTCTATTTTCCTGCCAAAATATCTTTTGCAGATCTTAGAACTCTTCTGAGTTTAGAACTTTTCAGGCCCTAGTGAAGTAGATATTGAAGTTCATGTACCAGTAGTCCAACAATGAGACAGAATGGAAACACATTGTAGTTAAGTATTTTGCCCAGTTATTTGCATTTATAGGAGCAGGGCCAAATGTGATCCTGGATTAAGTAAGCATAATTATTAGTAAAATCAGCTCCTGGGCTGAATCTAGCCCAATGTCTTTAAAGCTTTGTCTTGTATTTCTTATAATGTCACCTTAAATGTGAATTTAGGAACTTTAAATGAAAGTGTGTAAAGTTTTCTCTGCAGAGTGTTATTAACAAGAGGGCTTCTGGATTAATTCAACAGCCAGGTCTGTTCTTTCAGCCATAAGCTATGCTGTCAGGGAAACTTAATTACAGTTTAAGTGGGATGCAAATGAGTTGTGACACTACATCATTTCACATGAAAGGTTCATTACTTACATTAACTTGCACAATGCTCTCTCCTAAGCATAAGCCTCATTACAATTTTTTTATTTTTTAACATGGTTAAATGTGAGTAGGACTTTTACTTTTAATATGTCCATTCTTAATCATTTAAGCTTTAAGCTGTTACATTTATTAAATCAGTATAAAATTAACTAACATCTACATGCCAGTCACTGAAATGCTAGTCATGTCTGTTCCCACTTCTCATTCTGAATTCTAGTTTGTTCATTTTACATGCCGAGCTGTGAAATGTTAACTTGATGTAGACTTGCATGCTCTTCTTCAAGTGGGTGGGAAGAAAATACCATGATTCTTAATGCTATAACTAAAATAATCCTGGGTTAATAACTTAATCATGTATATAGGACAGGGCTACTCAACTTTGGAAGCTCTAGGGGCCACAATGATACTCACGGCACATACCAAGGACCGCAAGGTAAGTGTGGTTGCGTGTACATGCAAATATATATGCAAATATATGCATATAGCTTCTTTCACACTGACGGGCATGAATACAAAGATTAAGGAAAGACTGCACAACATGCAGGCTCTATTTAAATCAGTTCTGCTGATATTAATAAAATGCAACCCAATTTCAACCCATATGATAGCACTTTGAATGAGCAATGACAATCCAGGAATTTAACCACTAAAATGCATATCAACAAAAGACCATTATATTGACTACTTTTTTGTTTTGGCTCCCACCTGAAGGCCACATGTTGAGCCCCATATAAACCCAAACTGCACCACAGGCCACAAACAAACGGGCCACGTGCCATGTGCTAAGTAGCCCTGATTTAGGATGACCAATATTTGGTAAGTGGTGAATCAAAGATCAGTTATTGAGTCATTCTCAAAAAAGAAAATACTATGTAATGTCTTAAATAGCAGAGGAACCAGTAAATAGCAGCTGCCTAGTAGAGGGTAGCCTTTATAAAGGACTGCTGTGGTGTAGTACTGGAAACTGTGGGAATAGTTTGATACAGTTCAGACAGAGGGCTGTCCTTTGGAAGCAGTGCTTTTTATCCCGGTTTCACTCTGCATCTTTTCTTCCAACTTTGAATACTGCACAGAATATTTTTTTCATTTCCCCCTCTCTTCCTATACCTATAATTTTTTAATACCATTTATATTTTAGGCAACAGCAAGCAGCAATCGAATTACTATTTATTTGCCAAAGTATCAGATCAATATGGATCAGTATTATAAAATATATTATAAAATAGCTATTCTGTCTCTAAGGAGCTGATTTTCAGTGTACATAATGCGACTAGTTAAAACTAAATTTAATCAAAGCTGCCCAGCCTGAGTGAGAGAGTCTTGAAAAGTATACTTATAAAAGTGAAGCAACTTTTTCTTGGACCCATTTATTTTCAAACCCAGATGAGATTTGATTAGCTAGAATAATCCTCAAATTGCAGCTAAAGCAAAGTCATGGAGTCAAGACTCCTGGGTTCTATTTTCACATCAGCCAGTGATTTGTTGTTTAACTTTAAGCAACTCACATTTTTTGTGTTGAATTTAGTGCTGATTGCAAATGCCAGGCAGGCAGGCATTCCTGGTGATCTTCTGGCAATTGAAGTTCAGTGCTTACACACAGTAGATATGGTATAAGCAAGGGTCAGTGCTAGTTTGCCTGTATTTTCCTACCTATATGCTTTACCTCTGACTCTCAAGAGATGAAGTATTAGTTCTATTTCCAAACCTATTCAGGTTCCAATAAGCAAACTACTTAAGAACATGCTTATCTTTAAGTGTGTGAATAGTCTTATTGATTTCAGTGGGATCACTATGAAATGGGACTATTCACTAAAATTAGTGGGACTGCTCATGCAAATGGTGGGACCTGAGTCACTGCCTTTTTTTGCTGAGACTCCAAAGAAGGATGCCAGTTATCCATGATGTTTATGATCTGGACATCTGGCTATAGGGAAATAGATTAGGGCAATCAAACTCTTACATTTAGGCCACTGAACAGTCTTCAGATAATAGTAACTTCTAATCAGTACTAATGTGGATCTGAAATAGAAATCAAAGAGATGAAATGTCACATACTATTACTAATCACCTGAACTGCCCATACCTTGGCAAATTGCATCTCTCCATATATCTTAATTTTTCTGTGAAAGGGGTATTTCATTGATTTCTTGTATTGTGACAATTACAAAAATAGATGAGCTAAAAATACATACATGAGCAACTGCTCATTACTTGGTGTTTCATTTCCCTAGAGAGGTTGGCGGGGTGAAGAAGTAAACGACTATTATTTAATCAGTATAGGCTCCCCTCCCCTTCCTTAATTTTCCTGATTTTTATGTAAATAATGATACAGTGCAGAACTGACAGTAGAAAATTATTTGACTTTTAATTTTGTCCATCTCTGAAGTAAATATAACAATGCTTCATTAACTGCAAAAGGTCTGCAGTGTTTAAGAGGAGTACCCATATTGATAAACACAGGTTCTCTCAAGCAACAAAATGATGTGCATCTCCTAAAGAAACTGAATAGTATCATAGTAATAGAAATGTAGCCGTGTTAGTCTGGTGTAGCTGAAGCATATCCTTTGGTATATATGGTTGTGACTATTTTCTTCCACTATTTGATCTGAGGAAGTAGGTCTGGCCCACGAAAGCTCATCATCTAATAAACCATCTTGTTAGTCTTTAAAGTGCTACACAGTCCTGTATTTTGAATAGCATCAGTCTTTCTGTTGGGTTTTTTCATCCTTCTTCTGAAAATATTCTGATTTCTAAAGTTTCACACTAATTTTGGAACCTGTGTGCAACTGCACATTTGATGGATTTGTGATTACATTGCAGCTGCCAAACAACATTCCACTGAAGTCTAAATATTGTTGAGCCATATTTCTAGGGCTGAAAGTGGCACATGCTTTACAAACATTGTGGCACCAAACCAGTTTAAATCTTTCCATTGCTTTGATTATATCTTCATTGTTACACCAGCACTTTTTAAAAGTGGAGTTGATTCGAAAATGAGGGGGAAATGCTATTTTTTTCTAAAAGAATTTTCCCTTTTTTGTTGAAAAATTTCTAATTTAGACGTTCAAAAATTTGATCAGATTTGAGAGCTTGCTTTCAGGAACCATTGATTTATTTTAGAGCTGTTTTTGGTACATGAAAATATTGTATTTGGACATGGCTGTGATTTATAATGCTGTTGTGTAATGCCTTAAGTTCTGTGAATGTACAGAAGTGCTTACTACCTGGATCTTCCAGAACCTCAACTCTCATGTCCCAATTGCTAAACAATCTATACTATTGTATTGTCATTTTATAGTAATTAGCCTAATGAAGAACATTGCCATTTTTCCCTTTCTGAGGTAGAATAGGAAAAGACAGTAAAGAATAATTGGGACTCCTGTTAAAACCAGGAACACGTCTTCCCTCTCGTGGCAGCTCAGCTCTGCCTGCTGGTGTGTTGGGGTGGAGGTTGGCTCTTTAGCCTTCCCCCTGCCCTCTCCCTCCAAGGTAAATAATAGCTTCATGCATCCTCCTCTGTGCCTAGAGTAGAGGTCCATGCAAGAGAGGTTAGTGTGTGTGTGTGGGGGGGGGGGGGAAAGAGGGAACTGTTTAAATGATTATTTATGCAACTTCTCCTTTTTTCATTAGCTATTCTTTGAACCAGTTATCCTCACTACTGTATTCCTTCTGGCCTTGAGAAGTCATTACTCTCAAGGAATTCAGATTTAGGTATTGGCATAGAGAGTACTCTTATTAAGTTTGCAAATGACACCAAGATAGGAAGAGTTGTAAATAGGATGAAGTTTAATAAGGACAAATGCAAAGTACTCCACTTAGGAAGGAACAATCAGTTTTACACTTACAGAATGGGAAGCGACTGTCTGGAAGAAGTACTGCAGAAAAGGATCTAGGAGTTATAGTGGACCATAAGCTAAATATGAGTCAACAGTGTGATGCTGTTGCAAAAAAAGCAAACATGATTCTGGGATGCATTAACAGGAGTGTGGTGAGCAAGACACGAGAAGTCATTCTTCCGCTCTACTCTGTGCTGATTAGACCTCAATTGGAGTATTGTGTCCAGTTTTGGGTACCGCATTTCAAGACAGATGTGGAGAAATCAGAGAAGGTCCAGGGAAGAGCAACAAGAATGATTAAAGGTCTAGAGAACATGAGCTATATGGGAAGAATTGGGCTTGTTTAGTTTGGAAAAGAGAAGACTGAGACGGGACATGATAGCGATTTTCTAGTACCTAAAAGAGTGTTACAAGAAAGAGGGAGAAAAATTGTTCTCCTTGTTCTCTGAGGATAGGACAAGACGCAATGGGCTTAAACAGCAGCAAGGGAGGTTTAGGTTGGACATTAGGAAAAACTTCCTACCTGTCAAGGTGGTTAAACACTGGAATAAATTGCTTAGGGAGGTTGTGGAATCTCCATTACTGGAGATATTTAAGAGCAGGATAGATAGACGTCTATCAGGGATGGTGCTTGGTCCTGCCATGAGGGCAGGGGACTGGACTGGATGACCTCTCGAAGTCCCTTCCAGTTCTAGTGTTCTATGATTTCTTTTATGTGCTAGTTAGGGCCTTTCTTTAAAATACATATTTCTTTAACCAAACTTGAGCTAACTTTAATTCTCTAATTTTATATTGATTCTTCAGGGGCATTATTATCCCTTTTACCTCTATGCTCTTTAAATACATTGAAAATTTGTTTCCAGTATTAAGGCTAGCATATAGTGATGGACTGGTAAGAAGCTGTATGGTGGATCAGAGCATGAAAACTGGAGAGGAATTTGTTGCTGGTGCAAATGATTTTATGGTACCAGATGAAAAGTTAGCAGGTTGGACAGTGAATGTAGACAAATCAGAGCACAAAGGAATGAACATAAATTAAACTTGAAGGAAGAAACAATGTAATCATTTATTAATTGTATTAAGTAATCCCTACTCTTAAATAAGTGGATGATATTCAATAATATTACTTTAGTTGCCCTCTTGTAGACATAACAATATTAGTAGTTATTTAGCTAGTGTGAAATAAACTTGAAGGTAAATTTTAGGGTATGATTGTAAACAGGGATTTCTTTTTAAAGTGCATAAATTATTTAGCCCAAGCCTCACCAAAGTCAGTGAGACTTAGGGCCCTAAGTTACTAAGAGCTTTTGAAAATGTCCCCCAAAATGTGAAAATATAAAAGTTCAAGGCAGTGGAGATGCCTTGTATTTATGCATTATATACACCATTACAATGCCCTTTCTAATTTTGTAGCAGTTTGCACTCACTTTGCCCAGGTGTAAATGACATGTTATAACATAGAATCAAGCTCTGGGAGTTCACAGTCCGAGCAAAAAAGGGGATATGTCAGAAATCTTAAAATTTTCGAACGCCATTGAAAAGCAGAGAGCTGAGCCAGCTCTGTACCCAAGTAGCAGCTGTCAGTGGGGAAATGGTGGAATCGTAACAAGTCTTCCCTTATTTTGAGATTCAGAGTAACCACCGAGTATCACTTTAGAAATCCCACAAAGCAGAATAAATCCAGACCCAGCCCATTGGGTTTGGGCCAACAAAAAAAGCTCCCCTGATTCCCCCTTTCTGGTGAGTGTATTCTTCCAATGCACTGGGATACACATAGCTGGCCCCTTATAATGAGCACTGCAATCTACTAGTGCATTTTGTAGCTTTGGACTATCAGTCTCATTTTCAAAAGGGATTTAGACACTTAGGAGCCAAAATCCCAATCTCATTCTAAATCCCTTTTGAATCAGCATTGCAGCAAGGCTCTGCAACACTGAATGTCTACTCTTAAACACTTTTAAAAATCTGGGCTTGGATGCCTAGAAATGTGTGACGGAAAGTGAGGGGCAAACTCGCTTAACACTTCAAAGGTGGGATTTTCAAAGGGCTTATTGCTGACCTGTCTGTGCTCTCATTGAAGTAATTGGAGTGGCCTACAAGGTAGACCACTTTTGAAAACCCCAGCCCAAACTTGTTTTGGAAATGATTGAATCATATGTAAGTGCAGTTTCTCCATATAACTGAATTGAATCTGAAGACATAGTAAACTAGAATTATTATTATTATTCAACTAGTTAGCAGCCTGAAGCTCATTTGAAATGATCTGATGTTGAATGAGTTAGGTCAGGTGGGAATGAAACAATAGTAAATAATATAAAGCATTCCTGTTTGACAATGGCTTGGTTGGCTGCATAATGTGAAATGACCTTGTGCCAGAAGGGCAAACTCTAGAGCTTGGAACCATTCATTACACTTTGTAAGAAAACTGGCTCTAAAAATATTCCTAAACAACAATTCACTGGGGAAAATAAACCATTGTAACATGCCATTAAAAACTAATAATGGCTAGAGCTAAGAATTATTACTTAAAAAAAAGACTGTTCAGACATATAACAGGCCTGCACACAGAGCAAGTTAGAAAATCAGTACAATTGGGAGGAAAATAATAGTTTAAAACAGTTTGAAGGAAAAGAAAGTATCCCAATAAATCACCTGTCAGTGTAGATAATAGAATACTGCATCATTTTCTATCAGCTAGAATAAAGGTTATACACAGTTTCTTACTTCCCAAACAGTATGATCTTGCTGCCATATTTAATATGAGCTTTTATCGTTACTGTGGGCCAGACTGTAGCTCTACATTGTGTGGCTGTCCAGGGACATAAAGGGGTAAAAGACCCCAAATAAATCCCCTTGTACCTTTAAGTTTCAGGTGCAGCATGTGGGGGTGGGGGAGAGAGTAGTATCTGCACATCTGGGAGTAGAGTGCACTGGGAAATGGGCAGAACTTTAGTTCCCATAATGCATTGGCTAGTGCAGCTTGCACCAGAGAGTTGGGTAGGAGAAAGAATTGATCTATTACAGCCAAGTGTCCAGAAGGACTGGAATTGTAACTTGAATTCTTCCTGAGGTAGGGCAGCAATGCGCTACCCCTTGACCAAAGCAGTTCCTAAAGGTACAGTCTACTCATGTGTTTTTATAATGGAAGCACGTCACATACTATTTTGTAATTGGTTCTACTAATTTTTGAAGACTCTAAAGCAGTGGTTCCCAACCTTTTTTTATACCAGGAACCGGCAAACCCATTCACAAATTCTTGTCGGACTGGCAACATTTTATCTGCATATTCATTATGCAAATAATGAATATGCAAATAACATTATCAGTTTGCCAAAAGCCCCAGCCCCCAGAGCCACCCAGTGCCAGCCCTAATCCCTAGAGCTCCCCACCCCTCCACTTATCCCCAGCACCAGCCACTGACCCCAGTATCTCCTGACCCCAACCCCAGTGCCAGCTTCCCACCCTCAGAACTCCCCAGTGCCAATTCCCCATCCCAAACATCAGCGCCAGCTCCCTGCCTCTTAAAACATCCCACCACCAGACCCTCTGAGTGCCAGCCTCCTGTTTCCAGAATCCCATTGCACCAACCCCGCCAGAGCCTCCACCCAGTGCAAGCCCTCAGTGCCCAATATTAGCCTCATCCCCAAAGCCTCCCAGTGTCAGGACCACCTCCCCCACTACTAGCCCGGCCCCCAGAGCTGCCCAGTGCCAGCTCCCCAGCCTGAATGCCCCAGTGCCCCCCAGTGTCAGCCCCCCACCTCTTAGAGCCTCCCACCTCCCTGAGTCCCAGCACTAGCCCCGCCCCCACAGTCCCTAGTGCCTTCCTAGACCCCCTCACTTAGCCCAGCACTGCTTCCCATCTGCCAGATGATCTCCACTTCCTGAGTTTGCCAGGCCAGGCTCCACATGGCTTTCCTGCTGTGCAACAAAACACTCTTCCACATCTGGGAAGAGACCCCTACCCCTGCCCAGCACTGGCTGGCTGAGAGGTGGGGTAGGACAGGCCTCTCCCAACAGCCACAGTGGCAGATGAGGCACTGGGTGGTGTATCCCAGCCCTGGACCCTAGAGTCACCATGGCCTGGCAGCCAGAGGTCCGTGGCCCAGCAGGAAGCTGTGGACCAGTGGCTGGGACAGCTACTCTGAGGGTACGTCTAGACTACATTCCTCTGGCGACAGAGGCATGTAGATTAGGCTACCCGACATAGTCAAATGAAGCGGCGATTTAAATAATCGCCGCTTCATTTAAATTTACATGGCTGCCGTGCTGAGCCGACAAACAGTTTATCAGCTGTTTGTCAGCTCAGCGCGATAGTCTGGACGCGCGGGTGTCGACATCAAAGGTATTTCTCGACCACCCAGGTAAACCTCATCCCAGAAGGCATACCTGGGTGGTCGACAAATACCTTTGATGTCGACACCCGCGCGTCCAGACTATCGCGCTGAACCGACAAACAGCTGATCAGCTGTTTGTCGGCTCAGCGCGGCAGCCATGTAAATTTAAATGAAGCGGCGATTATTTAAATCGCCGCTTCATTTTACTATGTTGGGTAGCCTAATCTACATGCCTCTGTCGCCAGAGGCATGTAGTCTAGACATACCCTGAGGCTTTGTCTACACTGCAGGGCTGTGTCTACACTGCACCCCTTTTCCAGAAAAGGGATGAGATGAGACAAGTCGGAATTGCAAATGAAGCGGGGGATTTAAATTTTCCCCGCTTCATTTGTATAAACATGGCTGCCGCTTTTTTCCAGCTCGGGGCTTTGCTGGAAAAAAGCTCCAGTCTAGATGGGGATCTTTCAGAAAATAAAGCCTTTTCCGAAAGGTCTCTTATTCCTCTTAAAAAAGGAAAGCCCCGAGCCGGAAAAAAGCGGCAGCCATGTTTATACAAATGAAGCGGGGAAAATTTAAATCCCCTGCTTCGTTTGCAATTCCGACTTGTCTCATCTGCATCCCTTTTCTGGAAAAGGGGTGCAGTGTAGACATAGCCCAAGGTTTTTGCACAAGAAGCCTTTTGCAGAAAAATTCTCTACAAAAACTTCTTGTGCAAAAGCGCATCCAGACCTCAAAGCGCATCACAAAAGCGATGTGTTCTTGCGCAAGGGAGCATCCATACTGCATGGACACTCTTGCACAAGAAAGCTCTGAATGCCATTTACAGTATGGCCATCGGAACACCTGTACTTTTTCAGACCTGTGAAGTGTCCTCACTTGCCTTTTCGTGCAAGAACTCTTGCGCAAAAAGGAGATATTCCTCATGGGGAGAGAAATAACTGTACCACCAAAAGCCTTCTCTTTTGCCAATTTACTTGCGCAAAAGTGTGTATGAGGTATGGAGGTTCCGCCGGTTTTTGCGCAAAACCAATGGTTTTTGCGCAAGAACCTTTTAGTATAGATGTAGCCTATAAGGATGTCATTGTCTCTCCAATGCCTCTGCAGAGGCTTTACTATCATTATTAAATATGGCAATTGAAAGAGAGAAGAATAGATTTTCTCAACAAACATAAAATGTTGACTGCAAATATTATTCAAAGCATTCCAAATAAAAATAGTAGTATAAATTGATAGCTTGTCTAGCTTTTAATAATGGGATGCTAAAAATCACAAATATTTACAATTGAAAGAGAAATATTGGGAAATTTTGATGTCTCTTTCCAGATAATGGCCTGCAAATAGAAACACTCTTTAAAAAATAACACAAGTATTATCTTCGTGTAATAAAATTGCACAGAAGGTGTAATGCATTATATATTAAAACTGGGGTGGATGAATACCACAGTCTACATTTTTCCACTCCTACATTAAATGGTTCCTTAGGGCAATTTGATTTTGATGGGACTACTTAATGCTGCCGAGCCCTAAACAGGACCCTATTTACAATGGCAATATTGGACTAAATAACTTTTCATATTTGTTGGCTTTTTTTTTCCATTTTGTGTTTTTTTTTTAATTTTGGGACTTACCCTGGTTTCATAAGTAATTTCAAAAGTAGCATTTTTGCCATTAACCTGTAAAAATACAGGCTTTGGTACTCTGAATTACAGATTACTTGATTTCATCTTTTCTTGTTACTATTGCTAATTATTTAAAATGAGCATGGTAGGTGTTAAAGTTTTGAAGTAATAAAAAAACACAGGGGTTGAAACTATTTGACCTTCCTGTACAGTTTTTCTATGCAAGATTATGAAAACCTAATCAAAATCACTTCAGATGCCCAATTAATACAAAAACTTAAAGAAGTTTCTCTGATTACATTTTGGGGTGGCTTATGTCAAGAATATTCAGCTTTATCAAGACTTGCAATTCATCAGTTGTTAACCTTCACCAGCACATACTCGTGTGAAACTGGGTTCTCGAATTATGCAGCAACAAAAACAAAATACAGAAATCGACTGAATGCAGTGCCAGATATGCAAATCCAACTTTTTAGTATTAAACAAACTATAAAAAGAATTTGTCAAGAAAAGAAAACCCACTCTTCACATTGAAAACTGCCAATATAATTCATATTCGTTTTTTAGCTTTATTTTTTTGTACACATTAAATGTGATTTTTGTTTTTAAATATGTGCAATTAAAATGAAGAGTAATGTTAGTTTGAGCCAAGGGGTTTGGTTCAAACTAATGCGTCCAGGAGCGCACTTTCACTTTCGAAACAGCTGGCATTTGGAGTAACGTGCCTGCGAGATCATGCTAATGAAATGCGGGATATTTAAATCCCCACTTCATTGACTATTTCGAATTCCCGTATCTGCATCCCTAGTTCAAACTAGGGTGAAAGTGTAGACATACCCTGAGGCCACGTCTATACTATGAAATAAGGTTGCATTTATTAAGGTTGATTTCTTATCACTTGACTTTGTAAAGTTGCAGGTTCATGTCCCTACTGTGTGCAATAATTCATTGTAGTTTGAAGTAGCGTATCCCCAGGAGGGAGAGTGACATTGACTTTGAGAGCAATGCATTGTGAGTAGCTATCCCATAGTGTCTGCTCTGCTTTCTGGGTTATGCTCCTGATGCACATTTGGACCACAATTGTGCAGTGGGTGGTTCTGGGTTCATGGCATTAGCATCCTATAATTCATTCATCTACTCCCTCAACTCTTGCTTGAGATCAATGGGAAATAGTCTTTTGATGCCCTTTTTGGCCCTGGTTACTCACGCAGATGCCATAGAAGCATGAACATGGATTCCTTTTCGGATCCTGTTGTGCATCAAAGCATTGTGATGATGATGTTCCCATTGGTGCACCTAATGGTGGAGTATGTCCAGAGCATGTGCATGACACTCCAGCAGGAGGAGAAATCTCAGGAGGCCACAGACACTCTGTTCATGCAAGTCCTTGAGTGAACTGCAAATGCCACTGGCATTCGATCCTTTGGAAACAGTGGAATACTGGTTCTGGTACCATCAGAGAAGCACAGACTGGTGGAACTGTAGAGTGCTGAAGGGATGATCAGCAGTGGCTGCAAAACTTCTGAATGCACAAGGCCACTTTCATGGAACTTTGTAAATGGCTTTCCCCCACCCTGAAGCACAGGGACACCTGAATGGGACCAATGTGTGGCAATTGTCTTATGGAAGCTTGCAATGCCTGACAGCTACTGGTCAGCTGAGAATCAATTCAGAGTGAGGAAATCTACAGTGTGGGCTGCTGTTATACAAGTAGCCATAGCAATCAATACCATTCTTCTTTGGAGGATTTGCTGTGATGAGGTTCCCTAAATGCAATGGGGTGATGCATGGAATGCACATAGTCATCTTGGCACCTGACAGCCTTGACAAGGAGCAGATAAACTGCAATAGGTATTTCTTGATGGTGCTGCCAGGTGCTACTGGATCACAAGGGTGTTTTACCTACATCAACATTGGATGGTAAAGAAAGGTGCATGACACACGCATCTTTAGGAATTCCTGCCTCTTTGGCAAGCCAAATAATTGGAAATGCCACTAACGATCCTTGTCGACACAGCCTATGTTTTGATCCTGTGGTTCATAAAACCCTACTCGGGGACCCTGGACTGCAGTAAGGTGCAGTTCAACTACAAATGCAGAATGGAGGACATTTAAAGGGAAAGCTTTTTGGACAGTTAAAGGGAAAACCTAGGCTAGAACTCAGCGAATGCAATATTCCCTTTGTGGTGGCAGCTTGCTATGTGCGCCATAATATTTGAGAGAGCAAGGGGGAAGCTATGTGTCCGGTACGGGGACTAAGGAAGAGTATCTAGTGAGAAATATTGAGCAGCCAGACACCATGGAAATAAGGAGAGCACAGCTCGGAACAGTGCAAATCAGAGAGGCTTCGAAAGAAAATCTTATGTCTGACCAGTTTTGAAAGTCATGCATGTTGCTCTCAGTGAGGTGTTGCTACATTCAGTGTGTTTGCCTGTAATCTCCAACCCCTTTGTAAAGCAAGAAAGAGACTGTTGTTTAGAAATCATGCATTTTTATTTAGGGAACACAGCAGTAACAGAAAAGGAGTCTATGGTGGGCTCCTCAGGGGAAGGGGAAATCAGAAATGTGAGAAGCACCCCCTTTTGCTTTGTGATGCTTCCCCGGAGATTTAGTATGAGGCTGCCCTTGAACTCCCTGAACGCCATGTTCTATGATTTCTAGGGCATGGCTACAGAACTGGGTGTGGAGAGAAAGTAGGTCTGCAAGGACTGGGGACTGTCTTGAAAAGCCACTATGCAGTCCATCACAGACATCAGGGACAACCAAACAGTCTCCTGGTGTTTCATATGCAGGTCTCTGCATGCTCTCCTTTCCTGACACTCTACACACATCTCCTCCAGAAGTGTATTCCTCCATTCAGTTATGCTCTTCCTGTCCAAGTGGGCAAATTACATTTGCTCCTTGACCATGTCTTCCCTTGCCCATTTTCACCTTCAGATTTGTGCAAGACAGACAGTTGGGGAAGCCAGTGGAGTGCAGCAGACTCACTCCTGTTCCTGTGTAATGAAAAATCAGAAGGGCTCATGTTACAGGATATACATTGTGGAGCCTAAAACCTAATCTGTTAACATACAGTGAAGCTCTCTAAAGACAATGAAGATGTGTTCTGTGCAAGGCCACACTTATGCTTTAAAGCAGCTACTGTACAGCAGGTACACAACATAGTTCTCAGGACGGCATCTGGACCTGGTTTGGAGGTAGGCATGTTAAGGAACCTGCCAGGATACAATCCTGAGGGCAGTAGAGTGGAAGGGGTCTGGTTGGTTGTGCCAGTGGGGCAGGATGGCGACGCACACAGCACCCCTCTGCATGACATCCCAGCTGGAGGACAAATCTTGGGAGGCCATGGACATGCTGTTCATGCAAGTGAATTACAAATGCTGCTGGCATTTGATCCTTTGGTACGCTGCTTCTGGTGCCGTCAGACAAGCAGTCTGGTATGACCACACAGTGCGGCAGTTATGCGATGATCAGCAGCTGCTGCAAAACTTCTGAACGCACAAGGCCACTTTCATTGAACTTTGGAAATGGTTTTCCCCCACCCTGAAGTGCAGGACACTCGAGTGGAGAAGTGAAGTGTAAAAGCTTTCAACACCAGACTGTACTGGTTGGAAATCAAGTCCGCATGGGGAAATCTACAGAGGGGGGGCTGCGGTCCACTTGCCAGGAGAATGCTACTTTTCTTCTTCCCACAGGAACCTGAATGGGGTGAGGGCCCAAGAGTTGAATTGATGCTTCACAGGGCATGGGCAAATGGAGGTTTGCAGCAGAGGAAGCAGCTAATAGCTTCCCCTCCTTCATTCAAGGAGGTTTGTGGATGGTTGAAGATATCTGATTAGTGTGAAGTGGTGGTCAAGAAAACAAACAAAATAGTAGGCTGAATTCAAAAAGGGATAGCGTACAAAACAGAAAATATTATGCTGCCATAACACTGGAGAATGTTCAGAGAAGGCTAACAATAATGATCAGAAGCACAGGAGGATATTAGAAGAGATTAAAAAGACTGTGTTGTGCAGTTATTTGTAGCATGTATAAAGTATGTTTTGCCATTTAATAGATTTATAATAGCATAGCAAGTTTCATTCATATGCATTAGTACAGTATGAAGCATATAATTTCAGTGCAGCAGTTCTGGAAAATATTTTCTTAATGGTATTTCATATAAATTTGAATGTAAATAGTCCATTAATAAATAAAAAATGTGGCTATTCAATTATCATTTAGCTATTATAGATTATTGTGGATCTTTGTTTTACCTGCCATCTTTTAATGATTTAGCAATGAATGTATGCCTTAGAGAGCTGAAAACAAAAAGAAGTATTTTATAGTTCTTAATAACTATCTAATCATTATTCGTTTTCTTGACTTTTGTTGCAGAAACCTTAATCATGATGGACTTGTTTTATATTAATATATGTTATAAACATCTTAATAGGATTCTTCTGCAATTCAGCAGTATGTTAAATAGAGAATTCATTTAAAGTGCTGGTTTGCTTGCTTAACAAGCAGCCTGCAGCTTCTGCCTCTGTAAACTATCATCAAATCCATGCCTGCCAATGTTCCGCTTGCCAACAAATTTCTAGTAAAAACAGTCTCAAATAACTAAATCAAAGACATGTTGAAAATGTCAGAAATATTGTACCTTTGAGCAATAACCACCTTTGGGGTTGGTATTTTTTATAACCACAATATCCTGGAGGTGGCAGCAAAGTACACAGAAGAAAAGTTAAACCAGCCACAGCACATAAACAAGCAAAGAGATTAATGATGCTGTGCAGTACTGATGATGACTGACTAAATGCATCAGCCTTTCCTGGCTTCAAATGACAGTGTAGGTAAATAGAGAGCTGATGTATTTATCAATTGGGTTTTTAATTATATTGGTTTTCATCCAAAAACCCTCCAAAACCCTTCTTTTCCTCACCACTTTCAACAGATAGAGTTCACATTACTTATTCTTTTTTCCCTGTCTTTGTTTTGCTATACACAGATACTTAGATTTTTTTTATTAAAATTTCATAGCTTTATGCAGCAATCTGCTGCAGTTCACAACTTATCTTGATTATTCTTACTTTGTTTTTAAATAGCTTTTCCTAATCTTGGTCATGCACTGCATTTCAATCCTTCTCAGTTATCCTATTTTCAGTATCCATAATGGTATGATTAACTGGCAAGATGATGTATACTCTAATAACAGATTGCAAAGGACATCATATTAGACATTCTAAGAGCCCTCTCTATGCCAAAGTATACATACAATAATGCCCTACCAGACATGAGTTATGGTCATTGTACCTTGAATAACGGGAACCGTATCTTGTGAGTGCTGGCAGAAACATTATTAAAATGAAAACAGAGAACGTTTTGCTGTCACATTACAACTGTTGATTTCAATGTTAAACGTGTTAGTTAAAATGCTATAGGTTGGGACCAATAAAAGCCACAGCCAGTAAGACCAGGTCTACACTATAAATCTATGTCAGTATAGCTACATTGCTGAGGGATGTGAAAAATCCACACCCCTGAGCAGGGCCGGATTACGACCTTTAGAGGCCCTAAGCACTGAAAAGATTATGGTGCCCCCCCATATGTAATTCAAAATAAAAACAATATTATACCGTAAAATCTCTCTCTTTTTTTTTTTTTTTTTTTGGTGCCCCTGCTTTGCTGGTGTCCTAAGCACATGCTTAGTCTTCCTATTGGGTAATCCAGCCCTGTCACTGAGTGGTGCAAATATACCAACCTAACTCCCAGTATAAATAGTGCTATGTTGATGGGAGAGCTTCTCACTTTGAGAATTTTACTTTGCAGAAGCTGCACTTTCCTTTACTCCTCACTAGTTTGCCTCCCTCTCCAGCTAGTTATTTGGCTGCATTCTTACCCTCTCACCTTTTCTGCATTATTCCCTCTCTTCCACCCCCAAACTCCCTCTCGTACCCCCATCCTACACCCTCTCCTGCTGCCAAACTTCCCTCTAGACCCTGCCCTCCTCACCTCCTCCTGTACCCCACCTCCTGCCCAGATCCTGTGTCCCTATCCCATATCTCAGGCTGTGTCTAGACTACATGCCTCTGTCATCAGAGGCATGTAGATTAGACACATAGGCAAAGTCAAATGAAGCCGCGATTTAAATGATCGCGGCTTCATTTACATTTACATGGCTGCCGCGCTGAGCCGACAAACAGCTGATCAGCTGTTTGTCCGCTCAGCGCGCTAGTCTGGACGCTCCCCTGCCGACATCAAAGCCCTTTGTCGGCAGCCCTGTTATTCCTCGTGGGATGAGGTTTACCGGGGCTGCCGACAAAGGGCTTTGATGTTGGCAGGGGAGCGTCCAGACTAGCGCGCTGAGCGGACAAACAGCTGATCAGCTATTTGTCGGCTCAGCGCGGCAGCCATGTAAATTTAAATGAAGCCGTGATCATTTAAATCGCGGCTTCATTTGACTTTGCCAAAACAACAAATCTACATGGCTCCGTCGATGAAGCCATGTAGTTTAGACGTATCCCCACAGAATCAGATTACATTTACCAATGTGAGAAACTCTCCTGTTGACATAGTAACATCTTCACTGAAGAGCTGCAGCGTTTTAACTGTAGGACTGCCCTAACACAAGACAGTTAGTTTAGTTCAGTTAAAATAAGAATCTTTGTACAAAATACAATGTAACCCAAGTGGGATGTGTAACCCAAGTGGGATGTTTGCTTGTGTTTAGCCCTGGTACCAATTTGACAGCCCTGGAGAATGAAGTGATTTATCCACCAATTACATCCAATGCAGACAACACTGGAGCAATTTTCTATGCACTGCCATGCCAATGTACTTATTTCCCAGCATACAGTCACCACTTCTAGGGCCCTATAGAGCAATTCATTGTTCATAAGTGCACGGTATTTGGTCTCTCTGTTGAGCTCATCAGATTAGTGCTAATTGCGACAGACCTTTTTGTGATGTGGACGTTATGTCCAACAGCAACTGGAACGAGGCCACAAGCCTATTTCACGTAGCTCATCTGACCAATAACTATGGGTGCGGGGAGATTTTCAAATGTATAAGGGATAGCTAGGCATCTAGCTCCATATGAAAGGAAATTGTGTGCCTAATTAATTTGTTTCTGTGAAAATCTCTCCCGGGTGCTAATATGTAGTACTCATGAACACACACTGTTTATTCTCCAGCCATATTTGACAGTCTCCCTTATGTGTGTACTGCCACACTCTGAATGTATGTTTTACATGTTGTAAATATGCATATGGTAGCTACCTAGTTTCAACTAGTAGCATAACAATTTGGAATCTTTCACTAGAGAATCTATCTTTATCCATATCAATTTATGTGCACTCATACAGCGGTATCCTCTGTGCATGTGTAAACTAATGCAAATATTATTTATACCTCATTTGCATGAGGAAATAGGACAAACATTTTAAAACACATGCTTTAACCATCCTACACTATTTAGATTTAGGAACAAATATTTTGATTTTGCATTGTTTAAATGAACTGTTGAGAACTACCATTCTAAGTTTACCTGAATTCACTATAGACTTTGCCTAAAGACAAGGGCAGATTATGATATACTTAGTCACATTAATTCATATATTTTAAGACCAGAATGAGCAATTATGATTGTCTAACTTGGACTTCTGCCTAACATGGGGGGGTGGGAGGGTTACCTAAGAAAGTTTCTCTGGTTTAGCCTAAGGTATGGGCCAATTTAGTTAAACTTGTGCAAACCCTGTATTTTAATATTCTTTTTTGGTTACTTCAACATTTTTTAGATTTAGCCATAAACAGGCTTAAAATGTACTACAGTAAGTCACTCTTAAGCAGAGAATCAATAATGGGGTGTGCATCAGTTTAACTGAAATAATCTTAAAACAGGATTTCAGTTGTACTGGGACAATTTTGCAGTGTAGTCAAGGACACAGACCATAGAATTGTACCCAGTAGTTCCTGAAACAAATTCATATTTCCTAGCTGAGTTGGAGTGCATAATTTAGGAAGAAATCCAATCTTGATTTAAATATTCCAAATGATGGAAACCCCTCTACATCCATACGCAAGTTGTTCAAGAGGTTAATTACCGTTAGTGTTCAAAATGTGCACATTATTTCAAGCCTGAATTTGTCTGCCTTCAACTTCCAGTTTCCCGATCTGGGATTATCTTGTGTCTGCTAGATCAATCAGGTAGTACCATATTTCATAAGCAGTCTTGTTGACTTCATTGGGACTGTTTATGGTGCAAGGTATTCGACATGAATACCGATATCATAATCCTGAGCATCCAAACTGTACACTTATCTGTTAAGTAATTGGGACTATTTTGTCGGATTTAGGGATAAATTAAGTATTCAGTGCAATGTTCATTATCCTAGAATGTGAATAGGCACTTTTTATGTGCCTGTTGCTTTGTGTGAATTCCTTATCTCCTTTACTGATATCATTTTCTAGACTGAGATGATTCCCAATGATAAACCAACTCTCTGATTATGTAGCTTCACTATTTCTGTCACCCAAATGTGGCTTGCACTGAACTCTTAATGTAAATTCCTGAAGTGCTTTAACCATGAAAAAATGTAGAGATCTGTGAACTACTAGCAATTAAGCAAAGGATGCAGGAGGTCAAAAATCTTTAAATGTGTTAATTATGTGATTGCTAAAATTTAGAGTTTCATAATAACTTAGTGTTCTGGACCTTAGTAGTTTTCTGTAAGATTTCATTTTGTCTATTTTCAAGGGGATTGCACAGTTTCAACTGAATCTAAGAGAGCACATATGGGACAGACCCTTGATCCTAGAAATTAAAAGGATCCTTAAAATTGGATCCATGTACATCCTTAAAATTGTAGTGATATTAGGCCAGGTTTTCCAACACCTATTATAAATGAAAACTAATTAATTGTAACTAACCAGGTAGCTTGTTAAAGACTCATCAACATTTGGTTTGTTTGTTTGTTTGGATACATGAAACAAAACACTGTAGCTTACAAATTATATGGTTAACCATGCAACTCCATGTTCCTGTTGCCAATAGCATACATTCTCCTTGTGTTTTCTTCACCTACTTGTTGCAGCTTGTTTTTGTTTATGCTATTAATTCTTTAGAGTATGGACTGTCATATATTAATTTGCACACTGCCCAGTAAAATGAGTCCTTTATTATGACTGGGGCCTGAGGCATTACCTTTGTCTTAATATATATTTTAGAAATGTGTTTTGTCTGTCCGTCCATCCGTCTGTGAGTCCGTTTGTTCAAGAACTCCTCTGAAGAGCTAGGACCACCAAATTTGATAAGCAGCTTTCTCTTATCATAGCTTAAAGCAAGCTGAGGGTTTGGTTGTGCCAGGACAACGGGATGTGCCTGACATTTGACCGTTTCTTGTAAAATGGAAAAGGAGAGTGTGGCAGGAGGGAGTTATAATGTGGGATGACCATGTGTGTGTGGTGGGAGCGAGGAGGGGAGCAAGGGGCCAGAGATGGGGACTGGGACAGTTTTATAATCCTATTGAGTCAGAGGACAGCAGGAGTGGAAAAGGGGAGAGCTCTATACTATATATTTCAGAAAGTTTATCTGTGTGTCTGTCCATCCCCCAGCTGGGGGGATATGTACATTTTCCCTGGTTGTGCCTGCTGAAGCTGCAGAAGCCATGGACAGGCACTTCTTTCCTGGCCCCAAGCTGCTTAGAGGTGAGAGAGAGATGGGGTTGTTTTATCTCCTGGAGTAGCTTGCATACTGAACCCCTCATCCTCAGCCCCACCCTAGAACAATTATTTCAATGAAGAAAAACAAAACTTATTTGAGTTAAGAACCCAAACAATGCTGAGTAAATCTTCTAGTCATACTATAAATAGTTAGTAATTGTTTCCTTATTTAAACACTTGGATCTTTTCTGCATTAGGATAAATTTGTAGATATTCATAGGACATTCTTATCTTGTTCACATAACTCCTCACTAGGATTGCAGAATTAGACACTTCATTGTGAGAATGATTTAGTAGAATTTTTAGGGCTAATACAATCAAGCCAAGATATTGTTATGCTCTATTCATTATAGAATTCTCAACAGTCTGTGTTTTGATTAGATATCTGTTTCACCTCTGACCAACAATTTAGTAAGTCTACAGACAAGTATGAAAGCTAGCAGAATGATCTGCCAGTAATAATGCAGGACATTACAATAGGCTGAAATGAAGAAATGCACTTTTTTTGAATTTCTTGTAATTTTTAGAAAGTTTTTGAAGCCCTAATCTTCTGAGCTTCATTCCCATGATAGACTGTAACAAGGAAAAAAAAATGAAATGATGAGGAAAAAATCTTACTGAAACCATTTTTAGCGACCAAGACCAAAATGAAAATGTACAACAGTATGAAACCTCTTCACTGTTTTTTACAAGTGTGTTCTCATTACAGTCTCAGGACTATATCATCTTTATGATTCTCCTTGGATAATGTCCTCCTGCTGTTGTGTGCCCTTTAATGAAACCCATTTCTAGGTGTTTTTCAAAGTTGCATGACATGCATTCAAATTTTCTGTGCTGTGATTAAATCTTTAACTATAAACAAGTGGCAACCCATCATACCCCAAACTAAGTTCTGCAATTTTTACTTCTATACCTTACTACTCAAATTGTTGCCACACAAATAGTTCATTTAGGGCCGTGGTCCCCAACACGGGGCATTTGTCTGCGCCCGCCAAGTGCTCAGGGCTGGCCTGGCCCTGGGCACGTGGCGCATGCGCGGTGCCGGAGCCGGCCCCGGGCGCGTGGCGCACGGTGAGCCCCGGCCCCGAGTGCGCGGCGCTTGGGGGAGAGGGGGAAGAGAGTGCCAGCGCCGGCCCTGGGAATGCGGCTATGGGGGGGGGGGCCCGCTCGGGGGGGGCCCCGCCCGGCGGGCGAACGGCCATGCCCCCTGATGCCCGACAACCCCAAATGGTTGGGGACCACTGATTTAGGGCATGTCTAAACAAGGACATTACTTTGAAATAACTAAAATCGATGTAATAACTCCTTGTTTTACAAAATTGAAATAGGGAAACATTCAAATTAGTTAGAATTATTCTGAAACAGTACATCCACGCTAATTGGAGCCAGCCTCGGACTTACAGTTCCTGAAAGCACTTTGGGGGAGGGCAACGGGAGGGCGAAGACTTCCTGTGACTGCTTTGTCAGGCAAGCTGGGATGCATGCTTACAGGGGCTCCGCTCTATGGCTGTGTCTCAGAAGCTACTCCACCACTGCCTCTTCCCTTGTGGGACATAAAAGAGATGCAGTGTGCTCTGGTTGCCCTTGCAGATGGTACAGCGCTCACAGCATGGTACCAGAACAGCTGCAAAGCAGTACTCGGTGCACGGGCCTCGTGCTGCGCCTCATGGCTCAGTACGTCCAGACTGTCCACATGTTGCTCCAGCAGGACACGGACCAGGACCTGCAGGACAAATGCCAGCGTGGACTGCAGGCCCTGTTCACCCAGGTCCTGGCACTCATGCTGCTGCACATGCCCCTCAATCCCCTGGACACTGAAGAATGCCACTTCTGGCATGGGGAGATGAGCTCGGGCTGGTGAGACCGCATCATCATGCAGGGATGGGATGACCAGCAATAGCTGCAGAACTTCTGCATGTGGAGGGCCACCTTCCCTGAGCTCTGCTAGTGGCTTGTCACTGCCCTCAGGTGATAAGACACTCACATGCAACCCGCCATCCCCATGTGGCCATCGCCCTCTGGAAGCTTGCCATGCCACACAACTACCGAGAACCAGTTCAGTGTGGGCAATTCCACAGTCGGGGTCATGCTCAGAGAAGCAGTGATGGCCATCAACCAGGTACTGCTACGGAGGGTCATCACTGGGGAACGTGGACAGCATTGTGGATGGCTTTGCTGCCAAGGGCTTCCCCAACTGTGGGGGAGGGAGGGCATAGATGACACACACGTCCCCATCCTGGCCCCCAACCACTGGGCCTTGAACTACATGAACAGAAATAGGTACTTCTACATAGTGCTGCAGGCCCTAGTGAATCACAAGGGACACTTCACCAACATTAATGTTGGCTGATTGGGAAAGGTGCACAACGTCCGCATTTTCCGGAACTCGTGCCTCTTAAGAAAAGATGCACGCCAGCACTTTTTTCCCTGACCACGCCATCAGAGTTGAGGACATTCCCATTGTGATCCTGGGCAACGCATGAAGCCCTACACAGGCAACTTGGCCCCCACCAAGGAGCTTTTCAATGCCAGACTGAGCAGGTGTCACATGGTGGGGGAATGTATGTTTGGTCATTTAAAGGGAAGGTTCAGGTGTCTCCTTACCCATCTGGAACTCAGTAAGTGCAACATCTCCTTCGTGGTGCCAGCCTGCTGTGTGCTCCACAACTTGTGTGAGAGCAAGGTGGAGACTTTTCTGCCAAGATGGGAGGCTGAGGATGACTGGCTGGCCAGGGAATTTCAGCAGCCAGATACTAGCACCATCAGAAGAGCACATCAAAGGGCTGTGCTTATCAGAGTGGCCTTGAGAGAGAGTTTCATACAAAGCTAGTAGTGAGACTCTCCCCTGTGCATCTCCAGAAGGAGACCCTGCATTCCCGCTGTGTGCCTTTCCTCCCCCATCCCTCCCTTCCCCTGTCCTCCCTTCCCATCTTCACCCTCCCCTGCAGAGCAAATAATAAAGACATGTTTCTTGAAACAATAGGACTGTTTATTGGAGGGACATAGAACAGGGGAAGGACTGGGTAGAAAATCTGGAATGGGAAAGAGGGAGCGGAGGGGGCTCAGGGATGGGGCCAGGAGTTGCGCCTGCCTCCAGGTGGTTGGGAGGCTTTGGCTGCCCGAGAGGTCCCACCGCCCCATGTTCTGGGGCCCTGGTTGTCCCTGGGGGTGGTAGGTGGGGAAGCAATGGGAGGAAGGGAGTGGAGAGATGGATGGTGTTCTGCTTCCCCAGGACCGGCTCCAGCTTCCCCCTTCTCTGCTGCCCCTGATATAGAGGCAGCAAGGTGTGGGGTGGGGGGGAATGTGAATAGTTGACTTGACTACCCAATAAGCCTAGGTTAGGCTTATTGGGTAGTTGACTAATTGACTACTCTTCTACATCCCTATTCCCCAGCTCTGCTGCAGGGAGTAGAATATCAGAGCATCAGATAGGCTGGTCTAACATTTCTGCACATTACCTATAGGCTATACGTAAATTAAATATTTACATATTTAATATGGATTTTCTATTTTGATTTGCTCTGTGAAATATCAGGCACCATTAATGGCTGCTATAGGTACGAAAGTCATATTCCACCTTTTTAACTTCCAAATTTATTTCATAACCTTCTCCCTTGGGACTGTCTTTCCCAGGCTTAAATTTTTTTGGGGGAAAAGAGTGTTTTGTTTTTTTAATTTGAGCAAAATTGTTTTATTCATTGCATGGAATTAGCCCAACAGAGAATCTGTTGGGCTATTGTTATTTCTACTATGTTGCATTTCCCAGTGTGAAATTTGAAATACTGCATCCAGAGGTGTCGTAAAGTTTCACAGATGTCTAGGCAGTGAAAAATGTTGGGTCAAAGGTGGTGAGAAATTCCATTTAGCAAGTGGAGCTGCACTGATTTACACCACCAGTTAAACTGGCCTTTTGTGTACAAGTCTGGCTAAAGTTTCATTAACATGAAAAATATTTGAATACATGTATGTTCCTGAATACAACTTGAACCTGAGAAAAGGCAAATAGCAAGTATTTTCAGTACTGATGCAAATATTTTGTACGGCTTTACTGTCAATACTTACACATATTTACCTAAAATATAAAAAATTAAATTAACCTCATATGGGTAAGTCCCATTGCACTCATAGGATCATGCTTCTACCCCTGCTGTCACTTTTTAAGTTATTAGGACTCCCAGTATGTTACTAAAGACAATAAGAACCACTTATTGTCACGTACATAATGCATCAATATTAAAATGGTAGTAAGTCAATCCTAAAACACTAATCAAAGTAGCAGGATAAATCTATCCATGTGTTTTAATATTAAAATATAACAAAAGAAGCCTAATCGGGGTGCTGAAATAGGTCTTGAATAATTTTCTCCCACATGCATGTATGGTCACCAGTTGCCTCTCTAGGTAATTTACAAGGCTCCCTGCTGTATGATAAAGCACAGGTGCTAAGGCTGTCATCCAGAGCAATGATTTATTAGCTTTTGTGGTTCTATAGACCTAATGTAGCAGGCACTAAATCAAGAGAATGTATACTGAAATAATATGTTTTCCAGTGATGACCCATGGCGACTCTTTAGCTGTTCTTGCCCTTTCACCACTGCTGTTTGGTTTTTCCATCTCTTCTCATTATTTTAAAACCCATGGGATTCACTTTCTGTCTTAATTTCTGCTTCAGTGTTACTTTTATTGCTATGGATTTCTAGTTGATGTGTCATACTACCAAGGAGCCTAGTCTAACACAGAGAAGGAGAGAGACCCCCAGGGCAAATGAGATCACAGAGAAATTCAGACAGCTGCAGCAAATCTCTTATTGTGCCAGACTCTGGTAGTCTGCACCATCCTTTTAAGCAACACTGGCATATGGTAAAAATATGTTTCTGTGTTAGTCTGGAACTTATTCTCTACAGCATTTTTCTTTGAGGAAATTCATTCAAAGGTCTCAACTTCCAGTTTTCATGACAGTGACTATCAATCAAAGTCACCGCCTGTTGATTATCTGAGTACCCTCTGAACAGATTAGAGAAATCTTTAATTACTATTAAATGCCTGTCAAGCATGGACACAGGGGAAAAAATCAGTCAGTCAATCAAGGTGCAGATTTAGTATAGATTCTGAATTATAACGAGAGAACACTGCAGAAAAGTAAATGAAATGTAACACATTGTGTAAATTAGGTAAAGCAGAAGACATTCAAAGGTGGATAAAGACATGTGGGCATTTTAAAAATAGGTAAAGTGAAATGAGCATTTGATCAGGGAACAAAGAATTCTCATTTGTGACTACCAGAGCCATGTCATCTCCCATTTGTGATCTATGTCCCAGTGGTAACTATAGCAATTGCTTATCACAAAGAGTAATATTAGGAGAACATGTATTTTGTTATTTATGGAGAGAGAGAAAATACCACTCTTTACTTTGGGTCTTAATTTCAGCGCCTCCCATCTGTTGTTTACTTGTCATAGGAACAAGGAGAACAGGCACCTGGAAAGATATTGTCTGTTGGGGTCCCTCAGCTCTGGAGCTCCATTTTCCTTTTTTGGTCTGATAGATTTCAGATCTCTTGACCTTTAGGGCATGTGCTTTTAGACTCATCTGTTTTCTTATACTCCTGGGCTGTGTCTACACTGCACCCCTTTTCCGGAAAAGGGATGCAGATTAGGCACATTGGAATAGCAAAAGGGCTTATTTTCCGGAGAATCACATCTAGACTGGCGCTTTTCTCTGGCTTATCCCCAAGCCGGAAAAAAGCGGCAGCCGTGTAAATGCAAATGCCGTGGGGGATATTTAAATCCCCCGCGGATTTTGCTATTCTGAAGTCTACATTAGCATCCCTTTTCCGGAAAGGGGTGCCAATGTAGACACAGCCCTGATGAAGTGGTAAACTGAGAAATATGTGATAGACAAATGGAGGGGGAGAAAGGATACCTTGTATTTTGCTTGGGTGAAATACTTTAAGGAACGGTCCATTTCCATGTGAAATTATCTGTACATCTGGATTAAAAAAAAACCTTTGTATTTGTAAATGTGGCTAAAACCACCTGAATAGATACTTAAAAAAAGGTAAACATAATGAATACCAAATAAGATTATGGAGCAAAAGGCAAACTGATGGAAACAAAAATGAAAATAAAAATGTTTAATTATATTTAGATTCATTCTGTGGCTGATATGATATGAATAGATACCAGCTATTTGTATGAGAAGGCATAAATGGTTGCTGCTGTATGCTAAATGGAATAGAGGCATTTTTCATCAGAAACATGCAACATCAAACATAATGAAAGCTGAGAGAGAGAGGTATTTGAGACTTTACTCCTCTTCAGGTTGGCATGAAACCAGATTCATAGCTGTAGAAGAACTCCATAAACATAATTCACTGAAATGAGAGGGTGATAAAAGGCCTTTTGCTTTCCTTTTGCAGGGATAAATTACACCCGAAGCTACAGAAATGTTCTTTTCTAGGTTCAGATTAAGTGGGCTTGTA